>NC_060275.1:71065060-71388184 GCF_021613505.1 Equus quagga
AGTCTCCTGCCTGTTTCCGGGCTCTTTTTACTGCCCTCCACCACACCCTTTCCTGGTTTGTGGATTAGAGAGAAGGACCTTGAGTCCCTGAGAGAACATTCCACATTTGCTCCCTCACTTCCAGGCTTCTGCTGGAATACTCTCCACCCTCCTCAAGTCCTCCTACCAAGGCCCTTTGCCCAGCATCTCCCATCATCCTTCGGGTCTCAGCCTGCATGTCACTGACCCCTTAGACTGTCACCATCTGCTTATTTATGTCTCTCCTACTATCTGTTAGCCACACTGGGTATGGGGGTGGGGGGCAGCAGGAGGAGAGGGGAGGGCCTGTCTTGCCCCTTAGTGCTCTACATAGTGCCCAGCACGGTGAAATGTTTGTTGAATGAATAAAGGAAAAATAGCCATGGGAGGAAGTAGTCCTGGAAAAGAAAGAAAAAGAGCCTTGAGCTCAAGCTGGACAGTCCAACCCCTACATTTTGCAGATGACAACACTTACAGAAGGCAGCATGGTCATCAGTATCTCCTCCCCACCTCCTTCCCACCGCCTCCCAGGATGCAAGAGTCTAGAAATCCCAACAACAGGCACGGTCCTTTGGCAAACTTATGCCAAAACCTCGGCCTCTTTGCTTTTGTTGATTTACGCCCAAACTGAAGCTATGCAATATTCTGGGCTCGCCAGGCACGCACACACCCAGAGAACCCGAGGCACCAGGGCCTGAGGACAGACTGCTGTGTCCAGAGGTGAGCAGCCGCCACCCTTGCCCCCTCACCTAAAGGGGGCGCTCACACGCGTTTGTTTTCAATCCTCTAAATTCCTTAGCCTGCAGATGCAGAGCTCTCCATGCACTGTCCGCGCTGATCACTGGTTTTGCACGTTTCTAAAGTAGAGAACAGTTCATCCAATTCTAAAATCCTCCACACAACAAAATAACAAGCATTTACCAGGTAGGCACCCACAGCGTCCGCAGAAATGTGCGGACTATAAAGCATGAGAAACGATCCAGAGTCGGCCAGCTCAGTGCGGGCGCTCACTTTGGCAAGAGACCATTTTAAGAGACCATTTCTTGCCTTGAATTTCGACGACTCATCGATCACCTAATTCTGGTGTCCATCCAGGCGTTAAATGGATTTTAGGCCTTTTAACCTGAAACCGTCTGCCACCTCATTCATTATACCTAGAATCCAAACGCAGAGTGGGGCTCACTCGATATCTGTCACGGACGACCATGACTTCGGTCTGAATACCTGTGGGACTGCTGGGTAATTAGGTGCCGCGGGGGTCTCTGGAAGCCCGTGCCCTTTCTCTTTCTGCTGGGCTTGCCTGCGCGACACAACCCCGCCTTTCACGGAGTGAGAAAAGCTGAGGGAGGGGCTCACTCAGCAGCTTGTGCTTTTTAGCAATTGTTGTTCGCTGCCCTTCATGTTGGAAAACGACATGTGTGGAACTGACTGCCTGCGCACGTGTCGGGGAGAATCAAGAGATCACGGTGTGCAAACCACCGACCGCCGCGCTGAGCTCCCAGGCGGCGGCCCGGGGCGGCCCGGGTCACTTGCACCAACTGAGAAGATGCTGGGGTGAGACCATGCACGACTCGTTCTGATGGAACCGCCAAAACATCAGTGATTTCAGTTCATCTGTTTATAAAAGTGGATCTTTTTCACTTAAAAAGAACAAACCAGGAGGCCTGCCTTAGAGGCATGGATCATTTTCTTAACGGAGTTCAAAAGAGAAAGGAATTAACATTTTTTGAGTGATCAATATGAGTATCCGAAGTTGTGGCAGACATTTCTGTAGATTTTCTCTCTTTTGACCTCCGCAATAACCCTATGAGGTAGACAATAGGTGTGAGGTAGAAAATGGCACTCCAGATACGGTAACTCATTCACTCAACGGCCCACCAAGGAGGCAGGCCCAGATATGCCCCAGGCGTGTGACTCACACTTCAGGAGAGCCCGGCCAGGGACCAGAGTTTGGGACTTTCAAATCTAAGCGTCTTCTAAATATATACATATGTATGTGTGCATACATACATACACACATGTATACACATACAGACACATATACATATATACACACACGCAGTCATGCAGCAATTAACCACAGATACATTCCAAGACATGCATCGTTAAGCAATTTCATCGTTGTGCGAATGTCACACTCACACAAACCTAGATGGTATAGCTTACTACACCCGTAGGCTATATGGTACCAATCTTATGGAGCCATCATTGTATATGCAGTCCGTCATTGACCAAAATGTTGTTATGCAGCGAATGACTGTGCACACATATATGCACACATATATACACTTATACACACATTTATGTATTTATATTTACATCAAACATATTTTAATTTTATTTCTATTTTATGCTTATTTTTATTTTAATTTATATATTAATATATGTATAAAAACTTTAAAAACATAAGATAGTTGATGATTGATCTACATGAACATGACTTTTTTTTTCTTTATTGCAGTAACATTGGATTATAACATTATCATCAGAGATGAAATTAGGTTTATCTGATCTCAAAACCCATGTTTTTTTCTACTGTATCATACTGCAAGACGGTGATTCAGTTAGTGGTCAAATCCAAGCTGAGTCATAGCTAGAGTGGTGCAAAGGACCACTCTTATTTGTATACAATTGTCATCACATCCTTAAGTTAATATGACATGTTGGATGTTAAGATTATGACGACTGTGGGACCATGAGATGTTTGAGCACGGTGATCAAATTTTGTGTAGATTACATCATGTTCACCGCCCAAGGACTAGTTAGAAACCATCACCACACATTTGTGCCTAGTCACCCCTTTTGCCCTCCTCCTACCCCCTTCCCCTCTGGTAACCACCAATCCAATCTCCTTTGCTATGTGTTTGTTTGTCATTGCTTTTATCTTCTACTTATGAGTGAGATCATACGGTGTTTGACTTTCTCTCTCTGACTTATTTCACTGAGCATAATACCCTTAAGGTCCATCCATGTTGTCACAAATGGCTGGATTTCATCATTTCTTATGGCTGGGTAGTATTCCAGCGTGTATATATACCACATCCTCTTTATCCATTCGTCCGTAGATGGGCACCTAGGCTGCTTCCAAGTCTTGGCTATTGTGTATAATGCTGCGATGAACATAGGGGTGCAAGTATCTTTATGTCTTTCTGTTTTCAAGTTCTTTGGATAAATACCCAGCAGTGGAATAGCTGGATCATATGGGAGATCTATTCTTAATAGATCCATACTGTTTTCCATAGTGGCTGCACCAGTTTGCACTCCCAACAGCAGTGTACAAGGGTTCGCATCTCTCCACATCCTCTCCAACACTTGTTGTTTCCTGCCTTTCTGATAGGAGTGAGGTGATATCTCATTGTAGTTTTGATTTGCATTTCCCTGATAGTCAATAATGTTGAGCATCTTTTCATGTGCCTGGTGTCCTTCCATATATCTTCTTTGGAGAAATCTCTGTTCAGATCTTTGCCCATGTTTTAATTGGGTTGTTGGGTTTTTTGTTGTTGAAATGTATGAGTTCTCTGTATATTTTGGATATTAACCCCTTATCTGATATATTGTTTGCAAATATCTTCTCCCAATTGTTAGGTTGTCTTTTCATTTTGTTGATGGTTTTCTTTGCTGGGCAGAAGCTTTTTTTTAATATATATATATATAAAGTAATTTTTTTTTGAGGAAGATTAGCCCTGAGCTAACATCTGCCACCAATCCTCCTCTTTGTGCTGAAGAAGACTGGCTCTGAGCTAACATCCGTGGCCATCTTCCTCCACTTTATATGTGGGACACCTACCACAACATGACTTGACAAGCTGTGCCAGGTCTGCACCCAGGATCCGAACCGGGGAACCCTGGGCCGCTGAAGCAGAACATGCAAACTTAACTGCTGCGCCAACGGGCCGGGCCTGGGCAGAAGCTTTTTAATTTGATGTAATCCCATTTGTTTATTTTTTCTTTTGTTTCCCTTGCCCAGTCAGACATAGTACTTGAAAATATGCTGCTAAGACCGATGTCAAAGAGCATACTGCCTATGTTTTCTTCTAGAAGTCTCATGGTTTCACATCTTACATTCAAGTCTTTAAGCCATTTTGAGTTGATTTTTGTGCGTGGTGTAAGGTAATGGTCTACTTTCATTCTTCTGCATGTGGCTGTCCAGTTTTCCCAACACCATCTATTGAAGAGACTCTCCTTTCTCCACTGTCTGCTCTTGGCTCCCTTATTGAAAATCAGCTGTCCATAGATGTGTGGGTTTATTTCTGGGTTCCAAAGTCTGTCCCATTGATCTGTGTGTCTGTTTTTGTGCCAGTACCATGCCTTTTTGGTTACTATAGCTTTGTAGTATATTTTGAAATCAGGAAGTGTGATACCTCCAGCTTTGTTCTTTTTTCTCAGGAATCCTTTGGTTATTCGGGGTCTTTTGTTGCTTTGTATAAATTTTAGGATTCTTTGTTCTATTTCTGTGAAAAATGTTGTTGGAACTTTGATAGGCATTGCATTGAATCTATAGATTGCTTTAGGAAGTATGGACATTTTAACTGTGTTAATTCTTCCAATCCAAAGCATGGACTATCTTTCCATTTCTTTGTGTCTTCTTCGATTTCTTTCAATGATATTTTATAGTTTTCGGTGTACAGATCTTTCACCTTTTTGCTTAAGTTTATTCCTAGGTATTATGTTCTTTTTGTTGCAATTGTAAATGAGACTGTATTCTTAATTTCTCTTTCTGCTACTTCATTGTTAGTGTATAGAAATGCAACTGATTTTTGTATGTTGATTTTGTATCCTGAGACTTGACTGTATTTATTTATTATTTCTAAAGATTATTTAGTGGATTCTTTAGGATTTTCTATATATAAAATCATGTTGTCTGCAAATAATGACAGTTTCACTTCTTCTTTTCCAATGTGGATCCCTTTTATTTCTTTTTCATGCCTGATTGCTCTGGCTAGGACTTCCAATACTATGTTAAATAAGAGTGGTGAAAGTGGGCTTCCTTGTCTGGTTCCTGTTCTCAGAGAGATAGCTTTCAGTTTTTCTCCATTGAGAATGATCTTAGCTGTGGGTTTGTCATACATGGCCTTTATTATGTTACGATATTTTCCTTCTATACCCATTTTATTTAGTTTTTATCATAACTGGATGCTGTATCTTGTCAAATTCTTTCTCTGCATCTATTGAGATGACCATGTGATTTTTATTCTGCATTTCGTTAATGTGGTGTATCATGTTGATTGATTTGCAGATGTTGAACCATCCCTGCATCCCTGGAATAAAGCCCACTTGATCATGATGTATGATCTTTTCAATGTATTGTTAAATTCGATTTGCTAGTATTTTGCTAAGGATTTTTGCATCAATGTTCACCAGTGATACTGGCCTGTAATTTTCTTTTTTTTGTGTGTTGTCTTTGTCTCATTTTGGTATCAGGATAATATTGGCTTTGTAGAATGAGTTAGGAAGCCTCCCCTCCTCTTGAATTTTTGGAAGAGTTTGAGAAGGATAGGTATTACATCTTCTTTGAATGTTTAGTAGAATTTACCAGGGAAGCCATCTGGTCCTGGACTTTTATTTTTTGGGAGGTTTTTGATTACTGCTTCAATCTCCTTACTGGTGATTGGTCTATTCAAATTCTCTACTTCTTCTTGGTCCAGTTTTGGAATGTTTTATGTTTCTAAGAATTTATCCATTTATTCTAGATTATCCAATTTGTTGGCATTCAGCTTTTCATAATATTCTCTTATAATCTTTTGCATTTCTGGGGTGTACATTGTAATTTCTCTTCTTTCATTTCTGATTTTACTTATTTGAGCCTTCTCTCTTTTATTCTTGGTGAGTCAAGCTACAGGTTCACCGATTTTGCTTATTTTTTCAAAGAACCAGCTCTTGGTTTCATTGATTTTTTTCTTTTATTTTTTTAGTCTCTATTTCATTTATTTCTGCTCTGGTTTTTATTATTTCCTTCCTTCTGCTGATTTGGGACTTTGTTTGTTCTTCTTTTTCCAGTTCCTATAGGTGCACTGTTAGATTGTTTATTTGGGATTTTTCTTGTTTGTTGAGGTAGGCCTGAATTGCTATAAACTTCCCTCTTGGACCCACTTTTGCTGTATCCCATAGATTTTGGCATGTTGTATTTTCATTTTCACTTTTTTGTGCATGTTTTGTGATTTCTCCTTTGATTTCTTCATTGACCCAATCATTGTTCAGTGGCATTTTGTTTAATCTCCACATTTTTGTGGCTTTTCTGATTTCCTTCCTGTAGTTGATTTCTAGTTTCATATTTTTGTGGTCAGAAAAGATGCTTGGTATTATTTTGATTTTCTTAAATTTATTGAGACTTGCTTTGTGGCCTAATATGTGATCAATCCTGGAGAATGTTCCATGTGCATTTGAAAAGAATGTGTATTCTGCAGTTTTTGGATGGAATGTTCTATGTTTATCTACTAAGTCCATCTGGTCTACTGTGTCATTTAAGGCCAATGTTTTCTTATTGATCTTCTGTTTGGATGAACATCCATTGGTGTAAGTGGAGTGTTAAAGTCCCCTACTATTATTGTGTTACTGTCTATTTCTCCTTTTATGTCTGCTCCTAATGGCTTTATATATTTAGGCACTCCTATCTTGGGTGTATAGATATTTACACGTGTTATATCCTCTTGTTGGATTGTTCCCTTTATCATTATGTAGTGCCCGCCTTTGTCTCTTATTACAGTTTTTGTTCTAAAGTCTGTTTTGTCTGATATAAATATTTCTATCCTCACTTTATTTTCTCTGCTATTTGCATGGAGTGTCTTTTTCCATCCTTTCACTTTCAGTTTCTGAGTGTCTTTAGGTCTGAAGTGTGTCTCTTGTATGCAGCATATATAGGGGTCTTGTTTTTTTATCCAGTTGGCCACCCTATGGCATTTGATTGGAGCATTTAGTCCACTGACATTTAAAGTAGCTATTGATAAATATGTACTTATTGCCATTTTGTTACTTTTTGGGGGAAGGGGTGTTTTAGTAGTTCTTCTCTGTTCCTTTCTTCTTCTCTTGCTCTCTTTAGTAATATGTTTGATTTCTTTCCTCTTACTTATTTGCTTACTTATTAAGGGTTTCTGGTTTGTGGTTACCATGAGGTTCCTATATAATATTCTATGTATACAGCAATCTATATTGAGTTGATAGTCTCTTTAGTTTGACTTCTTTCTAAAAGCTCTACTCTTTTACTCCCCTCCTCCCACATTTTATGTTTTTGAATTCACATCTAATCTCTTATTTTCTGCATGTCTATCCATTACCCTCTTATCAGTGAAATAGGTAATTTTAGTACTTTTTTCTCTTAACTTTCATATTATCTTCATAGGTGGTTGATCTGCTACCTTTACGGTATTTTTGCCTTTACCAGTGATTTTATTGCCTGATTGTTGTTGTTGATGATGATGATAATTTTCTTCCCCTATTTGTGGTCTTCTCTTTCCCACTTTAATAAGTCCTTTTGCGTTTCTTGTAGAACTGGTTTCTTGGTGATAAACTCCTTTAATTTTTGCTTGTCTGGGAAACTCTTTATCCCTCTTTCCATTCTGAATGATAAACCTGCTGAATAGAGTATTATTGACTGTAGATTTTTTTCCTTTCAGCACTTTAAATAAGTCATGACACTTTCTTCTAGCCTGTAGGGTTTTGGCTGAGAAGTCTGCCGATAGTCTTATGGGCTTTTCTTTGTATGTCAGTTGTTGCCTTTCTCTTGCCTCTTCTCTTTATCTCTCTTTATCTTTAATTTTGGACATTTTAATTATAATGTGTCTTGGTATGGACCTCTTGGTGTTCATCTTGTTGGGTGCTCTCTGGGCTTCCTGTACTTGGATGTCTGTTTCCTTCCTTAGGTTAGGAAAGTTTTCAGGTATTATTTCTTCAAATAGACTCTCTACCCCTTTGTCTCTCTCTTCTCCTTCTGGGACACATATAATATGAATGTTAGTGTGCTTGATATTGTTCCAGAATTCCCTTAGACTGTTCTCATTCTATCTAATTCTTTTTTCTTTTATATGTTCAGCTTGGGTGACTTCCTCTAGGATTTCTTCCAGCTCTCTAATCTGGTCTTCCTTATCATTTACTCTGCTATTGAGTCCCTGTAGTGAATTTTTCATTTCCAGTATTGTATTCTTCATTTATGATTGGTTCTTTTTTGTATTCTCCAGTTCTTTGTTGATGTTCTCACTGTGTCCATCCAGTCTTCTCCTAATATCAGTGAGCATGCTTATGAGTTTTTATACTTATATATGTATATAAACTATTTAAAAACATAAGAAAGATGATGGTTGATCTATATTAACACGACTTTTTAAAGCACTGTTATATTTGTACTGTTAAGGGCTGCACCATACAAAACAGCATCATAGAATCTCAGTTTTGTAAAAAAATTTTTAAAATGTGCATGTGTGTATATATCTATGTGTCTAGGAAAATATACATCCATGTTAGAAGTCATTACCTCTGAGACAAGAGATTATAAATAATCTTTATTTCATTCTCTATATTTTCTGTAACTTTTAAAAAATGTATGCAATGTCAGAAATTACTTTTTCAGTAAAAATAATTAAGTTCTTAAAATACAAGATAAAAGGGTAAATCAGAAAGATGAGAAATAAGAATTTTGCCCTTGGTAAATTTTTATTTCTGTTAACTTTCTCTAAAGATTTAATATGTAATCTAATCTCTTCCAGAAAACTCATTTCTGCAATCATTTATCCATTCACTCAGTGACTAAGTATTTGTTCAGTGCTTACAATATAACAAGTAATGAAATTCCCCCTGCTTGGGGGTCTGCCTCTGGATCTGGGGGGAATGAAAGAGCTACAGTTATTGTACAGGTCATCAGGACCATCCACCTGGTGATAGGGAGTGGTAGACAGTAAGATCAGGCTGTGAAGAAAAGGAATTGAAAACAAGAACAAATTTGCATCAGCTTCAGGTAAGGAAAGATTCCTTGGACAGTGCTTTGTCTTCACCTCTACCAGAAGGGGTGGGGCCAAAAGCTTTGTGTGGGGCCCCAGGTTCCAGATCCTGGAGGTGGGTGAATGACAGGCCTGGAGGAGAGAGGCAGAGTATGGAAGAGGCCAACCTGAAGACAGAGATCTAAAGAAAAGGAAGACCAGAGGCTCACCAAGTGACCCCTGCCTTGCCTCTCTACAACATATCCTGATCCGCTGCCCACAGAACCTGCTCTTGGCTTCTCCCTCCTGGGTTCCCTGGGCAGCAAAGAGGCTCCCACTGCACCCCCTTCCCTGTCTCCATGCCCATGAGCAATAGAAATGGGGAGGCACCCTTATAGGACATGGACTTACAGATCACTTCTACCAGCTTTCTTAATAAAAATGTATGTCTACTGCAATCCTTACTAAAATATTTATTTCTTCAGACAATTTGACTCAACCTCTTTGGAACCTATAGATTTAATTTATAACTAAGATAAATCTAAGGAACTTTCAAAAAATGATTTGGAAGGACCAAGACGTGGGGCACCACAGAAGGCCAATAATTGGGCATCCCTTCATATGAAAGGCTCTAAGAATTTGTTCCACATTTGCTGGCAGGGATGGGGAAAGGCTGACATTTTGTGAATAAAAGTCACATACTTCTTTCCTTATAGTCAAGTTAAGGGATTTATTATGGTTCTAAACACTGCAATTGATCTTATTTTGGAGTTATCTATCATTTTGTAATTTTTCCTTTGAAACTGCTTTGAGTTGGTCCCATACAATCATAAAAGGTGGGGGGGGGGGGTCACTCACATCCATTCTCTCCAACTTTTTTCGCGTTATCCACACACTGAAAATGATAATATTTGTATGGCACGCTGAGGTAATCTGGGGAAGATTTGGGCATGTGTCTTTGGAGCGTGGTGTAAAAATCTCATTACATTTTCTTTGTTTTATGTAAAATCATGATAAAAATAAAATATTAAGAAAGATGTTAAGTACCGAACTTGAATAAAACTTACCCAAAAATCATTTCAAATTTTTTAATGAGAATCTTGAGCTTGCTTCCACGAAGATAAAAACATAACTCTCTTATATCAAAATTTAAGGCTGAAATGGCTACACACAATTCCTGATCAAAAGCTTTTAATGATGACCCTTCAAATCTGCAAGAGTCACATCAATAAGAAATGTTGTCCACATAATTGGATAATACAAATTTTTCTTATTGAGGTAACATTGGTTTTTAACTTTATATAAATTTCAGGTGTACATCATTATATTTCAGTTTCTGTGTAGATTACATCGTGTTCACCACCCAAAGACTCATTATCATCCATCACTGTATACATGTGCCCTATTACCCCTTTCTCCCTTCGCCCTCCCCCCTTCCCCTCTGGTAACCACCAATCTATTCTTTGTATCTATGTGTTTGTTTGTTGTTTTTGTTATTGTTTTGTCTTCCACATATGAGTAAAATCATATGGTATTTGTCTTTCCCTGTCTGACTTATTTTGGTCAGCATAATACCTTCAAGGTCCATCCACGTTGTCACCAATGGCAAGATTTCACCCGTTTTATGGTTGAGTAGTGTTCCATTGTATATATATACCACATCTTCTTCATCCATTTATCCACTGATGGGCACTTAGGTTATTTTCAAGACTTGGGTGTTATGAATCATGCCGCAAAGAACATAGGGGTACAAATATCTTTTCAAATTAGTGTTTTGATGTTCTTTGGATAAATACTCGAAAGTGGAATAGCTGCATCATCTTGTAGTTCTAGTCTTAATTTTTTGATGAATCTCCATTCTGTTTTCCATAGTGGCTGCACCAGTTTACATTCCCACCAGAAGTGTATGAAGGTTCTCTTTTCTCCACATCCTCTACAACACTTGTTATTTCTTGTCTTGTTAATTATAGCCATTCTGATGGGCATGAGGTGATATCTCACTGTAGCTTTGGTTTGCATTTCCCTAATAATTAGTGATGTTGAATATCTTTTTATGTGCCTCTTGGCCATCTGTATACCTTCTTTGGAAAAATGTCTGGTCAGATCCTTTGCTCATTTTTTAATTGGGTTGTTTGTTAGATAATACAAATTTTAAAACCATTTTTGTAACCATTGAAAAATTCACAACAGTGAAAATTATACTTTAAAAAATCCAACCACTCTTCTTTCTTTTCATTGGCCAACGTAATATTGAAATGTGTTTAATGATGGGAACAGATTTTTAATCCAATGAGCTTTTTCACATCACGTATTTTAAAAAAATAACGAGACTAACTTGCATGACATGAATGTCATCCTTCAGACCACTCAGCTGCAAAACGACAAAGTAGCCATCATCTGTGTGGTAGGCTGAATAATGCCCCCCCAAATATGTCTATGTTACTATCCCCAGAACCTGAGAATATGTTATTTCATGTGGCAAAAGGAATCTTGCAAATGTGGTTAAATTAAGGATCTTGAGATGGAAGGGTGATCCTGATTATCCTTGTGGACTCAACGTAATCCCAAGGTCCTTATAGGGAAAAGTAGGAGACAGGAGATGAGAAGATGTGACAACATTCAAGTCAGAGAAGAAGTGACAAGCAAAACCGAGGGCAGAGTCAGAGACAGATTTGAATATGCTATGCTGTTGGCTTCAAAGATAGAGGAAGGGGCCCTGAGCCAAGGAAGGTTTAGTGGACTCTAGAAGCTAGGAAAGTTTAGGGAAGAGATTCTCCCCTAGAGCCCCCAGAAGGGATACAATCCTGCCAACATCTTCACTTTGGTCCAGTGAATCCCATCTCAGACCTCTGACCTCTAAAACTGTAAAATAATAAATCTGTCTTGTTTTCAGCCACTAGGTTTGTGGTACTGTGTTATAGCATCAATAGAAAACTAATACATGTACTTAGACCAATGCTGAGCCAGGAGCTGGAGCAAAGCCCACAAGGCAGCCTTTCCAACCTCTGCACCTCTCCCACCTCCAACCACCCACTCCTTGGGCACCAAAAACACAAATCCTCCAACAGCTCCATGGGCCCTGGCCACAATGGCTACCAGCAGTGTCCTCTGTAACCAGCTGCTGAAGTGGGTCTCTGGGTGGCAGAGCACTTTCACCTTCTTAGCACATCTACCTAGAGCCATGAGCACAAGGTATTGCTCATCCTGCCACCCAAGGGGAGCACAGAGAATCCAAGAGACCCTGCTCCACTTGGGCTGCCCTCCAAGGAGCCCCAGCTGAGGCCACTCGGGAGCTCCTGCCTCTGCAGGCCCTGCCCTGCCACCTTCTTGGCTGAGGAACAATATCTTGCCACGCACATGTACCCATCTGTGACATCTCAGGGTACTGGTGACAAACTATTGGGAATCTCTGACTTCTGTGGCTACTGTTACCAAGTCTGGTACAGAGCAATACACCATGATTTCTCCACTTGCAATTTCTCAGCTAAACTCGACCTAGTCTTCAGGCAGTCATCAGCTGGCAGGTCTGAGTTGTGCTGCAACCTGCATTTGCACCCTGAATCTTGCCCCATACAGAACAACTCAATAGAAATAGATCAGTGCCTTATACTTCCATTAAGGGTACTGTTTGTTTCAACAAGAGGAATGGATTTATGCTTTAATTATGTAAGGAGCCCTGAGCTAACTGGTGCAATATTTCCCTTTTATTCCAGCAATGTCTTAGTGCCTTTTATAGATTGTTGCTTCGGCTTGCCTGACCCTTAATCTGGTTCTGATAAATCTGACTTCTCTCTTGCTAGAGTGCATGTGTGTGTGTGTCTGTGCATGCGTGCACACGCATGTACGTGCCTGCATGTTTTCTGTTGGGATGGGGTAGCTAATGAAGACATTCTAAAGTTTCCAAGGTCAGCTCATGCCTCATTATCCCCAGAGCTGACACTCAGCCAGCACACGCTGGTACAGCTGTGCCAGTTGCGTGCATTTTATTGATTCATTGGGGCTCCATTTTGACTGGTTGGTGCCTGCGCTGCCAGTTGTTAAATGGTTTTGATATAACCCTTGTCGTACCATTTGCCTGAGTATTTGGCTGTTGATGACGCTGGGGAGCCAACTTTTCAAGGGCTCTGACATGAGCTTTAAGAAAGGAGAGGTGATCAAAGAAAATTTGTTGTGGATTTGAATATACCATCGAGGATGTTTTAGATACACCAAGACATAGTCATAATTATCCCCTAAAGAGGGGTTTAAAAACCTTTAGACATGTGTCTCCTGAGAATTGGTAGTTTCTATACTCCAACGCTAATCCTTTGTGGTCCTTCCAAAACTTGTCAAAGTCAATCCTCTGCAAGCTGTAACATGGCCGCGTTTTATGCTTTTTTTTTTCTCAGAAGATAAGGAAGGAAATAGGAAAGCCTGCAGAATAGGAGATTGTGGCCCCACTATCTCCTTTCTCAGATGCTCCATTCTCTTCGTAGCACTTCTGTTTGAAAATTTCCAAAACCTTTTTGAACCCTCTGTACAGGTTATGCATTAACAACTGGGCTCAGATGTCCAAACCTCTTACCTGTGGCAACTGTGATAAATCCGACAGGCAGCGTTGACAAGGATGAGCGCTGACACAGCCCGTACCCTCCCTGCTTTCCTTTAGTGCTGGAGTGTGTCTGGGGCATGCTTGTCCTCACACTCTGAGTCTGGGCAACAGCAGACAGTTTCACTCTTGCCTGCAACACTAGCTTGAATTACGCAAGACCGTTGAGAACTCCGATCTGGTCTCTGTTGTATCCTGGGCTCCGTTCATCACCTCGTGGTGACAGACCAACCCATGAGAAGGGCATTGAACAGACAGCAAAGGAATAAACCTTCCTTCAGCTTTTACAGCTGGTGGGTGCAACATCTTGAGTCCAATCCTGAAACTCTCACTCTTCTCCTTGCGGCACAAGTGCCCCTCCTCCGCGTCCCACGCTGTCATGCACTTGCCACCGCCCACAAGAAAAGGCAGACGCTCCGTCTAGAAGGGGCGTATCGTTTCTTACCTGAAAATTAAGTGATGTACTGCAGCTTTCCTGAGAAATACGATATCATTAGGGCCCATACTCAAAATGAAGAGAATGGTGTACAGAATGCACTATATTTTGTTAAAATATGTTTACTTGATCTTAAATTTTCCCAAAGGAGAATCAAGAGTTTACTATCTTCCTAAGAAAGTCACACAGGCAGATGACTAGCTCTTCCACGCCAGGAGACTGTGGTATCCTGCCCTCCTGGAGCCTGTTTACCTAACTTTGGAAAATAACAAGACATCAGAGAGTGAACAAGTTTTCAGCTTGCAGGCTTCCCCTTCCTCTGGCGGAAGGAGAACACAGAGTAAATACTGTATTAACAAGAAGGTGACACTTGCTAACCTCAAGGGAAGATGAAAATCCTAGTTGTTGTGGAAGAACTAATGAGAAGACATGTGGAATTGGCTTCATGTCTAATTGGAAGTGGACTAAATGCATACAGATGATAAATTACAGGTACGCACCATTTTAGGAAAAAATTCGTCCAACAAATATTTTACTATGAGTCTAAATTTGGCCTAATCTCAGTTCTGCTAGTCACCAGATATACATGGCAATTTTTAAAAGACATAAATTAGCGGTACCTTTCCTATCATTTTTAAAATGTGAGCTTGAAACAATAGCACATGCCAAAAAATTTTGCTTTTTTCTAGATCTTCTGCCTTAAACTGAGCAACTAGGACTAGGCTAAAGGTGAAAGCTGATCAATGGTTTGAAGAGAAAGGCAGCTTACCCAGGCAATTTATCTCAGATCACAGGCTGAGTCCTACAGAAATCCAACCCATTATTTTATAGGCAGGTCACGCATACTTCTCACTGAAAATAAATTTTTATTACAAATGAAGCATTGACGGTAGCTATCCAATTTATAGGAAATGATATACAATTCTGAAGCACAATCTAAAATAAATACAAACACCTATTGTAAATAGATATAAATACTCTAAGTATTTAAAATAAATGATGGACTGGTCCATCTTGGCAAGGAAGAGCATTTTACCACTGACACTGTTTAGCATTACTGGTGCAGGTGCTAGTATAAAGCAGACTGGCTTTTAGTCAGTTTATTATTTATCTTAGACTTTCCTTTTGCTTGTCTCTGGGGCGGACCGCTCCCCACACATTGGTATGCCCTAGTCTTAGTAATTGCCTCAAATTCTTTTTAGAATGAGGCAAATATAAGGGAATGAATGCAAATATACCTAGGAACTAAATATACCTAGAAGATATAATTAGAAACCTCAGAATACCGTTGCCTGTAAGAAATCTTATTAAAACCATTCTAATAAATCATCAACTGTTATCAATTATTGCTTAATCTTCCTTTCATTTCTCTATTTTGCTTTAGGAAGATGTGGTTAACTCACCTTTCACTCAAGATTGAACAGCTGCCGTTCAATAGGATTTTGGCTGAGCCCCCGCAGCAGCCTTTCCAATGCAGCCTTCAACAGAACTAATTTTACACCGTGAGAGATGGCCCCAACAGACTCCATGAATGCAAACTCCTGTGTAATCGCTTTTAACCCAAAAGAAGATAACAAGAATCTTTCCAAGTTCTGAAACTCCTAACTTTTATCAAGGGTTGCAAATTCAAACGTACAGGGTCAGGCAGGTAATGTAAATAAGTAACATGATCAGGACTGGCGGGAACGCGCAAACCGGAAACCTGGGGAGGACGTGCACTCGAAAAGGTTCTTGCACCGAGTCTGGTCATAAGGATATTGTGGTGATGGTGCTGTGCTGTTCTTGTGTTTCAGGTTTTTTTGGAGGCTTCGTTTTCATTTGGTTGAGGTTTTTATTTTGTTTTGTTTTATTGTTTTAACTTCTGCTTTTGTTTGTTTTAGAGATTGAATTTTGTTTGTTTCATTTTGTTTTTTGCATTGAAAGCAATTTTCTTAATTGGGAGAGAGGACAAACCTGCATCCTAGTAAAGTTAGAGGGTATATTTAGAAATCTTAGAAGACCCTTGCGTATAAGAAATCTTATTTCAACTATTCTAAGAATATGTTTGTTCTAGTATTTTCTTAATGATATTCAGAGAAAAATATTCCACAATGTCCTGAAGTGGAACATGCTAATCGAGAATATAATGAGGCCCTGGGCCAATGCTTATTTACTCCCTCTATACTTGCAGTGTTTATCTCCACTTGGACTCAAAACTTAGTCAGGAAAGTGTTTTATAATTTCTACTATTGGTTGGATTTTCTGTTTGATTAATTTTTAGTTTTTGGAAATTTTTAGTTTTGGAAAATTTATTTGCTTTTCTTTAAGATCTATTTTAGGTAATTTTAATACTATTTCTATGGATGCTGGAAAAGAAGGTATACATGTATTTTTATTTTCACAAAGCAAATTATATATATAATACATAATTACGCATATAATTTTTGTGATATATAAATACAAATATATATATCTCAAAGTAATTATTGATGTTATTAAGTATACTAAGTATTATTGATATTATTTAGATTCTTTTTCTACTTCCAACAATATTTGCTTTGTGTATTTGAAGAAATATTATTTGGTTCTAAGGGTTCATGACAGTTTATTTTTTATAGCAATTTCTTTATTCCATCAACAGAAAATGTACCATAATTTCATTTATTTCTTTAATTCTACCTTATCACATTTACCTTACTCTCTGCTTTTTTTTTTTCACTATCACGATACACCTACCCTATCCTTTTACATTTCAGCATTTGTTTCATTTTGTTTCAGCTCTATTGGTTTTCAACAGGATACGGTTGAACTCTGTTTTTTGACTCAATATGAGACTCTACTTCTTTTAATAAGAATATTTTATCCTGTTTATATTTATTATTGAAACTGATCTGGTTGTTTTTATTTTTATCACAGTCTTCTACGCTTTCTTGATGCTAATCTAGTTTTATGTCTTTTACTATCTGGACTTCCTTTTCTTTTTTTGGTTTTGTATTTTCTAGGTGGATTTTGATTTATATTCTTCAGGGTTCTGGAAATGAGTTTGTTTTTTATTGCACTAAACAACTGAATGCCTCTATAAATAATTCCTTAGCCTATTGTTCTCTGTCAGAACCAAGAGACTATTGTATTTTTTTCAGTTGCCCCTATTTGAGGTAAGAAATTAAACACATTCCCTCTTCTGCTGTATCCACTTCCAGGTTTTTTGTTAATATAATCTGGACTTTCAAATCCAGATTATTGTTAATTTCATTTTCTATATTCTCTTTAAAAAAAAGATTGTGGGATATTTGCATTCAGCTTCTTTTCACCTCAGTTCTGCTTTTGCTGCTTTCAGAGTAATTCTTAATTCTGCAATTGCATCCTAGCTGTGAGCAATCCTTCTTGATTCATGTAACTCCCTTTTTATCTTATCCTACTGCCTTTTCATTTCAGCTCTTTTGCAATTCTGGCTTCCTCTCCCAATTCAGAGGTCAAATCTTCTTGAACTATTTTAAGAATGTCAACAAGTCCCGTGAAATTTTCCTCTGGGTTCTGTGGGAGCTGATTTCTAGAGTAAACTTTTCCTCTGGGTTGCCCAGATCACATATCCTTTCCTTTGCTCTGGACAATTTTTTCATGTGCCCCACCTGACTGTTTTCTCTTCCTTGAATGCAGACCCTATCTAGACTCAGAGTTTGTCAACAGACAGTGTGATAGGCCAATCTCCCAGCTAATTCTTGGTTTTGTGTGGGTTTTCCCATAGTGGTCTTTGATTTTCTGCAGAGGTGTCCACTTCATACCTCTTCTTCCTTGTTCTCTTATACTTGAACCAATGGAGGACATGACAGACTGGAATTTCCAGCATGCACTTCTGCAGAGGACTTCCCATCTCTGCTCCTAAATTAGTGCTTTATTCACGAGACTACATCTCCCAGATTTTACAGTGCTATTGTACACACGTGTGCATACACACACACACACTTCATGCTGAGATGATTTTTGAGATATTTAGTTTCTGCATAGATGTAGAAAGTAGGTAAGGAAGGCACCTTGGAAAAAGAACGTACTCTTCCAGCCTCAAAGAGGGGGACCCAAAAGGTGTAACTGATCATTTTCAAGCTATATAGGACCTAAGTTCTTATAGCAAAAGGACAAGTAATGGTGGGATATGCAATATCTCTTGACATTTTTTTTAGGCAGTCTGCTTTGGAAACAAATCTAAAGCTTGAGTAATTTTTCCTAGTCCAATCCCTCTGCCTTATAATTATTGTCAGTCCCTCCCAGATTCTGTCATCAGGCTGTCTAGTTTTGGGTGGTGGTATGAATGGTCATATTGTACTGGATCTTTGTGGATATTTTAGTAAGAAATAAACCTGAAGTCTCCTTATTTATCAGCCTTCCCCCCAACCACTGCCCCTGAAAGGCTGCAGAGCTATTCTTTCAATATCAAGATCCAAGGTTCTTCACACATACACACACATGCATGCATGCATGCACATGCACACATCATTTTTGCCAGGCTGTTTAAGATTCCCTTCCATTGAATTTTGATCTGAATGATGCAGTGAGTCTCTGGAAATCAATCAAAAATGCTTTTGCCAAAAAAAGTCTCTGGAAGTCAACCAAAGAAGTTTCTACCATCAGGTGCTTAGGTTTATTTATAATTCACAGTGGCCGTCCACGTGTTGGGAAATTCACAGGATGATACCTGACTTTTGAACTCAGACCTCAAATTCATAGGCCAAGGAAACACTTAAGCTTGCCTACTATGTACTGTCCTATCCCCTCTCTCCACCTAGGAAACAGATGCTGGCAGATGGCTGTCCCACAGGCCGAATAATGGTCTCATTGTATTAAAAACTCATCCCTACTGCCCCCTTGAGGATAGTAGGTGCCATGAAAGGCTGTGTGCTCCAAAACATGATATGTTACGGTTGCCACCATAGCCAGAGGCTTAGTAAATGTTGCTGAAACCCAGACAGTTGAAAGAGATGCCTCTGCTTGCTGCAGAGGCCTTAGTCTTACCAAAAATCACTCTCTGCCCCTGAAAGTCCAGAGAAGAATGGCAAATCTTACCTGCCCTTCTGATTACCAAGGAAAAGGGCGATCTGAGGAGCCATCAGAGTCAAACCCCACCTAAGACATTGGTCATGGAGAGCCAAATAACCCTGAGATCCATGTGGGCCTGAGTGCGGGTGGGAGTGAGGAGCAAGGCAGGAAAATTCCAGACTTGAAAGCCCCAGAGCCAATCTCAACGTCCTCCCCGGAACCCACCTTGGGACTCACGAGCCTTGCACTCAGGGGGGTGTGTTCAGAGACAGTGTCCCTCTGCAGCTCTTCCCCGGGCCTTCAGCAGTAACATGGCCTGGCCCAGGGCTGTAGATGGCCTCTATCACAGACTCAGTTAACTTTGTCTTCTTCCTTTCCTTTATTTTATTTTATTTTGAAAGAGATGTTAAAGATTTTTGGCCAGCTGAACAATATGAGTTGCTACGGATCTTTAAGTACAGCTAATAAAACAGAATTGAAAAAATTATACCATCCATTATGACAGGCGTGATTAAACTGCTTGGACATGATTCGTCTCTATTATACCAGAACATGAGAAAAAAAGATTAAGCCATCATCTTTATCACCATTGAAAAAAAAGCCTCTCCCTGGATATTAAAGACTACACCCCTGCTCAGAGAGAAATTTGAAATCCATTCGTGGTTGTTAACAGTCAATGAGCTCACCACGATCAGAGCATTTGGGAAGAAGTTGATATTTGTGTCTGAAAAGATGATGATTTACGTTAATGTGGACAATGAAATCTCTACTACCTGCCAAAACAGCTAAAATGAAACATGGAACAGGATGAAAGATCTTTGCTAGGTCACACAGCCCACAGGAGGGCTCATAGCACTGGACAGGGTTAGAGTCCCTGAGGGGTGTTGGAGGGAAGGTCGTATGAGTACCATTTAGACCGCGGGTCAGTGCCTCCAGGCTCTCTGAGAGAGTGCTCCACGGCATGGTCGTTCTGGGCAGCAGTTTCCAGCATCCTTATAGCTTCACAGTCGGTTGTTGGGGATGTTGCAATTCTCCCTTCTGATATGCTTTCTTGAATGGGAGAGCAAGTAGTAGCAGAGCTCATACTCCAGAAATTTCAGGAAATCCTGGATTCTCCCAAGGGAGGGTGTTCCATCATCCCTTATGAGCTAGGGAGGAGAAACGATTCACTAATTTGAAAGATCTCACTATTCTTTCCTAGCTTACCTCCACCCCACACGCCCGACAGGCGTGACCTCCCTCCCTCTTTCTCTCTCTTCCTCTGTTTCTCTCTCTCTCCCTCTTTTACTTGGTCTTCAGATATATATGATATCAGACACACTCAGAGTGTGTGAAGTTTTATATGAAAGAATTAGAGCCCTTGCAATTTAGAGAGCATTTTGGCTTTGGCTGATTGATAAAATGTTTTCATTAATCTAATCTTATTAGTAATTTATTTCTAGTTTCTTAGCCATCCATGGAATACGGAGTTAACAAAACATAACAACTGTACATAAACTACTCCATTAAAACTGAAACTAAGCCTGCTTTCTCAGTGTAGCAGAAAAAGCCTTGTACTGGAAGCCGATAGACTGAGTTTCTACTCTTAGGTCTGCCACTACATAATTATGTGATCCTGGATGAGTTCTTTTGACTTCTTGGACATTGTTTTTCTCATCAGTTACACTTACGTAACCTTGAGGGTCAAGGACCCCTCTGAGAATTTGATGAAGCTACAGGCCCTCTTCCCAGAGAAATGCACATGAAGACAGAATTTTGCGCACAATTTCACAGTTCTTGGGCTCCCACAAAAGCCCACCTAGGACTTTACATGTGTGAGTGACCACAGGTCAGGAACTCCTGGAGGAGAGAATCTCTACAGCCTCTTCCAGCTCTAACATGATACAACTTTGTAAACCTGTGAGCAGGAGATGCTGCTGAAGAATTTACTTTAGGAGAAAGAGGAGGAAGGAAGAAGAGAAGGGAAAGGAAAGGAAAAGAGAATGAAGGGAAAAAGAGAAGTTTTATTTCTAGTAACCTGAAAAACACTTAAAAACCCAGTCTTTAGATAAACACTTAAGTGAATTAAATGCAATATAATTAAATTTCATGTTATAAAGGAAAATGCAACGTAACACTTTAACTCACTTTAAAGTTATACCCTCTTGGGAACAATAAAATAACTCATATTACGTAAAGTAAAGAAAGAAAAATGGAAGCAAAAAGCATTTACCATAACTAAACGGTTATCTCAAAATGTGATTAAATACTTGGAATTCTATGATAATTGAATTAATCTTTACCTTTTTTTTAATCATCTGATTTCTGAGACTTGACTCTTAAATCTTTTGGGGAAATAAACCTAGTCTACAGGTTTTTAGTCCCACGAGAACACATCATTACCCCCATATTTTAAAATGCAATTTTAGCAGCTCAGTAGAGGTATTCAGTCTAAAAGATTTAATTAACTTTAGATGAATGTCTCTTGCCGAGCCCAGGCAGAATACAGCCTCTCACAAACATTCTGTGAATGCTGAGCCAAAGAAGCCATGAGCTCAACAGAGGGAGCCCTGGGCTCCAGTCCTGGAGACGGGGCACAAAGCAAGTCCCTTGTCCTATCTGGAGCTCAGTTGTTCCTCCTGCAAAATAAAGGTGTTAAGCCTGATGATCTTTAGGATCTCTTCCTGTTCAAGTTTTACCTCAAGTCTCTCTTCAGCACAATCCCCAAGACACTGTCCTAAATTAACGCAAGGAACCGGAATCAGTTTCCCTCCAAACACAGGTACTTGTGCGTTTGTGGCTCTAAATACATGAAAGGTCCAAATTGAGCAGGGAAAGTGAGGTAGAATAAAATCTAACCTTATGACAACTCCCCACACATGTTTCCTAACTGCTGTAGGTTTTCCCAGAAAGTAGAGAAGTGAGGAGGGGTGAGAGGGTGTATGTTTGCGTACTTGAATATTATCAACTAGTAATTCTTTTTTTTTATTAAGATTATGATAGTTATCAACCTTGTGGAATTACAGTTGTACATTATTGTCAACTAGTAATTCTTAATCACTAATTTGCTCTTAATAATCTGCTAGAAGAAAAGAAGTTAAATAGTTTCCCGAGTCTAAGAACTTGTAACCTAAAGTGGGCGACAGCAAACTAGGCAAATAGAAATACACTTATTTACATAAGATTTAGAGCAGCGATTGCACGCCCCCAGGGGCCAGGCTGGTGATGTAACAGTGTGAAACAATTTCTGTCTGATGCAATAGGGAGCAGCAGGGATGGCGGAAACTAACACATTTTGTTAGCCAAAATAAACATGTCTGCAGGTGAAAACTGCTATCCAGGCCAGATCCAGTTTGCAACTCTGACTTAAATGTCCAGAGAAGTACTTCTTGAGGTTATCCAGCGAGTTAAACGCAAAACAAGAACTCAAATTTAGGCCTTTTAATTCTCAGACCAGGGTTTTCTCCACTATACCGCACCTTCCTTTTGTCAAAGCTTGCAGCAAATTCCCTTCATAATAGATGTTGGCATCATCCTCTCCCATTACTCTCACTGCTGACTGTCAGATCAGGCTCCACATATGCCATCATCAGACTCTTTCTCTAAAACACGAGTTTTATAACGTCCCTTCCCCACTCAAGAAGCAACAGAGGCCCCACCTGCCTCATCAGGCTATTGAGGACCTCTCTAATCAGGCCCCACTTAACCCAAATCAAACTGCCCTGGACCAGGAGAGGCAGATTGCTGGTGCTCACGCTGCCTCATTGTTCATACTTTTACCCGTATTCATCACATTTCTCCTTTCTGGAAAGTTCTCTCCACTCATTATCCAAATCCTTTGCAAACAAACAATGAATAAATATTGGTCTCAGTTCTTCACACCAAGATGAGGAGTATGCAAATGAGCTTCCTCCAACCCCTCCCACTTTCTCTTCCTGGCCAAGGAAGACGCTAACCTTGAAGAGAATCTACCTTCCAGAAGCCAGTGGGTCTTACATTTCCCTAAAGGGCTCACTGACAAAATAACCAGGGGATCAAAGAGGAGGGTAGGTGCTCAGCTGCAGAGGGACTTAGTTCACAAACAGGGAGAAGTTGCTCATGTAGGACGTGAACCCATTTCTCTGCCTCATGGGTCAATGTTCTCTGAAGGACAGTGATATCAGCTACGTACCACTCCCCGAAAGAGAAAAACAAGTAACTTGGTTGATGGATGGAGCGCCCTCCCATCATACAAATCTGGCACCTTTTTTTGTGGGTACCTATAGAAGGGGCTAGAAAGAGAACCCAAGTATGCTGAAAGAGAAGTGGCATCTGGTGTCATTTTTTAAAAAAACCACTGAAGCGTGTCGAGCATGCTTTAACACCCAGAACATTGCCTAGAGCTTAATTCTCCAGGTTTATTCTCCTTTTTACTACTTATATTTTATGGTATTTAATTTCTCTAATTTTCAAGCTGGCTCAGGTGCAATAATGAAATTCTAGGTCAGGGATAATTTACACATGATTAACAAACTGAAAGAACAGCGTCTTTCCAAAAAACGAATTGTTCACCTGAAGGAATTAGCCAGTGGTTCCTAGTTTCTAAATATTCTCATTATAACCTGTCTCATCCTGCCAAAATGGGGCTTGCTCTGGCATTTGGACCTTGGCGTGGGCACCATTCCCGTTTGCGCGTTTGGGAGTGAGCAGAGGCACTGGCCTTTCATCTACCGTGAACGAGACTCGGCTGTTGGACTGAAGCTTTCATCAGCAAACCCGGCTGGAATCCTCTCCACGCGAGCGCGAGCCTGCCAGACATTCATATCAAACTCCACAGGCTTTATTTAACTCGCCCAGGAAGGCGGTATAAAGGTTACAAAATAATGAGGAAGAGCTATGTTGAGCAGGAACCCAAGAGTCACAACCTCTTTGTTAAAACTGACAAAAGAGGTGGGAAATAAACTCCATTTAACCTGCCGAAGGGGAAGCTGGACCGGAACAAAATCTCGGGATTCATACATATGAAGGGAGATTATAATAGGGGATGCTGAGCAGCTGTTCCAGATTCCTCTGAGGACAAGTCAGAAATGGCTTTAATAGCAGCAAAAGCGTTTGCAGGTATTTGAGTGTGCTGGGAAGAATAGACAATAAGACGCAGAAAATTTGAGTTCTAATTCCTGCTCCTCCCTTCACCAGTTGATCAGCCCTGGTACCTGTGTTTTCTGGGAAATTAGAATGGGATGGCCCCCTCCCCATCTAGTGCCACGGGATTATTGTGAGAGTAAAAAGCAATGACAGGCACAAGACTGCATGTAAAAATTGAAAATCGTTAAGAAAATAGAAGGAATTATTACCTCAGCTTCAGCAAACAATAGGTGAGGGTGTGATGTCATTTTCAACAACACTGCACTAACTTACCTGGTGACCTCACCAGGTAGGACATATTCAGCTCTGTATACGTGTTGATTTCTCAAAAGCAAAACAGACTGAGTGTGTGCATGTGTGAGTGTGTGCCTTTGTGTGTTTGCAGACACAAAGGGTTCTGTTAATACCACTTTTTAAATTCTCTTTTAGAGGCTGATTTAGGCCTACAATCCAAGTAACATCATAAGAAATGCTGAAATGTATGAGAGAATAACTTGGTTTACAGGTCTTGCTGCTGAATTCTAATGTCTAGAACTTTGTTATCATGGGGCTTTCACAGTCCTTGCCAAAACCACCAAAATATAATATCCCGGCAGCTGATATCATTTTGTATCTGGAAAACCCAAAAGAGTTCATGGAAAAACTACTACAAATAGTAATAGAATGTACATTATAAAATTAATGTACAAAAACAGGTTTTCTATACACAAAAAATAGAATGGATGAGAATGCCCCATTTATGATATCAAAATATGAAATAAATGACTTAAGAAATAGCCAAAACCTATATGAGGAACATTACAAAGCACTCCTTTAGGTCCCAAAAGTAGGCTTCAAGAAATGTAAAGATATACCATGTTTTGGCATATCAGTTCTCCTGAAGGTAATATACAAATCTAACACAATCCCAATATAAAATGCCATCAGAATTTGGGGGGACACAAAGCAAGTTTACTCTAAGGTTCATTTGGAAGAGCAAACAAGCAAGAATAGCCAGGGAAAAAAACCTAAAAAAGAAAAACAAAATGTTGGTACCGGAGACTAGCTTATATAAAATAAAGTCTTCATAATTAACAACAGTGTGGTTTTGGCACACGGCTACAGAAATCAATGGAACAGAATAGAAAATTCAGACATAGACCTAACTTCTAACATGGAAATTTAGTATGCGATAAAGCGGGCGTCTCAAATCAGTAAGAAAAGACAATGAGTGCTGAGAGTATGACCCCCTGGCTTTATGAAAAAGATAAAATTGGATCCATTTCTCATACACTACGCTAAAATCCAAATGGGCTAGAGATTTAAGTGTAAAACATAAAGCTATAAAAATGCCATAAGAAAACATAGGCAACTTGCTCTAGAATTAGCGACAAGGGAAATTTTTTTCACTATGGCTGAAAATCCAGAAGTATGTAAGAGAAAAGGTTAACAAATTGAAAACATAATAATCAAAAACTTCTGAATAGGTCAAAACGCTATGAACAAAGTAAAATACCAAATGATGAACTGGGCAAAACTATTTGCAACTAAGATCACAAAGTGTTAACATCTCTAATATATGAAGAACTTCTAAGAATACAAGAATAAAGGTCCAACAACCCTATAACAAAAATAGGCTGGGTGATGTCAGCGAAACAGCAGAGTAAGAAACTGCAAAAAAAAAACTCCACTCCTCCATAAAAGCAAGTAAAACACAGACAAAAACTGCCAAGATTCAACCTTTTTTGGAACTCTTGGAACAAACCAAAAGCTTGCCGCAACTTTGGGAGCACTTATCCAACAGAGAGGGCTGAATCTCAGTAAGAACAGCGAGCTCTGTGGCATTTTAATTTACCCTGGTCCCATTGCCTGTTCCTCAGCTTAAGAGCAGCCTTGAAAGTAACAGGCCACATTCCCCGTTCTGGTACTGATCCCAGAGGGAGCAGAACAGACCTCATTTGCAAAGCATTGTCCTTAGTTCATCTCTGGTGACTCTGTGGAAGACCAGCTCATCAGGCCTGTTTTAGCTCATCTAACAGGAACTCACCCAGCACTATAACCACTACCCTGGGGGTATTTGTCAAAAACATTCATAGGCATTTATTCCCAACAATCTGGAAGGCCACACACATAAAGAGGACTATGCACATATTCAGGAAAGACCTGAGAAGGTCTTACACTCTCACTCCAGGCTGACCTTGACTTTCTGCACAAGCAGGAAGCGAAGGCTAAGGTGGAGTTGTAAAACGCCTGGCTGAGTCCTGAAGGTGTACCCCAACACATACACACAGCCCCTGTGCCAAAACTGAAAAAGATCTTGTTTCCAAATGACCACTAAGCTAACAGAACAGAAACTGCAGTGGTCACAAATGACAAAAATACAGACTTTTAAAAATTCGTTCAGAAAAGTCACTAAAAAACAAACAACAACTGAAACAAGCAAAAACAACAAACCGTGGGGAAGAGGAAGTATCTTATTTCCAGAGTCACCACATTATAACATTCAAAATGTCTAGTTTTCATCAAAAAAAATTGTGAGGTATGGAAAGAAACAAGAAAATATGACCCATACACAGGGGGAAAAAGCAATCAATAGAAACCGTCCCTGAGGTAGCACAGACATTGGCATTACTAGAAAGAGATTTTGAATCAGCTATTTTAAATATGTTCAAAGAGCTCAAGGAAACCAGGCCCAAAGGACTAAAGGAAATCAGGAGCATAATGTCTCACAAAATAGAGAATATCGATAAAGAGAGAAATTATTAAAAGGAACAAAATAGAAATTCTGGAGTTGAAAATTACAATAACTGAAATTAAAATTTTACTATAGGGGCTCGACAGCAGAGAACTGCAGACAAAAGAATCAGCAGAGAGAGGTGGAGGACGGCAGCACGGGAGGGTCCTCCCACAGACACAACAAGCCCACCACTACCTGTGGAACAATTTCCTCTGAGAGAGATCTGGCAACCAGGTGAACAGAGCCTCCACAATGAGGGACAACACAGGGAGGGGTGGAAGAGGCAAAGAGACAGTCCTGATGAGGAAAAGACACACTCCAGCAGCAGCCCTTCATGGCCAGGAGCGATCTCAAGGGTATGGAGCTTTTCCCAAAGGAGTGAGGGGTTCCAGCTCCACATTAGGCACCCCATCCCTTAGATCCAGCACAAGAGAGACGAGACCCCAAAACACTTGGCTTTGAATATCAATGGGGAACACATCCAGGAAAACCATAGAACTTCAGGGAAAGGAAAACCTGCTCTTAAAGGGCCCACACACAGACTCACTCAACCCAGAAACCAGCACAAATACACCAGATAGGAAACTGTATAGTTCCTTGATAAAAGCAACTCACTTACTAAGCTTGGAGCGCCTCCTGGAGAGTCAAGAGACATCTTGGCCTCCCCCACCCAGGGTCTGAGACACAGGCAGCAGCCATTTTTGTGACCTACTTCAGTCGTGCTAACAAAGACATTGACAGGCACCATTTCAGAATCCTTCCTCTAGCCTGTTAGCTCAGGGGCCTGTCCCATCAACCAGAGCTCCCGAGGCAATCAGGCACCGCCAGGCAGCACAGGCAGCTTGCCCAGGACCTGCCCCACCCACCAGTGGGCCCACTGCAGAGTAGTGCCACCAGGCCTCACAACCAGTCACACAGGGGTTCTCCCCTGCCCACCACTGTGCCTGAAACAGTCTCACACTGCCACACTGGGTGCCTGCCACACCCACTAGCACACCTGAGTCAGTCGCATGCCCCCAGGCCACACAGTCAACATGTGCCAGGACCTATTCTGACCACCAGTGTACCCAAGGGAGTTGTGCACTGCCAGACTGCAAAGCCAGCCCATACGTGAGGCCTGCCTCACCCAAGAGCAAGCTAGCAGCAGCTCAGCCACTGAGCTGCACACCCAGCTGTGCCAGGGGTCTGTCCTGCCCACCAGTGCACCTGAGGCAGTTGTGCACCACTGGCATGCACAGCCAGCCTGCACAAGAAGCCTGTCCTGCCAACCAGTGAACTCGAAGCAGTTGTGCACTAGTGGACCCCACAACCAGCCACAATGGGGCCTGACCCTCTCACCAGTGAACCCACAGCAGTTGTGCACAACCAGGCCTCACACCAGCCACATCAGGGGCCTGATCCACCCAATAGAGTGTCCCCAACACAGCGATAGCAGCCCTGCCACAACAGAAGGGCACACACAGCCCACACAGGACACATCCCTGGAGCATTTGGCATGGGTGACAAGAGGGGAGCAAGCTGCTGGGCCCTATAAGACATCTCCTACATAAGACCTCATTTCCAAGATCAGAAGATGTAGCTGACCTAACTAGTACACAGAAATAAGCACAAAAAAGTAGGCAAAATGAGCAGACAGAAGAGTATGTTCCAAATAAAAGAACAAGACAAATCCTCAGAAAAAGAACTAAATGGAACTGAGATAAACAATCTACCTGATAAAGAAAGCAAAGTGATGGTCATAAAAATGCTCACTGAACTCAGGAGAAGAATAGATGAACACAGTGAGAACTTCAACAAAGAATTAGAAAATATAAAAAAGTACCAATCAGAGCTGAAGAATACAATAATTGAAATGAAAATTTCACTAGAGGGAATCAACAGCAGAGTGGATGACACAGAACGGATCAACAAGCTGGATTACAGACTACAAGAAGTCACCCAAGCTGAACAGAAAAAAGAATTAAAAAGATTGAGGTCAGTTTAAGGGACCTCTGGGACAACATCAAGCATACTAACATTTGTATTATAGGTGTCCCAAAAGGAGAAGAGGGAGAAAGGAGCAGAAAACTTAATTAAAGAAATAACAGCTTAAAACTTCCCTAACCTGGGAAAGGAAATAGACAGCCAGGTACACAAAGCAAAGAGAGTACTAAACAAGATGAACCTAAAGAGGCCCACACCTCCCAGACACATTACAATTGAAATGTCAAATTAAAGTTAGAGAAAAACCCTAAAAGCTGCGAGAGAAAAGCAACAAGTTACATACAAAGGAAACTTCATAAGGCTTTCAGTTGACTTTTCAGCAGAAATCTTATAAGCTAGGAGGGAGTGGCCTTCCATAGACTCAAAGTGCTGAAAGGAAAAAGTCCTACAACCAAGAACACTCTGCCTGGCAAGGTTATCATTCAGAATGGAAGAAGAGATAAAGAGTTTTTCAGACAAGCAAAAACTAAAGGAGTTCATCACCAATAAACTGCCTAATACAAGAAATATTTAAGGGACTACTTTAAGTGGAGAAGAAAAGGCTACAAATAGAACTAAGAAAACTATCAAAGAAAAAGGATCACTGGTAAAGGCAAATATATGGTAAACATAGTGGATCAACCACATACAAAGCTGGTGTGAAGGCCAAAGACAAAATTACTAAAATCATCTGTATCTACAGTAAGAAGTTAAGGGATAAATAAAATTAAAAGAGGTAAAATATGATGTCAAAACATAAAACTAGAGAGAGGGGAGTAAAAATTAGGGCTTTTAGTATGAGGTCAAACTGAAGAGACCATCAATTTAATATAGATTGTCGTATACCTAGGTGGTTATATATAAACTTCATGGTAATCACAAACAAAAAACCCATAATAAATACACAAAAAACAAAGAGAAAGGAACCCAAAACAATACTAAAGAAAATCATCAAATCACAAGGGACAAGAGGAAGAGAAGAACTACAAAAACATCCAGGAAAAAAGTAACGAAATGGTAATGAGCGCATACCTGTCAATAATTACTTTAGGGGCTGGTGCAGCGGTTAAGTTTGCACATTCTGCTTAGGCAGCCCAGGGTTCACTGGTTCAGATCCCAGGTGTGGACCTACACACTGCTTGGCAAGCCATGCTGTGGTGGGCATCTCACATATAAAGTAGAGGAAGATGGGCATGGATGTTAGTTCAGGACCAGGCTTCTTCAGCAAAAAAAAAGAGGAGAATTGGCAACAGATGCTAGCTCAGGGCTAATCTTTCTCAAAAACAAAAAAACAAACAAAAATAATAATCACTTTAAATGTAAATGGACTAATCCAATCAAAAGACATTCGGTGGCTGAATGGAAAAAAAATGACCCATATATATGCTGCATACAAGAGACACACTTCAGACATAAAGACACTCACAAACTGAAGGTAAAAGGACAGAAAAACATATTCTATGCAAATAGAAATGAAAATAAAGCTGGGGGAGCAATACTTATACCAGACAAAATAGATTTTAAAACAAAAACAGTACCAAGAGACAGAGAAGGCCATTACATAAGGATAAAGGGAACAATCCAACAAGAGGATATAATATTTGTTAATATCTAAGCACCCAACATAGGAGGACCTAAGTACATAAAGCAATTATTAAAGACATAAAAGGAGAAACTGACAGCAACATAATAACAGTAGGGAACTTTGATACCTCATTTACATCAATGGATAGATCATCCAGACGGAAGATCAATAAGGAAGCATTGGCTCTAAATGACACATTAGACCAGACTGGCTTAATAGATAGTATACAGAACATTCCATCCAAAAGCAGCAGAATACACACATTCTTTTCAAATGCACATAGAACATTCTCCAGGACAGATCACATATTAGGTCATGAAACAAGTCTCAATAAATTTAAGAAGGTTGAAATAATATCAAGCATCTTTTCCAACCATCAAAATATGAAACTAGAAATAAACTACAAGAAGCAAGGTGGAAAAGTCAAAAATATGTGGAGATTAAACAAAATGCTACTGCACAACTATTGGATCAAAGAAGAAATCAAAGGAGAAATAAAAAAAAAATACCTGGAGACAAACGAAAATGAAAATATGACATACCAAAATCTATGGGATATAGCAAAAGCAGTACTAACAGGGAAGTTTATAGCAATTCAGGCCCGCCTCAAGAAACAAGAAAAATCCCAAATACACAATCTAACATTACATGTAAAGAAAGTAGCAAAAGAATAACACACAAAGCTCAAAATCAGTAGAAGGTAGAGAATAATAAAAATCAGAACAGAAATAACTGAAATGGAGACTAAAAAGACAATAGAAAAGATCAGTGAAACTAAAACCTGGTTCTTTGAAAAGATAAACAAAATTGACAAACCTTTGGCTAGACTCACTAAGAAAAAAGAGAGAAGGCTCAAATGACTAATATCAGAAATGAAAAAGGAGAAATTACAATGGATACCACAGAGATACAAAGGATAACAAGAGAATACTACGAAAAGCTATATGCCAACAAATTGAATAACCTAGAAGAAATGGATAAATTCTCACAATCATACAACCTTCCAAAACTGATTCAAAAAGAAGTAGAGAATTTGAACAGACCAATCACCAGTAAGGAGATTGAAACAGTAATCAAAAACCTCCCAAGAGACAAAAGTCCAGGACCAGACTGCTTCCCTGGTGAATCCTATTAAACATTCAAAGAAGATTTAATACCTATCCTTCTCAAACTCTTCCAAAAAATTGAAGAGGATGGAACACTTCCTAACTCATTTTATGAGCCTAACAGTACCCTGATACCAAAACCAGACAAGGACAGCACAATAAAAGAAAACTACAGGCCAATATCACTGATGAACATTGATGCAAAAATCATCAAAAACATATTAGCAAGTAGAATACAACAATACATTAAAAGGATCATATACCATGATGAAGTGGGATTTATTCCCATGATGCAAGGATGGTTCAGCATCCACAAATCAATCAGTGTGATACACCACATAAACAAAATGAAGAATAAAAATTACATGGTCATCTCAATAGATGCTGAGAAAGCATTCAACAAGATTTAGCATCCATTTATGATAAAAACTCTGAATAAAATTGGTATAGAAGGAAAGTACCTCAACATAATAAAAGCCGTATACGACCAACTCACAGTTAACATTATACTCAATGGTGAAAAACTGAAAGCCATCCCTCTAAGAACATGAACAAGACAAGGATGACTACTTTTGCCACTCTTTTTCAACATGGTATTGGAAGTCATAGACAGAGCAATTAGGCAAGAAAAAGAAATAAAAGGGATCCAAAGTGGAAAGGAAGAATTAAAACTGTCATTATTTGTGGATGACATGATTTTATATATAGAAAACCCTAAAGAATCCACAAAAATACTCCTAGAAATAATAGATACAGTAAAGCTGCAGCATACAAAATCAACATAAAAAATCAGTGGCATTTTTATAGACTAACAACAAACTAGCAAAAAAACAAGAATACAACCCCATTTACAATCACAACAAAAAGAATAAAATACCTAGAAATAACTTTAACCAACGAGATGAAAGACCTGTACACTGAAAACTATAAAACATTGTTGAAAGAAATAGAAGAAGACACAAACAAATGGAAAGCTATTCCATGTGGATGGATTGGAAGAATTAACATAATGAAAATGTTCATATTACCTAAAGCAATCTACAGATTCAATGCAATCCTTATCAAAGCCTCAATGACATTTTTCACAGAAATAGAACAAAAAATCCTAAAATTTATACAGAACAACAAAAGACCCCAAACAGCCAAAGTAATCCTAAGAAAAAAGAACAAAGCTGGAGGCATCACACTCTCTTATTTCAAAGTATACTACAAAGCTATAGTAATCAAAACAGCATTGTAGTGGCAGAAAAACAGACACATAGATCAATGGAACAGCACTGGGAGCCCAGAAATAAACCCACACATTTATGGAAAGCTAATTTTTGACAAGGAAGCCAAGAACATACAATGGAGAAAGGAACATCTCTTCAATAAGTGGTGCTTGGAAAACTGGACAGACACATTCAAAATAACGAAAGTAGACCACTATCTTATGTCATACACAAAAATTAACTCCAAATGGATTAAGAACTTGAATGTAAGACCTGGAACCATAAAACTTCCAGAAGAAAACATAGGCAGTATGTCCTTTGACATTGGTCTTAGCAGTATCCTTTTGAATATGTCTCCTCAGGCAAGGGAAACAAAAGAAAAAATAAACAAATGAGACTGCATCAAACTAAAAAGCTTCTGCATGGCAAAGGAAACTATGAACAAAACAAAAAGGCAACCTACCAACTGGGAGAAGATATTTGCAAATCATATGTTCAATAAGGGGTTAATATCCAATATATAAAGAACTCATACAACTTAATAACAATAAAAAACAAATAACCCAATTTAAAAATGGGCAGAGGACATGAATAGACATTTTTCCAAAGAAGATATACAGATGGCCAACAGGCATATAAAAAGATGTTCAACATCACTAATTATCAGGGAAATGCAAATTAAAACCACAATGAGATATCACTTCATGGGTGTCAGAATGGCTATTATTAAAAAGACAAAACAAGTGTTGGAGAGGATGTGGAGAAAGAGAATTCTCATACGCTGCTGATGGGAATGTAAATTGGTACAACCACTACGGAAAAGAGTATGAAGATTCCTCAAAAAATTAAACAATAGTACTACCACATGACCCAGCTATTCCATTTCTGGATATTTATGCAAAGAACATGAAAACATTAATTCAAAAAGATAGACATATGCACCCCTATGTTCCTTGCAACATTATTCACAATAGCCAAGACTTAGAAGCAGCCTAAGTGCCCATCAATGGAAGAATGGATATAGAAGATTTGGGATATATATACAACAGAATACTACTCAACCATAAAAAGATGAAATCTCATCATTTGTGACAACATAGTTGGACCTTGGAGGCATTACGCTAAGCAAATAAGTCAGACAGAGAAAGCCAAATACCGTATGATTTTACTCACATGTGGAAGATAAAACACTAACAAAACAACATACAAACACATAAATACAGAGAATATATTGTCAGTTACCAGAGGGCAAGCGGGTTGAGGGAAAGACAAAAGGGGTAAAAGGGCACATGCATACAGTGACAAATGGCAACTGGACTTTTGATGGTGAACATGATGTAGTCTACACAGAAATTGAAATATAATGATGTACACACAAAATTTATATAATGCTATAAATCAATGTTACCTCAATAAAAAGCAAAAAGAATCAGCAACCTTGAAGATAGGTCAATTGGGGTTACCCAATCTGAGAAACAGAAAGAAAAAAGAATGAAGGAAAATGAAAGAATCTAAGAAACCTGTGGGAGACCACTAATCATGCAATATATGCATGGGAGTCTCAGAAAGAGAAGAGAGCAAAAAAAGAAAAGAAAGAATGTTTTAAGAAACAATGGCAAAAAATAATTGGCACAGCCCCCAAAATCTCTTAGCATCAAATGGAATATTTTTGTTAAATGCCCTTTATACTTAAAGAGGTTAACTGCAACTTTTTCTTCATAGCTAGGAAAAGTGTGGCTAGGAAAAAGTCAACAAAGAATTATTGCTTTGCAAAAACACACTGGAATTAAGCCTTTTCTTCTAAAGACAAGTGTAGAATCACCGCCAATCGCTCATTAAGCTGCTTCCTTTTGGTATCATATTCCGTTCTCGCTGACGCGAAAAACTTCTGTCATGCCCCACACTGGTGTGGAAAAATACCACCAGGAGGATTCAGCTCTCAGAGTGAATGTCCTTAGCTGCTCACCAAAGCAGAATATGAACAGAAAGACAGAAATCAAACCGCAGGCTGGCTCTACATGACAACAAAACAAATGGCTGAATACGGTCAGTCTAAGGGCGTCTTCAATCTCACACAACCTAAGGGGTTTTTCCACTGTACTGTTTTTTTTCTTCTCTGAAGTGATAGTGCTGCTGAGAGATTTGGTATCAGCGGCTGTAGCCAGAGTGTGTATTTATCAAGCATCTCAAACTGTTGGTCATATGCTTTAGGTTCAAATGCCCCCTCTCAGTTCTTACAAAATCAGCACCGGAGACCTGGCATCTCGTCGCATTCAAAGAGCCGCCAGAGCTAGCACCATGGCGGGAGGTGAAATTCAGCAGATGCCAGTGTCGGGAGCGGCTTTGCCGTTTCACGTCGCTTCCTTGTGCATCTGCAGAGGCCTTCTTCCAGATGTAAGGAAATTGGCTCCATGTGTCTGGTCTTTTCTGCTTTGAAAAGGCTTCTGAGAGTTCTTTAGCAATCACACGTCTTTATGACACTTTCTAATTCATCACTATAAAGACTGTTTCTCCAGAAATAGGGTTGAGTTTTGCCAAGATGCATGTGAATTAAAGGTCACTCTAATTCTAAAACTGAACGTTTTCCCCATTTCAAATGAACACTTCTTCATTTTATTGTTACTGCCTTCCTGTTAGTTCTTCTTAAAAGCACATTTTTTTCTTTTTAAAATTTTCTTCCCTCGGGAAAATCCTAGAATTAGGCCGGGATGCAAATACATAACCCGACTCCTGAGTCTTCTCCCCGCACATGGGCGTCCCTGCATCACGAGGCCACTACATGAGACAGGAATTGTCGATTTATTTGTCTAATTGTGTGAACACGGGCAACTAAACCTCTCTGAGCCTTGGTTTTCTCACTTGTAAAGTGGGGAAGAATAAAGTATTTACCTCATGATATTGAGGAATGTCACATACTAAGCATTCTGTAAGTATTTTCTGATATTATCATTATTATTATTATTATTATTAGACTGTGAGCACCTTGAACAAGAGCACTAATTCTCCACACCATGGTGCCTGGCACATAGTAGGTGCTCAATAAATATAGGGTGGGTGGTTGAATGAATGAATAAATGGACAACTATGAAAATAAGCAAGCAGCTGCGAAACAAGAAGAATGCAACCCACAGGCCCACTGAGTGTAGAATGGGAACTTGCTAGATCTTTCTGGGAAGATATTCATTGGTGCTTCTATGTCCAATGCAAAAGCAGTGTGTGTGAATAGGAATGGGGTGATGGTGGGGCTCCATGTTTTATTCACTGGTGCAGTTAATATAACAATGTCTTTACTTGTACATTTGATGCTGAAAGAGTGATGATGACTGTCCAGCTACAGAGAGACCTGGCACCTGCTGGAGAAGTCTGAAGACACAGGAGAGATCTCAGGAACCCTAAAGAGGATTCTGGAAGCAGTAGCTATTGAGAGCTGCAGGCGCTGTAGCTGAAGCTACTGCTACTGATCCATTTGCCACTGGAGGAGTTTACTCAGAAAGACGTCAAGAACCGCTGGGGACCAGGGAAGAAACTGTTCTGGGGCATGCTGTCATTGGCAGAGCCTTGCCAAAGGCCACTATGGTCCCACATTGGGAACCACACACCCAGTGACAGGTAGGGAGACCACCGTGTTTCCGGCTCCAGCCTCTCTGCCCTGCAACCCTTGACTGTGTGGTAGAGGGTAGAGATTATGGGTGCCTGAGTGACTTCCTTCTAAGAAGAGAGAATGGTGGCAACCTGGGCAAGCCAGTCACAGAGAGCTCAGATTCTTGGGGAAGGATGTGGGTCCCTGTCTCCACTTGTGTACTCCATTGTAGGTGAGGGGAATTTCCTGATTACCAATTGCTGTGTAATCTCTTACTTGTTTGCTTTTTTTACTCCTTAGGAATTAAAATTATAATACTACTTTAAAGCACAAGTCATGAAAATTTGTCGTATTTATTCCGTTTTTGCTACAAGCTCACCCAGTAAGCATGGGCAAGCTGTTGAACTTGGCCCTCTTCTAATGCAGTTTTTCCGTCTATGAACTCAGACTCCCTTTCCATTAAATATGGATAGTGTTGATCTCTACCCGCTGAGTCTCCCCTTTGTGCTGGTGTTTTATATTCATGGAGCTCAGCAAGGAACAAAACAGAGAATTCAGTACAGAGCTTCTGTCCATTGGGTTTTCATTCAAAATTCAACAGATAGACAGAACTCCCACATAAGGAAGGGATGAGGTGACAGAGGAAGCAAGTAAAGCTGTACGGTAATGATGCTTTGCTGTGGGCTGCCAGGGCTCTGATGGCCAAAGGATGATCTTTTCAAAGAAAGTGAGTCTGGAGATGTGAACAGTGCACACCAAGGTCACGCTGAGTGAGTTTGCAGCCCCCAAGTCAGTGGAGCCTGAGGTATGCAAACAATAAACTTCCATTTGCCTGGAACCAGATTTGTATTTTTGTGCTCATCTTTACGAGATGGGGGCAAATGGAGATTATACAACTACACATGGGTATTTATCCAAAAAGCAACTAAATCAGCAGTGTAAAGTCAGTACTTCCTGTGTGAAGACGATGCTAAGTGTTGTCAGAAAGTTCAGAGGTCATTAGCAAGCTCCCAGCCGTCACAGAGTTGACCATATTGATGGTGACACAGATTAACTAAAAACAAGGGACAGAATTGAGCAAAGGGATAAAATAGGTGCTAAGGACTGGTGTCAGCTAAACGGACTGGAGGATTTGTGGAAGGGAAGACCTGATGGGGCACTGGGAAGGCTTTGCAGCAAGTTGGAATTTGGGCTGGACCTTGAAGACTGGCTTGAACTTGGTCAGTGGAGAGGAAGAGGAAAAGCAGTGGTGCACAGGAGCCAGCTCGTGCTGTCCCGTGAGGGCTGCTCATCACATCTTTCAGGAACATTGTGAGGTGGTTGTTAATTGCAGCCATTACTAAAAATGAAATTATGGAAACTTATAATTATATAAATTATTTTTATTTCTAATTAATTTTTCATATCTAATTTAATATGACATATTATTATAGAAATAAATACTCAGAACTCATCCTTTCCTAACTGTTTTACTGTTGTCTAGGCTCTTGAGTTTATTCACACCCATCGCAGCTGTATGGTGGAAACGCTATACAACAACGCGTTACTGCACGTCTCTTCCTAATTCCATGCTGGAAGCATTTACACAGCAGAAATCTGAAAACACTATGAATCAGGGCTTGATTCATTGTTTTTTTGATTGTTTAGACTTAAGAAAGTAAAGGAAAAATATTAATAATGCAGATTAAACTTTAAACTATATTATGTTTGTAGTTGTTACATTGTAAATGACACCAAAATATTGAAGGAATCTTTTTCCAGCACTGGAAAATTATTATCCAATTCAGCAAAGATGTCCCTCGTGTCATGGATGAACAGTGAAGTCCTAACATGCTCATTAATGGAAATAAAAATATCAACCAGCGTTCATGTCAGAACTGCAACGAGAGCCTGTTATTAAACATTTACCAGCGTACTACTGCTGGAAAGCCCCATCATAAAGAAATAGCAGCATGTGCAAAACGGCAGAGGCTTAAACACTCATATTCAAGGGTATAGCGTGGTCTGGTAGGAATACTGTGAGCTAGAGTCATGGGTTCAAATCCCAGTTCTGCTATTTACTAGCTGTTCAAACTTAGGGGAGCTACACGACGTTACTGCGCCCAAGTTTCCTCACATGTAAGATAGATAACAAAGCCAACCATACAGTGTTCTTATGAGAACTAAAAGAATATCGTATTAAGTGCCCAGAACAGTGCCTGAAATGGATGCATATCACACACTCAGTACTGATACTAATCATTATAGTGAAATAGTCTAAAACCCATAGAAAATAGGTTGACTGAGAAGTAGGTTTATTTAGGGGATGGGTGAAAGTTTTGGGTCTTAAATTCCGGCAAGGAATGTGGAATTTATTATATAAAAATTGGTGGGTCCCTAAAGGTTTCTGAACAGGACGATAATGTGAGTGAAATAGTATCCTAGGAAGATGGTGATGGCTGTGATATGTGATCCAACACTTTCTCCTGCATGTGGACATCTAGCGTAGTGCTGAATGGTAAACTTAGTTATATACATAACAATGTCCTAGAGACACTGGCAGATCCCCAAATGCCTTCTGAATCAAAGAAAAATTAAGTCATGTTTAATGGTATAATTTTAGTATTAACTGTACCTCGGAATATTCTAATTCTTCGGAAACTGACAATGTGTACCTGGTAGCTGTAGTACAGTGATCCTGCCTTCTGTGCAGGGGATACATTCCAAGCCCCCTGGTGGATGCCTGAAACCATGGATAGTGCTGAACCCCATACATACTGTTTCCTCCTACATGTACCTACCTATGATAAAGTTTAATTTATAAATTAGATACAGTAAGAGATTAAAAACCATAACGAACAATAAAATAGAGCGGTAATAACAGTATACTGTCATAAAAGTTACCACAGATCTAAGCAACCTCAACATACGATTTTTTTCCTTTCCTTACTAAGTCGAGAAATTTCATGTTTTCACTTTATAGCTTCTCACTGGCATATCCCAATTACCAGCATCACTACTCTTGATCTTTGGGGCCATTATTAAGTAAAATAAGGGTTACTTCAACACAAGCCTGTGACAGTCGATCTGATAACTGAGAGGGCTACTAAGTGACTAACGGGCGGGTAGCATACACAGCGTGGATACACTGGACAAAGGGATGATTCACGTCCCGCGCAGGATGGAGCGAGATGGCGCAAGGTTTCATCACGTACTCAGAACAGCATGCAATTTAAAACTTGTGAATTGTTCGCTTCTGGAATTTTCCATTTAATATTTTCAGACCACGGTTGACAGCAGGTAACTGAAACCGTGAAAAGTGAAACCGTGGATAGGGGAGAATTACTGCGATGCCCAATGAAGCAAGAACATCAGACTCATCCTCAACATTTTTCCTGCCCATCACTCTTTCATTGAATCAGTGGCCAAAATCTGTGGTTTTATCTCCTTAATATCTCTTGACCCTTCTTGCCATTGACCTTCCCATTACCCGGCCTTAGGTCAGTGGTCCACAACCTTGGCCTCGCATTGTTATCACCTAGAGAGCTTTAAGAAAAATAGACAGTGTCTGGGTCCCGCCTCCAGAGACTGTGGTTTAACTGATCTGTAGTTGGGCTTGAACACGGCTATTTTGAAAGCTCCCAGGGCTTCTGTGCAGTCAAGCCTTGGTTCATGCTCTCCCTGTTGCTCATCTGAATTATTGTCATCTGGCTGGGCCCCCTACCTCCTGTTTTGATTTCTTCAAATCCCTTCTTCATCCTGCTTTCAGAATGACCTTTTAAAAACACTAATCTTATCATGCCACTCTTGCCTTGAAACTCTTCAGTACCTATCTAATAAAACCCAAGCTCGTTAACAGCTACCTTCTTCAACAACACACGCACAACTCTAACAAAGGGGTGATGACAAATCCAAGGGATGAAATTTGAACCAACGAGTAATCTAGCTTTAGAAAAATGCTGCAAATTCAGATGTTTAAAGACATTTTCCAAAACCCTTGTTGAAATATACACCCCCACATAACTGCCGTGCAATGCTGAATGCGACTGAGAGCTTCGGGGGGAAACAAGTCCAGGGGTAACAAGCAGCACTCAGCCCTGTGGCCACGGCAAATTGCGGGGAGACAGGGAGACGTGATCGCTCAGCAAAACCCAGTAGACTCTCAGTTCCACTGCTGACTCTCAACACATCCTCTGATTTCCCTCCTGTGATGGGTTGACTTTCATCCCCCCGAAATTCGTATATTGAGGTCTTAATCCTCAGTAGCTCAGAAGGTAGCCTTAGTTTTGAGAAACAGTCTTCACACAGATAATCAAATTAAAATGAAGTCGTTAGTATGACCCCTACTCCAATATGACTGGCGTCTTAAAAAGGGGAAATTTGGAGACAGACACGCACACAGGAGAACACCATGTGAAGATGGAGGCAGAGATTGGGGTGATGCTCCTACAAGCCAAGGATGCCAAAGACTGCCAGCAAACCACCAGAAGCTAGGGGAGAGGCACGGGACAGATGCTTCCTCACATCCCTCGGAAGGAACCAACACTGCCGGTATCTCCGTCTTGGACATCTAGCCTCCAGAACTCTGAGACAATAAATTTCCATTGCTTAAACCACCCAGTTTGTGGTATTCTGTTGTGGCAGCCCTAGCAAACTCATACACCTCCCAGGGCAGCTTCTTGATCTAAGCTCTGCCTCCCTCTCCAGCCACGTCCCACCTCTCACCCCTAGGCTTTGCAACCCAGCCATATCAATCTACTTCAATATCCCCAAACATGCTATGTCCTTTCACGCCTCTGGGCTTGTGTCCGGGCTGCTGCCTCTACCTGGAATGCCCACTTCCCAGCCTTTGTCCACCTGGAGAGTGCCGATGAATCCTAGAAGACTCAACTCAACTCTTCCCTCTTCTGTTTCCCTAGTCACTACACCCTACTCTCCCCAAGCCAAACGTCACAGAACTAACCATTCCTCCTTAGATTTACCACTACAACAAACAAATTGTATCCAACATCCCTTCACACCCTCTCAGCCTCATCTCTTACTCCAGCCACTGTTGCAGCATGTAGTCCCAGGCCCACTTCAACCAGCTTTGTGCAGTCTGATCTTGACTGCCCCTCTCCTCAGCCCACAATGCTCACCTCTCGCTTCCTGGCCCAGGCCTTCTCTGACGCCAACATTGGAACATCCACAGAAACCCAATGGACATGCACATGGACCAACCGGAAGAAACGCAAGGGAGTTAACCCCTCTGGGGCCACTCACAGGTAAAGTTTCCCCTTTCATCCCCTGTGCAGACAGTTCTGACTCATATTTCATAAAGCTCCTCAGAAGTTCCAGCAGATTGAACACCAATGGCTTGAGCAGCAGCCAACTCCAAAGGCATCCTCATGTATTGGTTTTTCTCTCCTTCCCTGTTTCACTCCCCTGGTCCCTCCCTTACTACTGCTTCCTGGAATCACTTCCAAATAAACTGCCTACATACATGTATTTGTCTCGGGTTCCATCAAACTAAGACATTGTGTTCATTTTGGGTTGGATTGTATTAAACTATATGAAATTGCCAATACTTGACCATTCTTGACTTATGGCAATTTCATATGATCTAATGATTATTTGTTTGTATTTAGATCTTTCCCAACAGAATGTAAGCTTCTTGAGGTCAGGAGCAGTACTGTTCATTTCTCATCCCCAATGTCTACTACTGTGACTGGTATAGAGTGGTCCCTCAATAAATGTTGAATGCTTGTGTAGCAATCTTCTCAGCATAGACAAGGAAAAGGTTAAAGGAAGGATACTTCTGTAAATGTTAGGACAATAAAGTTAGATCCCTACCTCACATTTGTCACCAAAATAAAATCAATATGAGTTAAAGATTTCAATGTAAAAAAGAAAGAATTTTTTAAAGCACTAAGAAAAAGAGTTTATAGCCTAGTGGCAGAGACAAACCAAAGTTCCAATGTGGAGGGGGAAGGGCTCCACCAGCAGAAGTATGGGGTACTAGAAAAGCATCTGAGTCAGGCCTGGGGGCTCCTAGGGAGAGTGAACTCTAAGCTGAGTTCAGAAAGACAACTAGATATTAGCCATGAGAGGGGTATTCCAGGCAGACGGAGGAGCCTGTGCAAAGGCATGGAGGTAAGAGAGTCAACTGGAAGAAACAAAAGCAATTGTCTCAAAGCTCTCCCTAGAGATACTAACTAAGCCATGGCAATAATAAAAGCCTGGCTTTGGAGAAGGCATGTCAAGTCTCACACGAATGACAGCTGTTTTCTTGGGGCAGGAACTCAGAGTTAGACTTGGAGTCCATGTTGTCTTCTTGGGAGTAGACTGGGATCTCAGTGTGGGGACAAATGGTTGCTGAATCCCTGGAATTATTGCAGACTTAGTCTCCACACTGGCACCAGCTTTGACAAGTACATATAAAAACTGGTCTGGCCCACTTGTGAAGGATCATCCCAATTCCAGGGCTGGATCCTGCACCAAGTATATGTTTATAAACACTGTCCCTTCTCTTCTGATGGCTTGAGAGAAAAGCTGCTTAGTAAGTTACCCCTTTGTGGCCCAGGAGCTCTTTGATTTGCCATGACCCAACGTGGCTGAGAAACAGGATCCGACGCAGGGCCAGAGACCAGGGAACAAAGCAGGTTCGCTCTTTATTTTTCAGTCTACAGTTGAATCCATTGGAGACTCTGGGTGCTACATCAAACATCTGTGACAATCGAAACCTTTCCTCTACACCAAGTCAATGCTTATGTCATGCTTACCCTAACGGATTGCTCTACGCAACAAAAAGATGGCAAATCGACTCAATGTGCTTCATTTTATAATAACCATGCAATATTTCACAATGTATCTTTAAAATCCACTTAAAGTAATAAGATATGTGTTTTGCCATGAAATCCTTTAACACAAGAGAGAGTAACGTGACAAAACACCATGATATTCTAAAGAGGACCAACCAGTATATTCCATGCCCCCTCCAAGAGTAGTAGTGATTGAACATGAGTACTGGTAAGAGTTTCTATCAGGCGGGCTCCTCATTTCTCATTCAGAATAATGAGGAAAAGTCTCTTGGCTTAAGAAACTTGGTTTGTCACTAGAGGGTAGGCATGAAAACTCCAATATTTTTTAAATCATCTATTTTAAAACACCTATCTTTGGTCACCTATCTACTTTCTTCAGACACCTGATAGGATGAATTGGAAGAAACTGATCAAATACTATCCTAAGTGAAAGAATTTTACCCAAAGAATTTCTATAGCCGTCTATTTTCCAAGTTATAACTGTGTGTTATTTATGACTCATGTCAAAAATGCCTTGGGGCCTTTGCTCCTCAATTCCATAGCAGTTTATTTCTCCAAAATTGTGCCCATGTTTTACAGCAAGACCCACAGCAATAAAGCAAGAAATCAGAAAAATCAGCATTTGATATCAACCCGTTTAGCATTCTCTGCTGCCCAGGACTATCCAGAGGAGATCACAGAAGGGGTCTTGGTGACCTTGCAGTAGCTGCACACTGCTGTGATCTGAATTACAACAGTCTCCTTTTCAATAACACATCACAGACTCAGTACACTTGGGCGTCCTCAGCGTTTCTCAGTAGGAACCAAAATTATTCCAGCACACACCACATTTTTCTTGTCACACAGCTTCCATCAATACATTTATGATCACTTTAAAACACACAATGGAGCCTATGCATCATGCCCACATTTATCCACAAGTGCTCAGATAGATACGTAAGCCAATACATTCTAAATAACTAAATAAAACAACTAAGTAAAATCCTTATCCGAGGGGTGAATGCAGGGCTGCTCACGGTCAAGTTCTGTCCTAATAGAAACTGAGTGAAAAACAGGTAAAAGCAAGCTAGGTCAGCTGTGAAGACCAGCTGTGAAGGTCAGGGAGATGACGGGGCTGCCATGGCAGATGGTGTCAAAAGGAGACCGACTGAGACTGTTGGCATTAGCTGAGAATGAGTCCCCGGACCATTGGGGGTCCCCATATTCAAGCAAGTCTCTATAGAATAGAGAAATAGAAAAGCAATGCCCCTTCAGACCCTAGCATAGGACAACAAAGCCACATTGAAATGTCAATGCCAGTTGCTGGGAGTCCTGGTGGGGACCCAGCGCTCCCATCCTATTCAGCACACACAGGCCGTCTCCCAGCTTCCTCATGAGCTGAATGATTCACACATGGCAGGAACAATTCAAATTTGTCCTTGAGTATGACAACAAAATACTGGATGTCATGGTTATAAAAATAATTGCTAACAGGTATGGAGTGCCAACTGGATATCAGGCAACGTGCTAAATATTGTCTATACACGATCTCATTTAATCTTCATCTCAACTGAATGAGGCAAATACTATTATATCACCCCTAATTTCATAGAGGAGAATCTTGTTTAGTGAATTAGACACTTCAGCAAGTGTCTGTCCAGTTCCAATCATTTTCCCATCTCTGTGAACTCCCCCATCTTCACCCCACAATCCAGAGAGGTGGCTCTCCAGGAAACACGTTTGTACCACCTGATTCTGTCAGTTGGGGCTTTCAAATTTCAGATTTGAATGCAGAGCAAGAGAGTCTGAAAGCTGGTTGTCCAGTCTTAGCAGCAGAGACTGAAAAGAGGAGTCATGAACTCCTGCCTACTGCTGACATCCAGGCAGCCCTTGGAGCCTGTAAGAGACCTTCCAGCAAGCTCCCTTTTTACTAAGCTAGACTGAGTTCTTTCTCTTCCTTGCTGGGGCCTTGATGCCTCTGATGGCAGGAGACAAGAGGAACTGAGTGGGAGCTCTACACCCCAGGAAGACTTTATTCCCTCCAGCCTCAGCACTGTCATTAGCAGGAGCCGAGGGAGCCCCAGAACGCCACACGCTCTGCCAAGACCCCTGGCTGTTACTCCCCGACCTGTTACTCACACCCTGGCTACCACCTTGTGCTTTGTGACCACTAAGTCCTTATCTCTGCTACATCAACAGCCACAAACAGCCCAGGACTCCAAGACATCTGTACATCCCCTTTTCTGAGCCCTGTCTCCTGCCATCACCCACCTCCAGCTCTGAAATCCTCTACTATACCTGCGGGATCACACAACCAGTCCCCAGTGAAAGCTCAGCTCTCCTCGGCCTCCTCCAATCATTTCCCTCACCTCTGCTCTAACTGAAACCTGAGGAGTCAGCTTCTCCTGCAGCCCTTCCAAGCGGTGGCCGTTTCCCGCCTCACACCCCTTAAAGCACTCGACTGGAAATGGGTAGCTGCTCCTCCCTGCCATTTCTAGACCATTCTTCTTCCTAAACTACCTGCCCCAGGCTCTGCTCCCACCCACTGCCCCTCCTTGTTGTGGTCACCTACTGAGCCCCCCACCCAGCATCACTGTCCTCCTTCCTCTAAGATTTTTGCTCTTGGCTCACTGCCACTTTCTCCAACAGTACTCTAATAAAAATTCTTGGAGCTTTTAATATCCACACAGGTGGTCTTGCCAATATTCTTTCTTTTCAGGTCCTCAAGGTCTTGTCCTCCACCCTACCTCAGCCACCCACTCCTACGGTCACACCCAGGATAGCATCCCCTCCATGACATTGATTTCAGGTATTTCATTTATTTATCAAACTACCTGTTTAATATCCCCACTTGTCTAATGACCGTCTCAAACTCAGCACATCCAAAATCCAATTCCTGGTCTTCCCCCCAACACCTGCTCCAACTGCTGTCTTCCCTTCTCACTGAAGGGCAACCCCATCCTTCCAGGTGTGCAACCAAACACTTCCATTTTTCTCATACCCTACATCCAGTCTGTCAAGAAATCCTATTGGATCTACCTCCAAAATATTTCCAGAATCCAGCCCCGTCTCACCGACTCACCACAAGCGCCCTGATCTGATCCGCCAGCATCTCTCACCTGGATTACCGCCGTAGCGTCCTACCAGGCACACTGTGTCTACCCTCTCCACTCTCTCCACCTCCAGTCTCTTCTCAACACAGTACCCAAAGTGCACCGCTGAAGACATAAATCAGGTTCCATCCTTCTCTCCTTAGAAGTGCTCCTTTGGCTTCCATCACATTAAAGTAAAAGCCAGGGGCCACCCGGCGGCCGAGTGGTTAACTTTGCGTGCTCCCTTCAGTGGCCTGGGGTTTCACCAGTTCAGATCCTGGGCGCAGACATGGCACTGCTCATCAGGCCATGCTGAGGCAGCGTCCCACATGCCACAACTAGAAGGACCCACAACTAGAATATACAACTATGTGCTAGGGGGCTTTGGGGAGAAGAAGAAAACAAAGAAAGAAAGAAAGGAGATTCGCAACAGATATTAGGAAAAAATTAAAGTAAAAGCCAAAGCCTTTGCAGTAAGTTCTGAGCCCTTATATATGGGCGTCCCCAGCACCTCCTGGACCTCCTCTCCTGCTGCATCCCTTTGTTTATCCCGCTCCAGTCCCTCCGGCCTCCTTGCTGTTCCTTCCACATACTGGACACACATCTACCTCAGGGCCTTGCTCCTTCTCTCACCTCGACCTGGAATGTTCTTTCTCGCAGATTTTCCCTACTTTACTCAAATATCGCTTCTCCTGGAGGGCTTTCCTGACCCCCCAACCTAAAATCACAGGCTCTCTCTCCCTGTCCTGCAGTTTCCTGTCCCCTTTTCTTATTTTATTTTTCTTCGTGACACTTATCGTCATCTTCGTGCTATAAACTTTTACTTCTTTTTTTAGTGTCTACCTCCACCTGCTGGAATGCCAACTCCACCAGGGTATGGGTTTTTGTGTTTTATTCACTGCTGGGTCCTCAACACATAGGACAGTGTCCAGCACACAGTAGGTACTCAATAAGTGTTTGTGAATTAGTGAGTGAATAAGTGAAAACAAATAGATTTAGGCAGATTAAGCAGCTTCTCCAAGGCCACGTTTATCTGAGGCCGTGCGTTCTCCACTGATGGACTCCCCGCCTCCCCTCACCGTGCGTGCCTGGGATGGTTCACAAACAGGCACAATCAGAAACGCTAAATCTTTAAATGATGGGTTTGTGGTGCCCTTATTTGACAAATGAAGGATAAAAAGGAGCCTGCTTGGAATTGTTTAATTGAGGGCACTTTGTAACTGGTCATATAGAAACTATTTCTTGCTTTTCAGGCCATTTGGTCTCTGTCTCAACTACTCAACTCTGCTAGCGAAGTGCAAAAGCAGCCGCAGACAATACGTGAGCAAACAGGTGTGGCTGTGCTCCAATAAAGATGTATTTACAAAAATAGATGATGGACTGGATCTGACCTGCGGGCCATGACTGCTAATCCCTGGTTGGAATCTGGAAAAATGCAGCCGGGCTGAAGGTGTAGTTGTGCTCCAAATCTCAGGCCATTACAGGAAACAGTGAGATAAAGTGAAAGGAGCAGCAGCTTCGATTAGAACCAGCTCAGGGTTCAAACTCCAGCCCTGCATGTGCTGGCTGTGACCTGGGCCGATGACCTGACCCCTTTGAAGTTCACATTGCTCAGCTGTCCGAAGAGTTAAAGAACCCTACCTGGCAGGGCTGTTCTGAGGCGTCAATGAGATGATGTGTGTTCAGCAGCTGCTAAATTGTACACAGTAGCTGCTCAATAGTGATGGTTATTATTATTAGGCAGCCCCTATGAGTTCCCATTAGACTGTATACCCCTGGGGTCCAGGCATCTCTTTTTTTCATTTTGAGGTCCCCTTAGCACTTAGTTCCAGCCTGGAGATGTCAGTGCTGAGCATTTTGTGGAGGGCACACCACTTTACATAATGCCTGGTAAATTTCTGAACCCAAGAACTAACACAGACTTTTAAAAAGAGAGTTCTAGAAGAGTTTAAACCCATAAGGATTCGGGATATGGGGGCTGTGGAGTTACAATGATAATGGTACCGTGGGGAATATTAAACCAATGAGGTTTCGTCCTTGCTCTGTCTAGTCCTCGCTTGGCCTGTGGGAGACAGTGCACGTGGTCTCTTGCATTTCCGTTCCACCCCCTGAGAGACCTGCTGCGCCCACTAGAAGCTGGAAAACAAGGCTGCATTTCCCTGAGCCCTTGGATCTCAGTCTCCCTCCATTACCTGGCTTCCACCAAACAGACACACCACAGAGATTTGCAAATCCTCCGTGAGGTGGCTTTTCTCCTGGCAGAACACAGGGCGCATATTTTGCTGGCTTGGCTGCTGGCCGAGGCTGGGTGGTCCTGCCCTTGAGACAAGTTTCCTGATATGCCGGCAGAGGCGGCAGCCCCCGTGGAGGGCTAATTCTGCAATGTTGTTCCCAGAGTCACTTCTGGAAGCTCAGCCTAGAGCCTCCTCCTCCCTCCTGTCCAACCACGTGCATTCAATCTGTTTATGATAAAACTAGCCGGAGTGATCGCTGCCGACTGGAACTGATCCTGCTCCTTCGTTAGGAGCCTCACCGGCCAATTCAGATCATCACGTTTCTTCCATAGCATAGAATTCATTCAAGACACGATCCCAGACAGGTTCCTACTCAACAGGAAGAAGGCGAGACAAGTTTGTCCTTCCACTGGGGCATGAGAAGGACAGAGGAGGGGAAGCAGGCAATGGGGCACGTGCACACCACCGCCCCTCCCTGGGCAACAGCCGGAAGCAGAAGGCCTGTTAGAGCACAGCCCAGGCGGCGCAGGCAGCCTTCGTGCCCTGCTCCCCACTGGGAGCCCACTGCGGGTCAGAGTCCCGGCAGGGAGCCCACATCAACATGGAGTGATCACAGAGCTGGCTCCCCGACGGCCTTGAGGTTTTCAGGAATTTTCACATTGCTGTGGGAGGCAACACAGATTGGAGAACAATACACAGGACACTATAACTTTTGTATTTAAAAATGGGCTCTCTATAGTGTATTTATGTACAAACCTTTAGTTGTGTCACAAAAAGGCCTGATGTGATATGTCACATTGTGAGCAGAGGTCATGTCCCACAGGAAATGGGAGGAAGTCGGAGGGGAGGAACCTTTACTTTTTTGGTTATAATGTTTAGTATCATCTGAATTTTAAAAAGTGAACGTGGACTTCTTTTCTAATTAAAATATTTCTTTTTGCCTTCTGTTTCTTCAGAGCTATCAGCCAAAGGGAAACAGCCAAGTGTGGGCAGCTAATGTCAGAAGTTGTTGAACGTGATCTGCTCAAGGAACTTTCTATTCAAACTTGGCTGTTACATGGGCAAATTAACTCTAAAAGTTTCCTTTTGGTGATTTCTGAGAAAACGTACATTGGCGACATCAGAATGATAAAGCCGGCCTATACCCCAGACCAGTGGTTCTCAAACCTAAGCAAACACCAGTGTCACCTGGCGGGCTTGTTAAAACACAGATTGCTGGCCCGACCTCGGGAGTTCTTGTTTCAGTGCGCTCGGGGTCGAGTCCAAGAACTTGCGTTTCCGGCAGGTGCCCGGGGTGCTGATGCTGCTGATGGGTGGACCACACTTTGAGATCCTCTGCTCTAGACCCTCACTCCCAACAGGTAATCCCAGAACGAGCAGCATTAGCATCACCCGGGCACTTGTTAGACAGGCAGAATCTTTGGCTTCATCTCACACCTCCTGAAGCAGAAGCTGCATTCTGACAAGAGCCCCGGGCGGTTCACAGGCACAGGGCAGCTGGAGTACCCTGATCTAGATGTCAAAGCCCCAGCGCTTTGAGATGTGTCCTCTGAGCACAAGCCATCCATGAGCTCTCCTCCAAGACCTGGCCCCGTGGGGCTGAGGCAGGACAGTGCCCTCTCAGTGGCCTTGGGGACAGGTGATAGAAGGGAGGAGATCCCATCCATGACAGGAGGGACCTCGGCCACAGCCTCCAAGTGACATGTAGCAGGGAAACTCTCTTCACAGGCACATTTCGGTAGCCTGTGTGGAGCTGTCTCCTCAACAGTGCTGCTGAGTTACATCCTCCTGACGCTCAGAGAGGGAGAGGGCTGGACCCCATTCTGGACAGGGCTCCCCCCGCCCCCCAGCCACAGCACCAGGCTGGAGACTCCCCTTGCGGGTCCTCCACCTCTGTCAGGCTCTCCCAGAAATGTGTGGTCTTGGATCCAAAATATGTAAAGAACTTTAATAGATCAATAATGAGAATGAGCAATCCAATAAGAAGATGGGCAAAAGATCTAAACAGACATGTCACAGAAGATACATGAAGCGCCAATAAACACATGAAAATATGCTCAACATCATTAGTCAATAAGCAAATAAGACCATATGGGATACCACTCCACTCCACCCATTAGAATGGCAAAACAAACAAATGAAACAAAATAAAACAACAACAAAATGCTGACCATGCCAAGCATTGGCGAGGACGTGGGGCAGCTGGAACCCTCGTACACTGCTGGTGGGAATGTAAATGCCACAATCACTTTGGAAAATAGTTTGGCAGTTTCTTAAAAAGTTAAACATATACCTACCATATGACACAGCCCTTCACTCCGAAGTATTTACCAAAGGAAATGAAAACAGTCGTCTGCACAGAGACTTGCACACCACTGTTCAGATCAGCTTTATTTGTCGTAACTCCCAAGTGGAAACAAACATCTGGCAACAGGTGTGCTGTGTGCAGCCATACCGCAGAGCACTAGTCAGCTGGACAGCGACACGCATCACTGGTACGCATGGCAACAGACATGAATCTCAGATTTATTATGCTGGTGAAAGACCCCGACTGGAAAGGACACATGCTGCGTGACTCTATGTCTGTAAACGCTGGGAAATGGAAAGTGGTCTCGGGTGACAGAGAGCAGATGCCTGGCTGCCTGCTGAAGGGGTGGAGGGAAAGATGGAAAAGGGGCCACGAGGAAACCGCGGGGAATGATGAGAATGTGTGTTGTCTTCGTTGTGGGGCTGGTTTCATGGTTGTGCATGTGGCCAGACTGGTCAAATTCTACGCTTTAAGTGTGTGCACTTTAGTGCACTCCCATTTTACTCCAATAAAGCTGAAGACTGTGCACTTTTGTTTCAGGTCCTTTGGGATAATCTGGACTGACTGGGTTGTGAGAAGGTCACCCTGAGGGTGTTGGATGTTCGGAAGCCAATCAGAGCCTTGGGAGTCAGGAGTCAGCGGCATAAGAATGACCCTGAGCACGAGGGGAGCTACAGGCCGGGTCTGGGGGTCTGTTGTTATTGACCAGGTCAGGACTCTCAATAGATTAAGGCAATTTGCTGGACCTTTGTCAGCCCTGTGCTGGCTTCAGAGATGGAGAAAGAACAGCTCACAGAACTCAGAAAGATACTTTACTTCCTATCACCAGTTTATTATACAGGATACAAATGAACAGCCAAATGAAGAGGCACCTGAGGAAATGTTCAGAAGGATCCTGAGCACAGGAGCTTCTATCCCTGTGGAGCTGGGGTACACCACCACCCCAACATGTAGGCTATTCACCAACTCCACAGCTCTCTGAACCCCACTGTTTAGAGATTTTTGTGGAGTTTTAATTACATAGTCGTGATTGATTAAATCATCGGCCATTGGTGACTGAACTCAACCTCCAGGCCCTCTCTCCTTCCCAGAGGTCGAGGGGGTAGGTTTGAAATTTCTAACCCTTTGATCAAGCCTTGGTCTTCCTGGAGAGTGGCCCCCATCCTGAAGCTATCCAGGGGCCATCAAGAGTCACCTCTTTAGAATAGAAGATGCTTCAGCACATTTATCACTCAGGAAACTACAAGGGTTTTAGGAGCTCTGTGCCAGGAACCTGAGACAAAGACCAAAGAGATGCCTATGACATCACAGGTGGGTATTGTCCTCTTTTCACACAGACTGGGAAAACTGAAGCTTAGAGAGGCTGACTAACTTGTGCGAGGTCGTAAAGCTAGTGACCTGGGTAGGCTGGTTTGAGCCTGTAGGTTTAATCATTAGTCTAGACTGCCTTCGAATCTTATGGCTTAATGGAGCACCTCCCTTGAGAAAAAAATAAACACAGTGATGGGAGGAATATCCAATTGCTTCTAAAAATATTGGAGGGGCCACATCACCTTTGTGTAAAATCAACCCATGAGTAACAGTCACTACACACCTATGATGTGGCATGTTTTGGGGTACAGTAAGGAGGTCCAGATGGCTCATGTATTGTTCTGATGAATGGGGAGGTAGTCATTCTCATCATTGGAGGGAAAGCAAAGTCATGCCTTAGCTCCAGACCAGCTCATCATGGCAGCCAACTGCAGAAACACTTCATTCAGTCATGACCCAAGCATTATTGCTGACTGCTTTGACGTATGCGGAGGCCCTGGGTCATCAGCCCTGATTGACAGCGCAAGGAGATTTTCAGTCCTCTTGTCTATGAGACTCATTCCTCATTGTCAGAATGACAGATTGCCTTGTGTCCTGCTGGGGAGAAAACACACACACCAGCACACATACAAATAGGTGGCGCCTCAAAGGAGCTCAGCTTCACTTGATAAGCATGAGGTAACATGAATTAATGACTCTGCTTACATTAGCTTCAAACGGGAAAAAGCAGCTGGTTTTTATTATTAAGCCAAAGGATGACTTACACGTTAGAGAGCTGGCAACTTCACCCTAGAAGGAATCATCTTTTGGTAAATGCTAGCCCTCAAAACTTTAAGACATAATCAGACATAATCCACTGCAGCAGGGCTGGGGGGGGGGGGGGGGGGGGAGGAATCAATGCCATTCACATATAAAGTTTTGAAAACACCCAGACTCATAAGTGTACAAGAGAAATAGAAGGGCAGTGGAAGGGCAAATGGGAGTGTTATTGGAAAGAAAAGCCAGGTCAGTGTTTAAAACTGGCCTCGAAGCAACTAATATATAGTAATCACAAACTCACTAAAATGTCTTGTTGAGATAAAATAGAGCTAAGAATATTGGAATTATGAGCTGACGCATGAGTGGTCATAATAATAAATACCATATATTAAGTATCTACTATCTAACAAACAAGATAGATACTATTCCCATCTTATAGGTGAGAAAGCTGAGGCTTAAAGAGGTTGAATAAACTACAGCAGGTGCCACAGATGACAAAAAGCAGAGCCTGAATCCAAATCAAGATTGAACTGAATCCAAAGCCCATAATTTTTTTAGACTACATGGGAAATGGCTACAAGTTGTTTAAGACGACGAATTGGGAAATGGCATCCAATTTGAGATATGCCTAGAAGGGCCTGGGGAGACCACTGCTGGTGACTTGTCCATCATCCCTTCCCCCTTTTCTCCTTCGTGTCCAAACCTCAACTATGTTATATATTTAATCATCCAATTTCCAGCTCTCAAAGGAGAGCCCTGATTGAACCAAGAGAATCTTTGATTGGCATTCTCCTAGCCACTGCTATTGATCCAGGGGTGGGCACATGACCTCAGATGGCCCAGTTGTACTGAAGGGAGGGGCATATACTCAGTACTTGGGAGTCCCCTTCTCTTTCCTCTGGACAGAACAAGGAAGCATGTTGCCCTTCAGCTACTGCAGCCATATTGTGACCATGAAGAGAATCACGTGAAGACAAAGCCAACACCCCAAAAACGGAGTTGTGGCAAGATGGAAGAAAACTGGTCTGTGGGGAAAAACTCACTGACTTGCTGACTTAACCAATTTTTGAAACTGTCGTACTTCCAAATTTCTTGTTATATGAAATAAAATCTGTCTTTATTCTTAACTAATTTGAGGCAGAGTTTCTGTCACTGGCATGAAAAGCGTTCTAATTGATATTGGCTCCCTGCCCAAATTATCTTCTTTAATAGATTACCAAATCCTATGTTTCACAGCGAGAGATTTATTCCTTTGAATATCTGTGTTCCCTAATAGGTAATAGGTAAATAACTATATAGCCTTAGAGAGGGCGCTATTTTTCTTAGCACTGCAGAAAAGGAAATGATTTATAAAGGAAAATATTAATACATTTAACTTCATAAAAAGTGAAAACTTTTCAATATAGAAATACCATAAATTAACTTTAAAGGGAAACAACAAACTGGAGAACAATTTTTCTGCATACAATACAAAGAGTTAATATCCTTTCTATACAAAAAGCTCTGCAAATGATGAATACCTCAAGAGAAAAATATGCAAAGGATATGAACAAGCAATGGCCGTTAAATATATTTTTAACATTCAATTTTACTAAGTAATCAAAGGAATATAAATTCAAATAGAATACCATGTCCATCTAGCAAATTTGCACCGTTATTTTTTCCTTAATAAAAACTCCCTTATCAAGGAAAGGACTACCTCATTCCCTGGACTACCAGCTGAGGTGCCTCTGCCCTCCTCTGTCTTCATCAGACTAGCCTGGACTCATTATCACGGCAGAGGCAGTGGTCGAGAGAGAGTGAAAACGCACGGGCCTCTTGAGGCCTGGGCTCAGGACAGCCACATCATCACTGCCACTGCATCCCATTAACCAAAACAAGTCGCAAGCCCAGCACTGATCTTGGGGAAACTAACTCTGACACTTGATGGGAAGACTTGCAAAATCATATTGCGAAGCTTCTGAATGCAGGGAGAGGAGGGGAATTGGGGCCAATTTTCAATCAATCTGTCACAAGCATGTACTACATTTTCCCAGTTATGCTTTACAAACGTTGTGTCCCCACCTATAATATATATATGCACATCTATATGTAATATGTGGATAGACAGACCAGCCACAGAAATCTATTCCCAACTGAACAGGCACTACACAGAAGAGAATACTCAAATGGCCAATAAGTCTATGAAAAGATGCTCGATAGCACTAGTCACCACAGAAATGCAAATTAAAGCCATGATGAGACACCATGACATACCTACAAGAATGGCTAAAATTAAAACAAACAAACAAGCAAACCCAAAAAACCCTGACAATACCACACATTGGAGAGCTATGGAGTTACTAGGACTCACATACTGCTGGTAGGAGTAAAAATTGGTAGAACCACTTTGGAGCTTGTCATCATATCTACCCAATCAAACACATGCACACTCTATGACCCAGTAATTCCACTCCTAGGTATATGCCCAAAAGAAATGCAGATGTGCAAAAAACGACATGTTTAAGAATATTTATAAAAGTATATTCATAGTAGCCAAAATCAACCCAAATGTGCACCAACAATAGAATGGATACATTGTGAGATTTTTTTTCACAAATGGAATATTATACAGCAATGAAAAAGAACAAATACTGCTACTAGCAACAGCATTGATAATTCTACAGACGTAATGCTGCACAAACAAACCCAGATCCAAAGCATTTACCTTACAATGCCACTGAACACATGTAAAATTAACCTGAGGTTATAGAAATCAGAATAGCAGTTACCTTTGGCAACAGGGTGATCCAGACATGGCACAAAGTGCTGCTAACATACTAGTCTTGATCTGGGTTGTGATTTCACATTGTAAAAATTCAAGCTGTACACTTGAAACTTGGGCACTTCACTGTGTGTATGTGATACTTTGGTAACAATATTTGCAAAACAATAGCAAGAGCTAGATTTGTTTAAAAAGTGTCGCCTATTGAGCCAGCCCTCATGGCCTAGTGGTTAAAGTTCAGCACGCTCCACTTGGGCAGCCCGGGTTCGGTTCGCAGGCATGGAACCATATCACTCATCTGCCAGTAACCGTGCTGTGGTGGTGGCTCACATAGAAGAACTAGAAGGACTTACAACTAGAAAATAAAATTATGTACTGGGGCTTTGGAGAGGAAAACAAAAAGAGGAAGATTGGCAACAGATGTTAGCTCAGGGCAAATCTTTCCCAGCAAATAAATAAATATTTTTTAAAAGTGTCCCCTATAAAAATGCAAACGCCTCTTGGGGAGCTTCTTCATTTTAACCCATCACAGAGCTCCCCTGAAGAGGGAGCTCCCCTGGGTGTGGGCTGAGAGCCAGGGAAGAGGCTGCAGGATGGCGGGTGTGAGAGACCCAGCCTCTGTGGGGCGGAGGAGTGCTCTGAAGGCAGTCACAGGCAAGTGATGAGCACTGCTAGTCGGCGGTAACAGCAGTGCAGACAGCAGGCGCTCCTTTACAGCAAAACCAGCTTCAGTGCCCTTGGCTCTAGACGGCTTCTTTGTTACCCTGCTCCTCCCTGCCCGGCTCCCCCTCCTCTGACTGAGCATGCTCAGCTTTCAGGCTCTTCCTGACCCTTTGAAATCACCCAGCACACAGCAGAGCAGAGTCCATAATGGCTATGTTAGCGAGAGTCACTGCAAAATGTCAGGGGAAGTGACAGCAAATGTAAAGGGACCCAGATGGACCCAGCTGTAGTGCTCTTCCTTAGAGCTCTCCTCCATTCTCCCTCTCCTCTTCAGCTTCAATTTTCTCCACCTCATCCCTCACTGTCAACACATTTAGGACTTTCCCATTGATAAAAATGAGATCCGTGTTCCCTAGGCTTGGGGCTGCCTCGCGGATCTTTGGGATTAGCTGCCAGGATCCAGGAAAGGATATAAGTAAAAGGAGTGCGTTCAGGAGACTCTGCATTCAGGCAGATTATTCACTCACATCATTGGATCACCATAAAAACTGGGGAAATCTGTCCAGACTTTGTTAAAGAATTTTTAAAATGTGCCACACTTTCCCCATAGGGCTCTTAAAATACATAGGATTTTAACTGGCGTAATGTTTGAGAGTGTCTGACCTCTATCAAGATAGGTGAAATTGGGGCTGGCCTGGTGGCACAGCAGTTAAGTTCACACATTCCCCTTCAGCGGCCCAGGTTCGCTGGTTCGGATCCCGGGTGCAGACATGGCACCGCTTGGCAAAAGCCATGCTGTGGTAGGCATCTCACGTATAAAGTAGAGGAAGATGGGCATGGATGTTAGCTCAGGGCCAGTCTTCCTCAGCAAAAAGAGGAGGATTGGCAGCAGATGTTAGTTCAGGGCTAATCTTCCTCAAAACAAAACAAAAACAAACAAAAAATAGGTGAATAATACATTTAATTTACTAAATAGAGCAGAGGAGGGCACTGTTGTCTGCAAACATCACTCACAGTAATCAAAGGGACACAGAGGAAATGATAGGAAACGAATTTTCAGCTGGAAAATCAAACGCTGTGCCTCCTCTGGGCAGATAAACCGGATGCAGGAGCACAGCACTGATCTGCTTCAGCCACAGGAACCCCATCCCAACCCTGCACCCCCAAGTCCTCGGGGGTGCGGATGAAATCAGAAACCAGCTGGCGAGTAGAATCTCGGGAGATCCCTTGACCTCATTGTGTCCCACGTCGTCTAAGCCAACCAGTGTCCCAGCAAAACCCCAACCCAAAGAGACAGGGGGTTTTTATAGGCCAAAGTCACTCCCCAAGTACCTCCTGACCCAACACCAGGACCAACCACGTAACAAACGGAGGAACATCACCAGACTGTCCTCCCATCCTCGCCTACAGCCCTGAAAGATACGCTCTTCCAAACAGACAGCACGATCAACCTCCTCAGCACCCCAGAGCTAACCTCGAAGATACTAAATTCTAGATTTCATATGCCAGTTAAAGGAAAACAGAAATTCTTCTACCCAGTGATAGCTACGTAACTGGGCCCAAGGCTAGGCTGAGCGGGTTTGTTTAACGGAGAGATTCTAGCGCAACAGCTGGACATGAAAAGAAAACAGAAAAGCTGCTGCACAGATGTCTGAGGAATCCAACCCTACTTTAATCTTCAAAAGACTATTAAGTGCCAATAACACACGGCAGTTACAAACTCTCCCTCACGACTCTTCATTCATTTACCCCATCAATGTCCCCTGGGTAAAGGACCATCAGCTGTGAGCTAGAAACTGTGTTCTGGGAGGGGGAAGACAGTGATGATTAACATGATACAATCCCTGGCTTTGAGAAGCTCAGTTTAGAGGGGAGACCTGTGTGTGAATACTCGCTCAGAAATAGGTCATTACGAGGAAGTGTAGCAGGGCTATGAAAGGCAGTGAACACTGTGCCAGAACACACATTTCTAGGGCCCTCTACCCAGTGTAGTGGCTCACGGATGGCCGCCCAAAGGTCTCAGGTCCTAATCCCAGAAAAATGTTACCTCTTAAGGAAAAGGGGTCTTTGCAGATGGGATTAAGTTAAGGACCTTGACATGCGGATATTATCCTGGTGGGCCCTAAATCTGATCACAAGCATCCTTATAGGAGAAAGGCAGAGGGAGATTTGACACAGACATACAGGAGAGAAGGCAGTGTAAAGACAGAGGCAGATATTGGAGTGATGCAGCCACAAGCCAAGGAATGCCAGAAGCTACCAGAAACGGGAAAAGTCAAGGGATAGATGCTCCCCAAGAACCTTTAGAGAGAAGGCAGCCCTGCCGACACCTTGTTTTGGACTCTGGCCTCCAGAACTGCAATAAAATAAACTTCTGTTTTGTGAAACCACCAGGTTGGTGGCAATCTGTTCAGCAGGCACAGGAAACCAATATACCAAGAATTGGGAAAGACCTCCAAGGCAAAAAAAAAAAAAAAAAAAATGCATGGGCTGAGTTGTAGATGGTACGGGGACTGAAGTTGAGAAGTCAATGGTTGGTATGGAAAATGCAAAAGGGAGAGAGAAGAGACTAGCCCTGGGGTAGATTATGGAGAATTCAGTATGTTTTTGTTAAAGTTTTATTTTGTTTGATGTTTATTCATGGGGAACGAGGGAGAGATATTACAGGGTTTGAAGTCATTTACATTCTAGAAAGTTCTCTCTACCCGCACTATGGAGACCGTCTCTCACCGCCCCACCATATCCAGTCTATCAGGAAATCCTATGGGTCCTATATTCCAAATGCATCTAAATTCTTACTCCTCTCCCTACAGCTACTGCTCCCATTCTAATCCAAGCCACCGTCATCTCTTCTAGATCTTGAAATAGCGTCCCATCTGGTCCTCTGCTTTTCTTCTTGCCTGTCTACACCTACTGTCAAAACAGTGGTCAGCATGACTCTTATAAAACTTAAGTCACATCATGTCTGTCCTCTTCTTCCGTTTCACTCATGTTCTTCCCTGCGCCCCTGCCTCACACCGCAGCCTGACCTTCCTTTGCCTGCTCTGCTGCTGCCTCCGTGACCTCCGGCTGCTACTCCTTGAACACACCACCACCGTCCTGCCTCAGAGGTTCTCATGGACTGTCCCTTTTGTCTGCAATGATCTGTCCCCCAGATACCCTTACCTCCTTCAAGTCTTTGCCTAAATGTCACCCTCTCAATGAGGCCTACCCTGACCACTGTATTTTAAATTGCAACCCTCTCAAGATGCTTCCTATTCCTCTTATCCTGCTGCTTTTCTCTTTTTTCCATATCTTCTAATATATCTAAAATTTACTTATTGTACTTATTGTTTAATGTCTATCTCCCTCACTAAATATAAGCTCCACGGGGAGAGGAATCTTTGCTTCCTTCACTGCAGTAACCCAAACATCTAGCACATAGTAGGTACTGACACATAGTAGGTGCTGAATAAATGTTTGATGAATGACTAAGTGAATGAATGAATTGGGACTGAACTGGAGCAGAAGTCCGCCTGAAGGCTGGGAAGCCTGATGAACTCAGATTGAAGACTGCATTTTGTTCCCGACTCTAAAATGATGTGTCATAAAATTATGTGATTAATGACGAGCCTTTGAAAGACAACTTGGAAGGATGGAGAAAACAATGTATGTTTCTGAGAGTAAACTAAGCCAAGAAGGACATGCTAACGCAGACCAGATTGTGTCAAGCTTCAAATAAATTTTGGTAAATATTCTTAGCATTGGGCTTGGAAGTAATTCAACAAATATTTACTAAGCTATTATGGTATTCAAACACTAAATCTCAGAAACTTTATGAGTTGATAAGGGAAGTAAAATATCTAAGAGGTTGTGACATATTCTAGAGGGTTTTTTAAAGTAGGCTGTTACAAGAACGTTCATCAGAATACAGCAACTATAAACAAACAATACAGAGAAAGCCATTCTCATATACTGCTTGCTTGAATACAAATTAAATCAAGATTTCTGAAAAGCATTTTGGTAATACATACCAATTGCCTTAAAAAACATTCATCCCCTGATGTAAACTAAGGAGGAAAAAATGCACAGAAAAAAACTTGAGAAAAAATATACCAAAATGTTGACAACGATTCTTTCTGAAGAATAAATCACCAAATTTCAGTGTCTTAACCCAGCAGAGTTTCATGTAACAGTGTATCGTAGCCACGTAAGAGTGTAGCCCAGGGCCTGGCCCGGTGGCACAGCGGTTAAGTGCACATGTTCTGCTTCAGCGGCCCAGGGTTCACTGGTTCAGATCCCAGGTGCAGACATGGCACTTGTCAAGTCACGCTGTGGTAGGCATCCCACATATAAAGTAGAGGAAGATGGGCATGGATGTTAGCTCAGGGCCAGTCTTCCTCAGAAAAAAGAGGAGGATAGGCAGCAGTTAGCTCAGGGCTAATCTTCCTCAAAAAAAAAAAAGTGCTGTAGAAGATAAATAGTATGGAAAAATTCACAGTGTTTCAAGTTAAAAAATCAAGTTTCAAAGTAGTATGCACAGTAATTTATATATATAAAATGTTTAGAAGACTGGAAGGGTATACATCAAAATGTTAAGAGTTATTTCTGGGTGGTGGGACTACACATCATTTTGTTTTATTATTTATGATTTTCCCATTTTTCCAACATTTCAACAATAAAGATATAACACTTTGAAATAAGATTTAAAATATTTTACTCAAGTTTTAATAATATTGGGGGAAATTCTCACAATGATATTGAAAAAATTAAACTACTAAACTGGACACAGGGTATGATTCCAATTGTGTGTACATTTTCACAAAAAATATATACTGGAAGAAAAAACATCGAAATATTAGCAATGGTTATTTCTGAGTAGTAGGGTTCCAGTTCTGGGGAAAATGGAGTAAGCAGGTATACCCTGTCTCTCCCCGAATGAATGCAGTTATGAATTCCGGACAGAATGCAAGGAGCGGTGACTTCAGCACTCTGGGAAATAAAGAGTAGCAGGAGGACTGAGGAGGAAGACCAGCATTTGAAGTCTCCTGAACCAGTGGAGACCTGACTAGGTTTTTAACTCCAGTCTAACCTTGCCTGGACTTGGGGGAGTTGGGGGCAAGTGAGGAGGAGAAGCCAGAATGGGCATCCGAGCAGACAGACAGCTCCAGGAGACACCCTCCACTTCTGGCTCCAGGAGCAGTACACAGGTCTCTAGGTAGTGACAGCACTGGCAAAGGGGGCCTGCAGACACCCAGGGCTCTGAGGAAGCGGGAATTTCTTCTCTAATCAGAGGAGCTGTATTCCCAAAAGAATGGGGCAAATCCCATTGCTTGCTTCTCTTTCTGCCCTCCCAGCACTTGGTCCTGGAGGCAGAGACAGTTGTGGGAGCACATGGCAAAGCAGGGTAAATACAGCTGCAGCTTTCTGGGCTCCCCAGGGACCTGGAAAGTATAAAGAAATCAGAGAGAAAGGAGCTTGCAAAATCAGCCCCATAAAGTTGTTGATGAACCTCTGGGCTCACCACAAAGCTGCACATGCATGGACACAATCCTAACTAACACAACAACAACTTTGAGAGCGGAACTAAGAGATAACCACCACCCAAGCGTCAGACTGAGGGTGCACAATTGGGACAGATTTGAACAACATTACAAAGCCTTTGAAAGGAAAGTGGCATTGAAACCACAACCCATAAAAGGCTGGCTAAGGACTTGCAGGGGCCGGCCTGGTGGCGCAGCAGTTAAGTGCGCATGTTCCACTTCGGCAGCCCAGGATTCGCTGGTTCGGATCCCAGGTGCAGACATGACACTGCTTGGCAAGCCATACTGTGGTAAGCATCCCACATATAAAAAAAGTAGAGGAAGATGGGCATGGATGTTAGCTTAGGGCCAGTCTTCCTCAAACAAAAGAAGAGGATTGGCAGCAGATGTTAGCTCAGGGCTAATTTCCACCCTCCAGCCCCCCCCCCCCAAAAAAAGAACTTGCAACCTGGGGTCAGCCCCATGGCCAAGTGGTTAAGTTCACACACTCCGCTTCAGCAACCCAGGGTTTCACTGGCACGGACCTAGCACCGCTCATCAAGCCACGCTGTGGTGGCATCCCACACGCCACTGCTAGAAGGACCTACAACTAAAAATATATACAACTATGTACCGGGGGGCTTTGGGGAGAAGAAGGAAAATAAAATCTTAATGATTTAGGGAGAAACATGGAGTTTAAAAAAACAGAAGACCTTGCAACCTGAACCTAAATGAGTCAACTGTCTTCTAAACCAAATGCCAACACACTCCACAGAATTTAAACAACACTGAAACTCTCATAACATAATAGTCAAATGTCTAATAGACAATCCAAAATCACTTGGAACATGAAAAACCAGGAAAATCTCAACTTCCATGGGAAAAGACAAGGAACAGATATTAATACAAAGATGACATAGATGCTGGAATTATCTGATTAAGATTTTAAAGCAGCTATTATAAAATTCCTTCACCAGGTAAGGGTGAGCATTCTTGAAAGGAACATAAAGAAAGTATCAGCAAAAGGACAGAAGACAGAAAAAAGAGCCAAATGGAAAATTTCAAACAAAAAAACAAAACCTCATTGAGGGGGCCTAATAGCAGAATGGAGACATGAGAGGGAAGAGTCAGTGAACATAAAGATTTATCAATAGAAATTATACAGTTTGAGCAACACAGAAGAAAAAGATCGAAAAGAATGAATCTGTGGGTTACTTCAGAGGCCTGTGGGGCAATACCAAAAGGCCTAACATTCATGTCATCAGAGTCCCAGAAGGAGAGGAAAAAGGGTGTGGTGTAAAAAAAATATGGAAGAAATAATGGCTGAAAACTTCCTGAATTTGGTGAAAGACATGAACCTATTGATTCCAGAACTCATCAACCACCACAGGAAAAACCAAAAAAAATCCACACCCAAACACATCATAATTTGCTGAAAACCGAAGATAAGAAAACATCTTGAAAGCTGTATGAGAAAAATAATGCCCTGCTTATAGGGAACAGCAATTTGAATCACTGCAGATTCCTCCTCAGAGGCCCTGGAGGCCAAAAAGAAGAGAGCAATATTTTTTAAGGCTGAGAGGAAAGAACTGTCGGAATTCCATATCCGGTATAATATCCCTCAAGACGGAAGACATTCCCAGATTGAGAAAAACTAAGAGAATTCCTTGCTGGCAGAACTAGTCTCAAAGAATTGCTAAAGGAAGGTCCTCAGACAGTGGGGAAAGAATGTCAGAAGGAAACTTGGATCTTCAGGAACAAAATAAGAAACAAAAATGGTAAATATCTGGTAAATATAACAGACTATTATTCTCCTCGGAAGTTCTCAAAAATATGCATGACAGTTGAAAACAAAAATTATAACCCTGTCTGGTGGAGTTTTTGTTGTACATAGATGTCGCAAGATCCTTAGATAATAAACAGAAGCGGGTGAGGGACCTAACGTGCTGGTGACGTTAGAATAAGAATTAATGGGAAAGACATGCATGCTCTGCATATGAATTGGGAGCAGAGAAAATGTTCTCCAGACCAGAATAAGTCCTGTCACCAAAGGCCTGTCCCCACTGTCACCTACCAAAACCCCACTTTACCCATCCTTCCTGCTTTCTAAATCCATCAGGCCTTCATGAAGTCTTTCTCGCTTCCTTCCACAGCACCCCCTTGCCTTTGGTTTATAACTATCTGGGGGTTCTTTTAATAAACAATAATGGGTAATATTAATAATAATAGCAGCAACCATCTATGTGTATCTTCTCTCTACCAGATACAGCACTAAGTACTTTACAACTATTATTTCTAATTCTTACCAAAAACCCTGTGAGATAGGTAATAGTATCCTCCACTTGACAGAAGAGGAAACAGGACCAGCGTGTTACTGTGATTTTCACACTTGTGTTATTTACGATAATTAGGCTTCCTAGGTTCTGCTAAGTTGTAGCTATCCTGGAACATCTTCTGTCTTCACTGACTCGGAGCTGGAATAACCTTTGTAATGTGCTTCTACTTCAATCCTCTAATTCTGCAGCTGACAAAACTGGCTGGTTTGGTTGCTTCAAAATTGAGTTCCACCCACAAACCCAAAAGAAGGACAGATCGATGAAAGATTTGGGAACTGGTAGGTCTTGACCGTGGTTCTTAAGGTGCAAGAAAAGGCTGAGATAGTTGGAGGGAGTTTTGTGCAAACTTCAGAGCCATTCTTGGTTCTCACTAAGATCAGAATGAAACAATTTACATTTCTGAGCAGCAATACCTCCCACTCACCTTGCTGCTGAAGGCTTACTGTGAATTTTGAGCTGCCCACATTCCAAGTTCGAAGTAAGATAGATACACTTAGTAACATATGTTGGAGAAAAATCAATTTCTATGATAAATGGTGTGATTCTTGTCTTGTCTGGTCTTGGGGCTGTGTGGGCAGCCCAGTTGGAGCACAGCATATCCACTCCTGAAAGCCCACAGCTCCTTCTCTGAACACCACAAAGTGCTTGCTGCTTAGGAATGTCTTGGGCCAAGCTGCAGTGCACGGGGAAAGAAACAATATCTAATCATTTAATTATAATATCTGCTATGGCTGAATATGTCCCCCCAAAATTCACCTGTCAAAACCCTACTCCCCAAAGGTGATGGTATTAGGAGATGGGGATTAAGTCATGAGGGTGGAGCACTCATGAATGGGGTTGGTGTCCTTACAAAAGAGGCTCGGAGAGCTCACTCGCCCTATCCACCATGAGAGGAAACAGCGAGAAGGTGCCAACTATTAACCAGGCAGAGGGCCTTCACCCAACCATGCTGGCACCTTGATCTTGGACTTCCCAGCCTCCGGAACCGTAAGCAGTAAGTTTCTGTTACTTATAAGCTGCCCAGTCTGTGGTATTTCGTTATAGCAGCCCATTTGGACTAAGCCAGTATCTGAGGGAACTTTTCACGGAGGAGGCCCATTGTGTTGGGCATTGAAGGAGAAGCAGAATTTGGTCTTGTAGAAATGGGATTGGAGGCGATGGGGTATGCCAAGCTGAGAAGGCGAGGGCAGGAAAAGGGGCCAAGGAGCGGAGAATAGAGTTTGACTGGAGCACAAAGAATATATTCCAAGGAAGAAAAAGGAACATAGGTTGGAAAGATGGAGGGGACCGGCATTAGGCAAGATTCTTCCAATGGAAGTAATTGAAACCCAGTTCAAACTAGCTGAGTCAGAAAAGGGACTTCATTGGCTCTCATACCTGGAACATGTAGGGACGCAGCCGGCCTCGAGCACGGTTGGATTCAAGCACTAAAAACATCCTCCATTTCTCTCTCCTCTTCCCTCAGCTGTCTCCCCACTGTGTGTTGGCCTCACTCTCTCCCTCTGCAGGCCAGCTTCCTCCAGGTAGTCAAGGAAAACGACCATCAGCAGTTGCAGGTGCCCACTGGCTCAGCTGGTAACTCTGGCAGAAGAGCCTCTCTCTCCCACAGCTGTGCATCAATCTGCACCGTGTCTGAGGCACCGGCCTCTCAGTGCAGCAATCACGGGGGCCCAGTGAACAGGGTGCAAGGGCTGGCCAGGCCGTGTTATATGCCCACCCTTCTGCCATAGATTAGTCTGTAACCAGAAGAAAGGCGTTGGGAAAAGGGGAGACAAAAACAGTTTACCACAGGGCCAGATCATGGAGGGCCTTAAAGTCCGAGTAGCAGGTTGGGACTGTATTGTTTAGACGATGGCAAGGACAGTGAATGCTTTAAGGTGAGAGGCATAATCAGAAATGTGAGTTAGAAAGAGGAGTCAAGCGGCAGTGTGCATGAAGGACAGCAGTGGTCAGGGGGTGCAGTGGAGGGGGGGGTCCCTCTAGTCTCCAGGGCTCCTGTCTGAGTTCTTACCCCCATAGGGAGCCAGGGGACAGAGGACAGGTCCTTGCATTGGGAGAAGAACAAGGGAGAGGAGAGCACTGGGAGAGAGCTGTTCTCGTCCCTTTACTTGAGAACCAACAATGACAGCAACAGAGAACAGGGGCCCTGGAGAACCAGTCAGGGTTCAGTGTCTTCTCTGCAAGCTTGTGACCCACCAGACTCACAAAGCTTGTCTTGGAGTTAATATTGGAGGAGAGATGGGATGCAGAATGAACTTTTCCCTATCCGTCAGGTGGGGGCTCAGGAGGATAATTACATGATTTCTGTAGGTGTGTGGATAAGCCCTAGAAGGATGTGCACAAACCGTCAAGAGTGATTTACAGAGGAGGGAGAGAACTTCTGCTTTATAATTTGAATACTTTGATGTATAAAATAAGTAGTTTTACATTTGTAATAAAAATATACATATCCATTGTATAAACATTGTATATGCATTGCAAAAATACACATTGTAAAGGAAAGGAATTTTGACTTTTTGTACCTTGAGGTGGTGACATGGGACACAGCAGTTTCATTATGATGGGGGATGAACTGGGTAGAGTCGGGGCAGAAGAAAGAAGTGGTTAGTTCTCTCTGGGGCCTCAGGAAAGTTTCATCAAGAAGATGTTATGTTGCTCCAGTTGAGACTTGAAAGAGAAGCAAGGGTTGACCAGACTGAGAGGAAGAGACATTTGAGGCTGAGGGAACAGGGCAGACAGAGGTGTGGGGCCAGCAGCAGCCTGGTGGGTCTGGATGGCCAGAGAGCAGAGCAGAGACAGAGGATGCGGAGGGTAGGCAGAGGCCAGCTCAGTCACCTGGCTTGCATGCCACACCCAGGTGTGGGAACTTGCTCTGGGGCAAGCCACTGAAAGAAGAAGCCATAGAAAGCCAGTGAAAGATTTTATGCAGGGAAGTGGCATGAGCAGCCTTGAGTTTAGAAAGACCTCTGTGCACAAAGGTTAGAGGGAGGGAGAGAGATAGGAGGCTCCTGGAATAATCTGAACAAGAACTGATGAGGGCCTGAACCAAGGCAGCAGCCGTGAGGATGGAGAGCATTCTTCACATTGGGGAGGAATGTTCACTGACTGACCAGGACTTGGTGGTAGTCGGGGCACAAGTCAGGATTACTGGTTACAGTTTCCTGGTCTGAGCTGCCACTGGATGATGGGCTTTGAGAAGAAGAGAGCTTTCTTAAGGTCAAGTCTAAAGTCTACCATCTCTATCATCACAAACCAGCGTTGACTTTTTTCCCCACCTAGTAGGTTAGTTACATCCACTTTGTGTCTGTCCTTTGGCGATTCTATCAGCCCCACTGATACAAGGGAGGCAAGTTCAGTGGCAGCATGTTGTACTGTCAACTGCAGCCACCCCGAGCTTCTCGAAAATGCCCACAGCTCCTGGTCGGTGCACTCCTTATCACCGTAGTGAAGGGAGTGTCCTCTGGTTCCCTCAAGAACCATAGCCAGGTGGGAGGCTCTCTAGCCTCACCAAGTAAATCTGTTCTAACCTTGCCGGCCCCTTGAGCTTCCGAGCCCCTCCTCAGCACTCTGCTCAGGCAGTCTGCTCTCCCCTTGGTTAACTGTAGGCCACCACTCTTTTTTATGTACTTGAAAAGTATTCATTTATCTATTTAGTTATTTATTGAGGTCACATGGGTTTATAACATTATATAAATTTGAGGTGTACAGCATTATATTTCAGCTTCTGTACAGACTGCATTGTGTTCACCACCAAAAGCCTAGTTACCATCCACCACCATACACATGTGCCCTTTACCCCTTTTACCCTCTCCTCACCCCCTTCCTCTCTGGTAACTACCAATTTGTTCTCTGTATCTATGTGTTTGTTTGTTTATCTTCCACATACGAGTGAAAAATCACAGTAATTGTCTTTCTCTGTCTTACTTGTTTCACTTGGCATAATACCCTCAAGGTCCGTCCACATTGTCGCAAATGGCACAATTTCATCTTTTTTATGGCTGAGTAGTATTCCATTGTATATATATACACACACCACATCTTCTTTCTCCATTGATGGGCACTTAGGTTGCTTCCAAGTTATGGCTATTGTGAATACGCTGTAATGAACCTAGGGGTGCATGTACCTAGAGCCAATAGGCACATGAAAAGATGCTCAATGTCACTAATTACTAGAGAAATGCAAATCAAAACTACAGTGAGATATCACCTCACACACATCAAAATGGCTATTTTAAAAAGACAAGAAACAACAAGTGTTGGTGAGAATGTGGAGAAAAAGGAACCCTTATACAATGCTGGGGATATAAATTGGTGCAGCCAGTATGGAAAACAGTATGGAGATTTCTCAAGAAATTAGAAACAAAAATACCATATGATCCAGCTATTCCACTTCTGGGTATTTATCCCCAAAACACAAAAACACTAATTTTGAATGTGAAGATATATCCACCACTCTTGTCCCTGTCTCAAAGAGCAAGCCAGCAGCCCATCAGGACCAGCCCAGATGTTGTTGCCAGGGGGGCTCCCTTGTCAATAAATTCTCCCCTCCCAACCTTGTATCCTCCCTACCCCAGTTCCAAACCCTCATGATCCCTTCACAAATGGCCTCCCAGGTCTTGTGGTCGCCTCTGACTTAGGTCTTGCCATTCTCTTAGCCTGTGCGATGTTTCCCTGTGCTCTGGGGCCATGCTCCGCTCTGACTCTGGTTCTGGTCCAGAGGCGGGTCTTGGTGGGTGGGCAGATCTTGAGGAGGACAGAACCCTCTTGTGAGGCCATGCCTGCCTAAGTGCCTGGCAGGGTCCCGCGGGCGCCACAAGCTGTGGTCCCAGAGAATATGAGCCGGAGCAGAAGAGGCATCTATTAGCAAAAGGCATTTGCTCGGCAATTTCAATCTCAAGTACAATCTTCAGATGGCTCAAGAATGCTTTGAATGTAGCCATTATTTGTGAGCACTCCCCCAGGCCTCTGACCCACCCTTTCACTTCCTCCTTCTTGCCCTCCAACCTTCCTTTCTCTCCTCCCCTGGCTGAGAGCATTAGCCGACTTGGCTCCCTGCCGCTGTTCTATTGGACTTGGTCTGGAAAATGAGGACCCAGAGTCCTGCTTAGAACACAAAGTGTGGGAAGTTGGGCTCTCTGGAGCCCGAGAGCATGCTCAGCCATTTTGAAAGCTTGTTATTTTTGAGGCCTCAAGCTCAGGAAATGAATTCAGAAGGAAAATGAAAAAAATAACAAGACAGAGAGCAGGAGCACGGGCTCTGCTAATGAAGGCCGCCAGCTGAAACCAATTTGAACAGCTCAGCTCAGTCTCGGCTCAGGAACTTCGCTTTACCCCAGAAAAGCCCTCAGCATAGCAGGCACACGCGCGCACTGGCATACACACAGGCTTCCAAAGGGAGACTGGGTTTCAGGGTTATTCAGCATGAAAGAAGCAAAGGAAGCTTGCTTCCTTTGAAGTGATCATTTCTGCGGGTTTGACCTCAGTAGCCTAACATCTTCTGAGAGGTCTTATGTGCAACTAGCTGCCCAGCCATCTGGGTCTGCAAGATGCATTTTTAAGGAGACACTTTTTGGGTTATAGAACCTCAGGAGAAAAGCAGAAAATTCCAGAAGCAGCTCCTTTGTTTTCGCTAGCCACTTATCCCTGAAATACCTTGTCTCTCTACCCCACCTTTATTTTTCCAAACCTGGAACTGAAGGACTTGAACTTCTAAAATACTTAAAGTGCCCCCACCCAGGACTTAGCAGAGAATGCCTAAATCTGAATCTCCCGGAAAGAAAGCGGCTTGTCTGCTCCTCGGGAAGAGTAAATGTCTTACCTTCCAGCTGGCCTCTATCACCTGGTGATGGAGAGGAAGACAATGAAAGGCATGTTCTCTCCCCAGGTCATTCAAGACCCCAGCCTAGTCCCACCTTCTCCTGAACCTCCTGAAAAACCAACCCAGTCTTCTTGGATTTTAGAATCCCTGTAGCTGGTAACCCCCCATCCTGACCTGGGGCGCAGCCTTGCTCACCCAGTGATTGCTGGAGTCCATCCAGCAGTGTGGACGTTTTCCCCAGACGAGGAACGCTCCTTTACCTTCGGTCCACAACAGGAATGAGGTGGAGAAAAAGTTCACTCCAGTATTAAGTGAAAAGGGCAAGGTTCAGAGCTTTGTGTGAGGTAAGCTATTAATTGTATAAAAAAGGGGAAAAATGAATATAAACGGCTTTGCTTACATATAAATATCTCTGAAAGGATACACAAGAAACGAATTACATTGTTCCTCTCTGAGGAGGGAAACTATGCTTGCGTGCCCTTTGAATTTTGAAACATAAGAATGTATTACCTATTCAGAATGAAGTAATTGAAACGCCATTGAAAATACATATATTTATTTTTTTAATATTTTTATTCACCAGAATTTCAAGATTGACTAGGGAAGGGAGGCCTGACAGAAGTCTGCTTGTCGGGGAGAACATTGGTCTGCAGACTGCAGACAGAGGAAGGGTCAAATGTCAGGACCGGGGAGCTTAGGGAGATGGTGGAGCCGGAGAGGTGGGACGAGCAGGGTGGTACCAGACGGGTACAGTGTGGTGTGGAACTGCAACTCCTTAGGCCTTCAGTAGCATTTCTGAACTCGCAAAAGCACAAGTGTAATTGGACTTTCTTAAACAAAACAGGGACAAGGACAAGCCTAATGGGCTGGCCAGTATGGGGCCAAACTGAGATGGAGAAGCTGATTCCAGGAGACCTTGAGGGAAAAGGTCAGAAATTCACAGAAGTTGCAGGGGAGTATGGTCCAGGGATTTGAGCCAAGCCCCCGCTGAGAGCACACCACACCCCAATACGGAGTTTATCGGAGTTCCTACTTACGCTGAGACCAAGCTATCCCTTGAAGGAAAATCGCTTCCGAGATTCTAGAGGCAGCACCGCGGCTGGCCCGTCCAGAGCCTTCATGTGACGGAGAAGATGGCACTCCTTCCTCAAGACACTGTCCTGACATCTGCCAGAAAACTGTCGGATCTATGATGACTGCCCTGTAAACGGCACCCCCTAGGGCTTGCCGTCCACAACAGGTTCAGACACTTGTGGCTGCAGAAGACGACGCTGAGTGGGTGGCAGGGAGTCTGCTGGGACATGTTGGTGTCTCTCAAATGGATGCAGGTTGCCTGTCTTCTAGAAAACCTTAGTAAAACACACACACTCACATCTTCTGCCTTCACAGAACAAAAACCTTAATGGGTAATTCACATTTCAAAAAACCATTTTATGAAAAAGGCTTCTCTTAAATAATAAGCTCTGTTTCCTGGGGTGAAAATGTGATTTTTTTTTTAATATTTTCCTATATCGGAGATATAATTTGTGCCAAATTTCTCATGGTTCAAAAAGTTTCAGAAGCTCACCATTGAAAGACTCAGAGTTGAAAGAGCAGAGGCAATCCCTGTCCTAAGTAAGAGGTACTTCGCATGGAGCACGCTCTGCTCGTCAGCCTCTTCTGGTGATAATAGGTGATTGAATAAATTATTGTTTTAGTGATCTGATATGGATAACAACTTTCCTTTCAACATACAGAAATTGTTCTCAAATTTCAGTGTGCACAAGAATCATCAGGGAAGCTTGTTAAAATCAGATTCCTACCTCCTTCTATCCCACCTACCGCCCCCCTTCCGACTCAGTGGACCCGTTGTTTTGTTAAATACCTGTGCAAGGACTCGGTTACTGTATGATCTTCACTCTCTAGTGTGAACTCAGTGGAGACCTGCCAAACGGGGACAATAACTGGGATCTATTTTATTACTCATGGCTTTTAAATAAATACGCAAACATTGCATGGCTCCATCAGGTACTTGAAGCAAATAAAGCTAAAGTCGAGGATAGCCAAAATTGCCTTTAATGGCTGCTCCCTCAGTTGGGTCCCAGATGAAGAAACTGACTTGCATTTAGGAGCTTTCTTAAATGAGAAATAAATGTCATTAAACAGAATCTCAGTGAGCATACAGTACATAGAAATTGAGACTGACTCTGAAGGCAACAGATTGGGGTCTCCCAATTGGCTCCAAGAGAGGAATAAAGAGACCCATTCCCTCAACAGAGGAGTTAAATAGGTATGAAATACCTATATAATGTGATTTTTGTTGGATGCCTTTAAGCGAAGAACTAAATAAGTTCAATTGTTCTAAACCATCTTTTCTTTTGTCCTCTCTCCTCCTCCTCATTGTCCCAGCCCTGAAACACATGCCCATGAGGAAAGGGATAGGAAACTAACACTACCAGAGGCCATGTGGAGTAGGTAGTATTGCTCCCATTTTGCAGATGTGGAAACAGAAGCTCAAGGAGATTAAATGACGTGCTCTAGTCATAAAGCTAAGACAAAGCAGGGCTAGGATTCACACGTGGGTCTGCTAGGATTCCAAGTCTTGACTTACTACACCATGCACATCTGTGCTATGCAGTATGCTATGCACAGAATAATGCTAACTAAGACACTTAGTAATTGCATGGTTTGTTTTCAGTTTCTTAAGGCTTGCCCCAACGACACTCTCCTCCCTCTACTCCCTTTCTTCAAATCTCATCTATTTCCATGGCTTTAAATTCATCTATATATAGTCATCAACTTCCAAATTTATATTGTCAGCCCAGATCTTGTCTCTGAGCTTCAGAGACACATCCACTAGGTGACAATATCTACTTAGATGACTTATAAGTATCTGCAATTGAAGATGTCAAACACTGAACTGTTTATTTACAGCCCCTGCCTCTCCAACAAAATTATTCTCCTTCCCTAGGCTTCACCATTTCATTTATTGGCACTGCCTTTGACCCACTTCTCAAGCCAAAGCACTGAGCATCATCCTAAATTTCTTCACTCTCCCACACACAACATATTAGCATCCTGAGATGATACCTCCAAAATGTAATTGGAAATCTAACTACTACTGACTCTTCTTCTCTTTTACCATCCAGTTGTGTAGATAGGCGTCCATGTACCCGTATTTCTTAGCTGTGGGGTTGCAGTCAAAAAAGGTTGGAAACCACTCATTGCCCATCAGGTATGGCCCCTTCCTACATCTTTGATCCCATCTTCTACCATCTCCCCTTCTTTGTTCCTTCAGTCCCTAGAAAGTTGAGCTCTTTCCAGCCTTGGAGATTTAGTATTTGCTGTTCCCTCCACCTGAAACGTTCTTCTCCTTAATTTCCCATGGCTGGCTCATTGACATCCTTCAAGTCTCAGTTTAAATACCATTTCCTCTGAGAGGCCTCCCCTAATCACACCATTTAAACTGTGTCCTACACATATTCATATTTTCTAATGTATACCTATCGATTGACTTGTTTATCATCAGTTTTTTCATGAGACTATAATTTTTGCAAGGATAAGAAAGGTTTGTGTAAATGATGATTCCCTGCACCCCACTTTCACCTAACTCAAAGAGCCCCACAGGAAGGTAGGGTAATTAATGACAGCCGGCAGCATTTTTGTATTCACAGAAGTAGTAGGGTTGCATGTGTGGTGGGTGGAATTGTGTCCTGCAAAAAGATATGTTCAAGTCCTAGCCCCGGGCATCTGTGAATGTGACCTTAGTTAGAAATAGGATTGTTGCAGATATAATTAGTTAAGATGAGGTCATACTGGAGTAAGATGGGTCCTTAATCCAGTATGGCTCATGTCCTTATAAGTGGAGAAGAGGAATACGTATAGCGAGACAGACATGTGACAATGGTGGCAGAGACTGGAGTGATGAGTCTCCAAGCCAAGGAGCACCAAGGATTGAAGCTAAAAGAAAGACATGGAACCGGTTCTCCTCTGGAGCCTGCAGAGAGAGCGCAGCCCTGGCAAAACCTCGATTTCAGACTTCTAGCCTCCAGAACTGTGAGGGAATGGGTTTCTGTTGTTTTAAGCTTACCCAGTTTGCAGTCCTTTGTTATGGCAGCCCTGTTCTCTTCCACGTGGGTAAAGCGAGGTGATAGTAAATGATTTCTAAAATGCAATTTAGCTCTAAGGTTTGTGGATTTTATGAGTTGTAAGTAATAAGAGAGTGAAGTTAGGCACAGACAGGATTTGGAGGACCTGGAGATGATTTCTAAGGCAGGGTTTATTCCTTGAAGGTAAAATGCTCTAACCAAAACTCTAATATTTCGTCTGAACCAATGTTACCCCAACCCTTGGAGCAAAAACTAAGACATATTTGATTCATCAAGCAATTAAATTGCTCATTAAACTTTTGCCATCTGACCTGGAAGAACTGAAAATCATATTAGAGTGACGTTAGAAGATGTGCCCATTGTTTGTTTTAATAACTGTAATACTTTTAAAAGTCATGTACTGATAATGAAGTTACATCGGCCTTTCAGGACATCTTTGAACACAAATTGCATTAACTCGGACATCTCAGTTGGTTCATCAAGGGTAACGGAATTATTTCTGCCAGAAGCCATGACTCCATGGAAATTAAAATTGTATTTTTCCAAATACTATAAATGATGATGCTTGCAAGTCCTGTAACCATTGAATCAGAGAACTTATCTTTTTATCTGTATTTTTGAGATGGGTTGTAATGTAAGCAGCACTTAGGGAAAAATAAATCTATCCAAATTTTAATTTATAAAAATGGTAGTTAAATATTGGAAAGGAAATCGCTGGTGGTCAAGGACCGGGCTATGGAAAGCACACAGCCTAGAGTCATAGCATCCGGGCCCTCTGCAGACTCTGCTCTACTGACTAGTGGTAAGACGTGGGGCCACTCACTTCCTCTTCGAGCTTTGGGATTCCTCACCTCTTAAAGAACAGGAAGGGAAGAGCTAGACCATTTCCAAAATCCTTTCAAGTTCTTTCAAAATACTGTTGTCTGTGGGCATTTTATTCTTATTTCTCGTATTTATACGAAGCAGCATATTTATCTTGGCTCAGGATTTCATAGTTAGGCTTTCATCCTTTTCTAAGCCAAGAAATGTCTCACTGAGCTCTCAGTCCCTCTGCCTGCCAACCAGGCCAGCCAGAGGCCAGGGCCGGAGGGAGGAGACTTGTGGGAGCAGCCACCCGCCACGGGTGCCCCGCAAACAACAACGCAGACTGTTTATTGTACAAAGATGCCCAGTCTGGGAGACAAGGGAGCCCAGACTCCCAAGTGAGCACCATGTGCCAGGCCACACACGCACGAGGTTGCATCACCAGAGGCAAAACCCTTTCCTAATTCACACGAAGGCACTGAAGAGGCCCACAGCAGCCCCTGCTCCCACCTCCCTGGATTTTATAGTTTCTTTGAGAGACTGCCAGATTCCCTTCTTGTTTCAGAGAAAGCAGTTAAAGAATATACTTATTTTTTTATTATTGCTATTAATTTACCACTATTTATCATCACTGTTAAAAACTGATGACGAGCCTACATGCACAAGAACCTATGCAGCTCTCAAAACAGACTGGCTATATAATTTCAAAATTCTAGTTGTCCTTATATCACCATACTCGACATAGGACATCAATCTAAGTTGCTAGTTGTAGTTTAAATAGTAGAGTTTAAATCGTTAGTTTTGTGATTTGTTTTATTCACATTAGCCTGATTAGGGTGTATCTCAGTTTAACCTCTATTCAAGTTTCTGATATTAGCTTGCTCTCACACCACGTAGGAGCTTGAAGTTAGGACAACAAAGATAAAAACATGCAGCACAGATTCAGCTCATGTGTACTGTAAAGCGAGATCTTCCCCTACTAAGGGGGAAAACTTCTTGGATAGAGGGCCCCCACTTCAATCTCCTCCTGGGCCACCCAGACTGCCTGACCCGGGAGGCCCACCTAGATGCATTGGGACCAAGCTCCTGGCTGAGTGTTTTCCCTATATCTTTAAGCAAATAAGTTTTTATGATCTGTCAAGAAATCAGTCCTTGTAAACACAACCTCCTTCACTGGTTGTAACTAGCCATGTTGCACTTGGAAAGAATCTAGTTAGGCTAGACTGAAGACTCCATCCTGTGAGATCTTGTCCTCCCTCTTTTGTTAAATAATACCCGAAAATGGATTTACTGCGAACATAAGAAAGTTTAACCTTCAGAACCCATCACTTGCACTAGTCCTTTCCAAGACTGTAGTCAAATTTTTTTGTAGAGAGTAATATATATTATCGCAAAAAGTATGTAGCCATAAAGTGTAGGTTAAAAAATATTACAGGAGACATCCACATTTGGCCAGGATGGAACCACATGAACTATGTTTATCATCTCACTTGAAACAACGAAACACTGGAAAAAATAATTATACACAACAATGGTCTTCAAACATCGAAAATCAGGGAGTGTGGGTGAGTGGTCCCTGATCAACAAATAAGGTGAACCCTGTGATGGCCCCAGTTTACTTCCTGGAAAAAGTTTACAGGCTGAAGCAGAGGAAGGAGAACAAAGGCAGAATGCAGTGGTCTGAGTTGAGGAGATGAAAGTTAGGGACCCACTGAGGACAAGATGGCCACAGATCACAGGGCAGACCACGGATTAAAGAGCTGCACAAAGAAAGCGTTCCGAAGATCTGCACAGGGGGACGTTACTCATTCACCTGAGTAATGATAAGCGTATGCATGTGAAGAAACTACCCCAGGTCCAAGAAAACACATCAGAAAGGATCAAAAGGAAGAATCTCCAAAGCTTAAACAGGACTGGAAATTGTTTGTGTTTCCATGGACAGGGGTGAGGGTGGGGGAGCATAATTCACAGCACATCACGTACTCAGAATAGTACCACCTCAGTAAGGGGGCAAAACTAGCCCTAGACAAATGGCAGATCTGGTCCTCCCCAGCAGTTCCCCAGTAACTTAAGTGATCTCAGAACAAAGCTCAAGAATATCTATAGGATACAAAAATACTCAGTACTTAAAATATGTAAAATTCACAAATTATATTTCATATGCTTAAGTTACATTTACATTTTAATATGTAAAATAGAGACATGGAAGACATAAAAATGACTTAAATTGAACTCCTAAAGTTGAAAAATAGAATATCTGAGATTATTTTTTAAAAGACACATTGGATAAGATGAACAGATCAGACTCTACAAAAGAAAATATTAATAAACTCAGAGATATAGCAATAGAACTATCCAAAGTGAAACAAATAAAAAAGCTGAAAAAAATGAACAGAGCATCACTGAGCTGTAGGACAACTTCAAGTGACAATATACATGAAATTGGAGACTATACAGTGGGGAGGGAAAAAACTAAATTTGAAGAAATAATAGTTGGAAAATTTCCAAATGTAATAAGAACTCTAAACATAAGACCTAAGAGGCTCAAGAAACCACAAGCACATGAAACAGAAATAAAACAACACCAAGGCACATAATAGTCAAATTTATTAAAACCAATGAAAGAAGAAAAACTTTTAATAGTGGCCACAAAAAAAAGGCCACATTCTGTGTAGAGGAACGATGATAAGAATGATAACAAACATCTTGTTAGAAACAAAGTAAACCGAGGACAGTGGAGACCCATCTTTAAAGTACTGAAAGAAAAGTAAGCCAAACAGTCAATGTACAGGTCTATATCCAGCAAAAATATCTTGAAAGATTATGTTGAAATAAAAACTTCAGCATGCAAAAGGTGAAAGAATCCATCACCAGCAGACCTGAACTATAAGAAATGTTAAAGGATGTCTTCAGGCAGAAGGAAAATAGTACCAAGTAGAAATCCGAATCTACACAAATGAACGAAGAGTACCGTAAATTGTAAATCTATGAGTAAATATGAGACTTTTTTCTTCTTATTTAAAATCTCTTTAAAATTGACTGTTTAAAGCAAAAATAGATTAGAATGATGTCAGCATCATGGTGGAATGAGTTGCTCCATTTGTCTCCCTCCTGTAAGTTACAACCAGCAGGCCATCCATAGACCAACGAAGGACTCTGCACTGCACACAAGAACCCCTGATAGAGCTAGACATATAGACATCTGAAGGTGGGTGGACTAGACCTTCTGGAGGTGCTAGAACCAGGGGGTCAGCAACAGCAGCTCCCAAGACCAGAAGCTCCAGGAACTGAGGTAATGCCCACAAATGGAGGTTCCAGGGATCCAGGCAACCCACACTTCTGAGGCACCAGGAATCGCTGCAGGCCCGTGACCAGAGGTTCTGGGAACCACAATGATACTTGTGACCCAGGCCCCTCCTTTTGCCCCAATGCCAGTGCCGTTGGCCCTGGCCCTCCTAGCAGTGGGGGCTGCATCCAAGAACTCAATACCAGCAACAGCAGTGGTGGTGCCCATGACCTGAGGTTCCAGGAATTGTGCCAGCACTGGAAACCAGAGGTTTCAGGAAACCAAGTGGCACTCAAAACCCAGGTGTGCCTGCTCCCATGGCAGTGGTGGTGTTGCCCACGACCCTGGCCCAACCAGCAGCAGCAGTAACACCCACGAACCCAATGCCCCCAGCAGCAGCACAGCTAGCATCACCAGATAATCTGGAGGCAGCAGCACAGGTGGTGCACATGGCAGCAGTGCCCAAGCCTGTGAAAAGCCTGCAGAGATCCAGGTAACAGCAATAGCAGAGCCCACAACCCCAGTCCTGCCCAGCTGTAGGGGCACCCACAACTCCCCCATCCATAGCAGCAGCACCTACAGACCCAACAAACCTGGACGTGGTGGAGCTGCCCATGACCCTGTCTCCCACCCCACTTTCCCCCTCCCCACTGCCACAGTGGGGGAACCCACAAGCCCAGAAGCAGCAGAAATGCTCACCATCCCAGTGCCCCCAGTGGCAACATCTGTGACTGCAGTGACATCATAAGCAGCAAGTCACTAGCAACCTAAGAGGCACAAGCAGTACAATGAGGGCACTGACATCACCTCTGGCAGAGGCAGTGGAGGGTGGAAAGCATAGGCTTTCAAAATACAAACAGAAGCAGCTCAGAATCAGAGTAAACAATGCCTTACCCAAATAAGAAAGGTGTTTGCCACCAAAAACGTGCCAGCAGAGGAACAATTCATTAAGCACCATGAAAAACTACAATAACATGTTATCACAAAAAGAAAATAACTCTCCAGAAACCAAACAAGAAGTCACAGAAAGTTGTAATCTAACAAAAAATTCAAAGTAGCTATCATGAAGAAACTCAACGAGTTACAAGAAAACTCAGAAAGCCAGTTTCAATGAGCTCAGGAATAAAATTAATGAACAGAAGGAGTACTTCATCAAAGAAATTGGAACTCTAAAAAAGAATCAAACAGAAATTCTGGAGATGGCGAGCAGAATAAATGAGATAAAGAAGAATGCAGAAAGCATTGGAAATAGAGTAGACCACAAGGAAGGGAGAATTAGCGAGCTCAAAGATAAAAATCTAGAAAGGATTCAGTCAGAAGAGGAGAGAACGGTTTTTTTTCTTTTTTTAGTGGAGAAATTCTACAAGAAATATTTGAATCAATCAGGAAAAGCAACATAAGGATAATGAGCATCCCAGGAGGAGAAGAGAGGGAAAAAGGAGCAGAGAGCTTATTTAATAAATAATAGCTGAGAACTTCCCAAACCTGCAGAAGAAACTGGATATACAAGTACATGAAGCTAAAAGAACACCTAATTATCTCAACGTAAAAAGACCTTCTCCAAGGCACATTATATTAAAACTGTCAAAAGTCAATGACAAAGAAAGAATATCAGAGCAGCCAGAGAGAAGAAAATAATAACTTACAAAGGAACCCCTATTAGGCTATGAGTGGATTTCACAGCAGAAACTCTACAGGTCAGGAGAGAGTGGAATGATATATTCAAAATATTGAAAAATAAAAACTGTCAGCCAAGAACACTTGTCCAGCAAAGTTAACTTTCAGATATGAAGGAGGAATGTAGGCTTTCCCACACAAACAAAAGCTGAGGGAGTTCATTGCCACTAGACTTGCCTTTCAAAATATGTTGCAATGAGCCCTCCTACCTGAAACAAAAAGGCATAGGTATACAAAGCTTTGAGTAAGGTGATAAATAGAATCAAAAAACTGCAACTCTACATCAGAACAGGTTAATAAACACTGAATTATAGCATAAAGTATAAAGGGAAAGATAGCATTAAAAATAACTATAACCACTCAACTTGGTAACAAACTCACAATACAAAAAGGGATAACTTGTGACAAAAACATAGAAGGGGAAGAGAAAAAGAACAGAACCTGCATAGGCAAACGGAGATAAGATGCTATCAGCAGAAAAAGGGCTATCTTATCTATGAGATCTTTCATACAAACCTCATGGCAACCACAAAACAAAAATTCCGAACAGAGTCACAAAACATAAATAAAGAGGAAACTGAGAAACACCTCACGGAAAACCACCAAACTGAAATGGCAGACAGAAACACAAGGAAAAAGAAACAATGGAAATATAGAACAACCAGAAAACAAAAGATAAAATGGCAGTATTAAGCCCTCATATATTAATAATAACCCTAAATGTAAACAGATTGAATTCATCAATCAAAAGACACAGAGGCTGGAAGGATGAAAAAACAAGACCCAACCATATGCTGCCTTGAGGAGATCCATCTCAACTCTAAAGACAAACATAGGCTCAGAGTGAAGACAGGAAGGATGATACCCAGGCAAATGGCAACCAAAAGAAAGCTAATTTAGCCTTACTTATATGAGACAAAATAGACTTCAAGCCAGGGGCTGGCACAATGGTGTAGTGGCTGAGTTCACATGCTCTGCTTCAGCAGCCCAGGGTTCACCAGTTCAGAGCCCAGGCCTGGACCTATGCACTGCTTATCAAGCCATGTTGTGGCAGTTGTCCCACATATCAACTAGAGGAAGATGGGCACAGATGTTAGCTCAGGGCCAATCTTCCTCAAGAAAAGAAAAAAGACTTCAAGCCAAAAAGGATAACAAGAGACAAAGATGGACATTATATAATAATAAAAGAGAGAATCCACCAAGAAGACATAACATTTATTAATATATATGGACCTAACATATAAGCACCAAGGTCAATAAAGCAACTATTAACAGATTTAAAGGTAAATTGACAGCAATGTAATAACAGTAGGGGACTTTGATACCCCACTTACAACAATGAATATATCAGAGACAACAAGGAAACACTGGCCTTAAATGAAACACTAGACCAGATGGACTTAATAATAGATATTTAGAACATTCCATCCAAAAACAGCAGAATACAGATTCTTCTAAAGTGTTCATGGGACATTCTCAAAGATAGATCATATGTTGGGAAACAAAACAAGTCTCAATGAATTGAAGAAGATTCAAATCATATCAAGTATCTTTTCCAACCATAATGCTATGAAACTGTAAATCAACTACAAGAAAAAAGTTGGAAAATTCACAAATATGTAGAGACTAAACAACATGCTACTGAACAACCATTGGATCAATGAAGAAATCAAAGGAGAAAGCAAAAAATACCTGGAGACAAGTGAAAATAAAAACACAACATAACAAAACCTATGGGATGCAGCAAACACAGTACTAAGAAGCAAGTTATAGCAATACAGGTCCACCTTAAGAAAGAAGAAAAATCTCACATAAACAATCTAACACTACACCTAAAAGAAGTAGGGGGAAAAAACAAACAAACAAAGCACAAAATCAGTAGAAGGAAGGAAATAATAAAATTCAGAGCAGAATTAAATGAAACAGAGACTTAAAAGACAATAGAAAAGATCAATGAAACTGAGAGCTAGTTCTTTGAAAAGACAAACAAAATGACAAACCCTTAGTTAGACTCACTAAGAAAAAAAGAGAGAAGACTCAACTACACAAAGTCAGAAACAAAAGAGGAGAAATTATAATGGATACCACAGAAATACAAAGGATTATAAGAGAATAATATGAAAAACTATGTGCTAACAAATTGGGTAAGGTGGAAGAAATGGATAAATTCTTAGAATTATACAACCTCCCAAAACTGAATCAAGAAGCGACAGAGAATCTGAATAGATCAATCACAAAAGATTGAAACAGTAACCACAAACCTTGCAAAAAAACAAAAGTCCAGGATTAGACAGCTTCTCTTGTGAATTCTATGAAATATTCAAAGAAGATTTAATACCTATCCTTCTCAAACTCTTCCAAAAAATTGAAAGGATGGAATGATTCCTAACTCATTTTATGAGGCCAACATTACCCTGATATCAAAACCAGACAAGGACAACACAAAAAAGAAAAATTACAGGCCAATATTGCTGATGAACATAGATGCAAAAATCTTTAATAAAGTATTAGCGAATCAAATATAACAATACACTAAAAGGATCACACACCACAATCAAATGGGACTTATGCCAGGGACGCAGGGATGGTTCAATATCCACAAATTAATCAATGTGATACACTACATTAACAAAAGGAAGACTAAAACTCACATGATCGTCTCAATAGATGCAGAAAAAGCATTTGACAAGATTCAACATCCATTTATGATAAAAACTCTCAATAAAACGTGTGTAGAAGGAAAGCACCTCAACATAATAAAGGCTATATATGACAAACCCATAGCCAACATCATACTGAATGGGGAAAAACTGAAAGCCATTCCTCTGAGAAAAGGAATAAGATGAGGATGCCCACTCTCATCACTCCTATTCAACATAGTACTGGAAGTCCTAGGCAGAGTAACTAGGTCAAAAAAAAAAGAAAAAAGAAGTAAAACTGTCACTATTCGCAGATGACATATAGAATACCCTAAAGAATTCACAAAAAATTATTAGATGTAATTAACAAATACAGTAACGTTGCAGGGCACAAAATCAACATACAAAAATCAACTGCATTTCTACATACTAACAACAAAATAGCAGAAAGAGAAATCAAGAAGACAATCCCAATTACAATCGCAACAAGAATAAAATACCTAAGAATAAATTTAACCAAAGAGTTGAAAGACCTGTACACTGAAAACTATAAGACATTATTGAAAGAAATTGAAGAAGACATAAAGAAATGGCAAGATATTCTGTGTTCATGGGATTGGAAGAATTAACATAGTTAATGTCCATATTATCTAAAGCAATCTACAAATTCAATGCAATCCCAACCAGAATCCCAATGACATTTTTCATGGAAATAGAACCAAAAAATCCTAAAATTTATATGGAAAAACAAAAGACCTCAAACAGATAGCTAAAGCAATCCTGAGAAAAAGAATGAAACTGGAGATATCACACTTCCTGATTTCAAAATATACTGCAAAGCTCTAGTAATCAAAACAACATGGTACTGGCAGAAAAACACAAATCAATGGAACAGAATTAAGGCCCTAGAAATTAACCCACACATCTATGGACAGCTAATATTTGACAAAGCAGCCAAGAATACACAATGGAGAAAGGAAATCTCTTCAATAAATGGTGTTGGGAAAACTGGACAGCCACGTGCAAAAGAACGGAAGTAGACCATTATCTTGCACCATACACAAAAATTAACTCAAAACAGATTAAAGACTTGAACATATAAGAACTGAAACCATAAAACTCCTAGAAGAAAACATAGGCAGTACGCTCTTTGACATCAGTCTTAGCAGTATCTTTTTGAATATCATGTCCCCCCTCAGGCAAGGGAAACAAAAGAAAAAAAATAAACAAATGAGATTACATCAAACTGAAAAACTTCTGCACAGCAAAGGAAACCATCAATAAGATGAAAATATGATCCACCAACGAGGAGAAGATATTTGCAAATCATATATCTGATAAGGGGTTAACAGCCAAAATATATAAAGAATTCATACAAGTCAACAACAACAAACTCGATCAAAAAATGGGCAGAGGATATGAACAGATATTTTTCCAAAGAAGATATACAGATGGCCAATAGGCACATGAAAAGATGTTCAACATCACTACTTATTAGGGAAATGCAAATCAAAACTACAGTGAGGGGCAGGCCCGGTGGCACAGTAGTTGAGTGCACAAGTTCCGCTTCAGCAGCCTGGGGTTCGCCAGTTCAGATCCCAGGTGCAGACATGGCACCACTTGGCAAGCCGTGGTGGGGTAGGCATCCCGCATATAAAGTAGAGGAAGATGGGCACGGATGTTAGCTAAGAGCAAGTCTTCCTTAGCAAAAAGAGGAGGACTGGCAGCAGATGTTAGCTCAGGGCTAATCTTCCTCAAAAAAAAAAAAAAAAACTACAGTGAGATACCACTTCAAGCCAGTCAGAATGGTTATTATTAAAAAGATAAGAAATAACAACTGTTACAAAGTATGTGGAGAAAAAGGAACTCTATTACACTGCTAGTGAAAGTGTAAATTGCTGTAGCCACTATGGAAAACAGTATGGAGATTTCTCAAAAAATTAAAAATAGAAATATCATATGATCCAGCCATTCCACTTCCGGGTATTTACTCAAAGAACATAAAAATACTAATTCAAAAAGATTTATGCACCCCTTTGTTCATTGCAGCATCATTCACAATAGCCAAGACTTGGAAGCCACCTAAGTGCCCATCAACAGATGACTGGATAAAGAAGATGTGGTATATATATACAATGGAATACTACTTGGCCATAAAAAAGAAGATGAAATCTGGCCATTTGTCTCAAGATGGATGGACCTTAAGGATATGATGCCGAGAAATAAGTGAGACAGACAAAGACAATTACCACATGATTTCACTCATATGTGGAAGATAAACAAACACACACACACATAGATACAGAGAACAGATTGGTGGTTACCAGAGGGTAAGGAGGTGGGAGAGGACGAAAGGGGTAAAGGGGCACATGTGTATGGTGACAGAAACCAACTAGACTTTTGGTGACGAACATAATGCAGTTCATACAGAAGCTAAATATAATGATGTACACCTGAAACTTATATAATGTTATAAACCAATGTGAACTCAATAAAAAATGAAATAGAATAAGATAAATAATAAGGTAAAATACCACCGTATCATGAGAATTTTAACACATGTATTAAGTAAAACGCATGTCAAAAATCACACAAACCTGGGATTGGGAAAATAAAAGAATATTATTGTAAGATTTTTATACTATATATGAAGTGGTATATTACGTTAAAGTAGACTGTGATAAATTAAAATACACACATACAATAAACCCACTTAAAAATTAAAGATTTGCAACAACATGGATGGACCTTGAGGGTATTATGTTAAGTGAAATAAGCCAGACAAAGACAAACACTGTATGATTTCACTCATATGTGGAAGATAAACAAGCACATGGACAAAGAAAACAGCTTAATGGTTACCAGAGGGGAAGGGGGTTGGAAGGTGGGCATAAGGGGTAAAGGGGCACATATATTTGACTGACAAATAATGTACATCTGAAATTTCACGTTATAAACTAGTATGACTTTGGGGCCAGCCCCATGGCCGAGTGGTTAAGTTCACGCACTCTGCTTCAGCAGCCCAGGGTTTCGCCTGTTCGAATCCTGGGCACCACTCATCAGGCCATGCTGAGGTGGCATCCCACATGCCGCACTAGAAGGACCCACAACTAAAAAAAATATACAACTATGTACCAGTGGGCTTTGGGGCGAAAAAGGAAAAATAAAATCTTTAAAAAAAAAAAAAACTAGTATGACTTCAATAAAATAAAAATTAAAAGAAAAACTGTTACCACTTACAACAGTCTGTATGAAACAAGACTTTCTTGATTATATGCAACTAAAACAAATTAGATGCTAACTCCAATCCAACAACTATCTTCTTTTCTCTCAATTTCAAATGTTTGTGTGCATTAAAACTACTTCAATGATTCATTAATTACTAATTCTTTATTCTTTAACTTTATAATAAGTAAACATTATGCATTTGAACTAATAACCATAACTTTAGTAATTAAATACTGCTTTATCTGTTTATATATTGGTGTTTGGTGTAAGATTTTGCTTCAAAAAAGTTTGCTATATTGTTTTAAAACCACTGGACCAGATGATGTCTAAGGTAACCCACAGCTTTCTAAGGTCAACCCAGAATAATACATCTAACCAGCATCAGGTCAAGTGAAGACTTTTTGAAAAATGTAAATAAACTAGTCAACTCTCAAAAAAAATTAAACAATTACAGCAAATAAGCCAACAAATATTATGAAACAGAATAGTAAGAAGTATTCAATTAGTCCAAAAGGAAGCTGATAAAGAGGGAGAAGGGACAAAAGCAGAGGAGATAAATAGACGACAAATAGCAAGATGGTAGATTTAACCCCAATGACATCAACAATCACATTCAATGTAACTGGTCTAAACACTCCAAATAAGAGTGGATAAAAAAAGTTCAAGGGGCTGGCCCCGTGGCCAAGTGGTTAAATTCACATGCTCTGCTTCGGCGGCCCAGGGTTTTGCTGGTTCGGATCCTGAGTGCGGACCTAGCACCGCCCATCAAGCCATGCTCAGGCGGCGTCCAACATAGCTCTACTAGAAGAACATACAACTAGAATATACAACTACGTACTGGGGGACTTTGGGGAGAAGAGAGAGAGAGAAAAAAAGAAGATTGGCAACAGACGTTAGCTCAGGTGCCAAACTTTAAAAAAAAAAAAAGGAAGAAAAACCTTTAACTGGGGGGCTGGCCTCGTGGCTGAGTAATTAAAGTTCCATGTGCTGCACTTTGGTGGTCAGGTTCGTGGGTTTGGATCCCAGGTGCGGACCTACTCCAGCATCAGCCATGCTGTGGAGGCATCCCATATATAAAGTGGAGGAAGCCTGGCACAGATGTTAGCTCAGGGCTAATCTTCCTCAATCAAAAAAAAGAGGATTAGCAATGGATGTTAGCTCAGGGTGAATCTTCCTCACACACAAAAAAAGAAAGAAAGAAAATTTTAACTGGATTGCTAGCACTGATATAAAAAAAAAAGATTTCAAAGCAAAGAATATTACCAGGAATAAAAAGGGTAACTTAACAATGATAAAAAAAAGTCAATTCAATGTGAGGAAATAATCGTAAACATTTATGAACCTAATAACAGAGCTTCAAAATACATACTAAAACCAGATAGAACTAAAACATGAAACAGACAAATTCAGAATCTAGTCAGGGATTTCAAGACCTCTCACTCATTAATTGACAGCAACAGCAGACGGAAAATCAATCAAAAAGGATCTAGAAGACTCGAACACTACCATCAACCAACCAGATCTAATTGGCACTATAGATTATTTCACCCAATAGCCAGAAGATACGTTCTTTTCAAGGGCACGTGGAAAACTTACAAAGATGTGTTATTTGTGGGCCATAAAGAAAGTCTTAGAAAATTCTAAAGGAAGCAAATCGTACAAACCGTTCCCTAACCATAATGAAATTAAAAGTCAGTAACAAAGATCTTTGGAAATTCCCAAATATGTGGACACTAAATAACACACAAATAACCCAGGGATCAAAGACAACGCCAAATAAAAAATTATAAAGTATTTTGAATTGAATGAAAATGAAGGCATAATGTATCAAAGTTTGTTGTAATGCAACTAAAGTATTGCTTATAGGGAAGTTCACAGCAGTAAAATACCTATATTAGAAAAGAAGGTTTCAACTCAATGATGCCAGCTCTCACTTGAAACTAGAAAAGAAAGAGCAAACAAAACCCAAAACAAGCAAAATAAAGAATAAAGAGCAGAAATCAGTGAAATAAAAAGCAGAAAAACAGAGAAAATCTGATGAAAGTAGAATCTAATTGAGAAAAAGCAATAAAATGGACAAACCTCTAGTTAGACTGATCAGGATACAAAGAGACATAAGTTAACAATATTAGGAATAAGAGAGGATATCCCTATAGATGTCACATACACTAAAACATAAGGGACTGTCATGAACTTATGCTGATAAATTCAACAACTTAGATAAAATGGACAAATTTCTTTGAAGACACAACACCAAAGCTCACTTAAGGATAAATAATAAGAATAACCCTAAATCTACTTTTAATATTGAATTTACACTGTAAAAAGAAAATTCCATGTTCAAGTTGGCTGCATTGGGGAATTCTACCTAACACGTACAGAAAAAATAATGCCAATTTGACACAAATTCCTTCCGAAAATTGAAGAGGAGGGAACACGTTTCAAATTATCCTACTAGTCCAGCATGACCCTTATACCAAAAGCATAAAGACATTACAAACCTACAGACCAACTTAAAGGAACTTAATCAAGTGGCAATATATGTTGAAATGCATTTGGAAAAAAGACTGAGGTTAGAAGACAAATTAGTAGGCTACAGAAATAGATGAACAGGGACTTCATTCTAATACCATAATTACCTTTCTACTAGAACAGGTGCCGTTTCACGTCACTAGCAAACATCACTGATACAAAGCCACATTTAAAACACTGCAGAGGAAACGCAGAATGAGGACTTAGAACATGGGATTGAGGGTGGGGTCAAAACAGAAATTAATAGTGGCAATGCACAACTAGAAAGATGGTAATTCTGGCGAAAAATAATAAACAGCGGAGGAATAGACTTGCAATTGAAATTCAATGTTTTGTTCAGAACAAGATAAATTTATTGTGCTAGTAACATACCAGTATTACAATAGCTAATATTCAATAAGAGCTTTGTGTCAGGTGCTTATCAGAAGGTAGTTGAAAAGGCTCACAGGGCATGCCTATATATATATAATTGATTGCATTTACTACCTCTGATTATCATACTGTGGCTATTACTACATCGAGTAGCATACTTTTTTAAGAGACTTAACTACTCTTCAGTGAATCTTTGGATCTTTTTCCCAAAGTAAGAAAATTATAAAAATTAAATGCACTAGAATTATACTCCTTAAGTAATTACTATTTTGTAATCATTCACAATAAAAATGAGAGACATTTTGTCTGGAGGTCTGCTGCCAAATGCAGCTGTTACTCCAACCTGGCATTTGTCTTCAGGATCCCTGTGCAAAAAGTCACACCTGGAGGCCCAAACTCATTACTTGTAACGGGGACACTTTAAAGGCCTCTCCTCTCTCACCCACACTCTATCCCATAACATATCTTGAAACCAAAATGGCTCATGGCCTTTAACCACAGAACACAGCTAAAATAGCTGGCCTACATAAATAAACCAACACATATAGCCTTGCCATCTCTGGACCAACTAAGTCATCAGGTCACAGAAGATTCTCCATTTACATAACTGATAGCTAATTTATTTTTTTGAAGAGGCACTTTTGACTAACAGGCTTTCTCACTTAAATGACCACCCAGAACACACAGCTCATTCACCAAATGGAGAGCTATACTGATAAAATGAAAGAAGGCATTTCACTTGCTGTTAAAAGACAAGCAGTGACAATTTTCACTGTACAAATACCCTAGCCAAGAAGCTGATTCTGTAAACAAGACATTCAAAAAGCAGCTATCACTTACTAGAACACAACAAAATGTTAAAGATGCAAAGCCTTGACTAAAGCTACTGCCACACAACGTGAAGACTGCCCAATGTCCAAAAAGCTGTTTTGGAAGTAACTGAAATCCCAAAAGAGCCCATTACCACCTTTCAGTTAAATAAGCTGTAAATATGCAAATAAATGTCTCAGAAATAGGTGAAATTACTACTCAACAGTGGCAAGATTTTAAGAGTTTCATTTTATTAAAAATATAACACAATAGCAACATTTGATAAACCTTTTCTAGTACCATTTAGAAGTAGCCCTACTCACATAAATATACACCACCTATGCAGCACCTTTATGTTCACATTTTAAACTCTTTCCTTGATAATCATAGTATTATGTAAAGAAGAGGACTATTGTATTAACCTAGTTAAGATGAAGGAGAGTGACATTTAACTATGCAACTGAACTACCTCTACACAAGTACACAGTACACTCAAATGCAAACTTCGGTGGAAATCAGAGAATTCTGTAGATTGCTTCCCAACAGTTTGTTGCCTTCCAGAAACTGATAACACTCAATCTCTTCAACTCTAATTCTTTCAGTATGATTTTCATGAATTTGAACTTACATTAATACTTAAGAAATTATCTATCTAGCAAATAAAAGTCAATCAAGAATGGAAGGAACTACAATTCCATTCCAATCCTGGGAAAATAAAACGTTAGTGGCAAAATATGTGAAGTTTCCAAAAAGTTGGCAATTTCCAAAATTAAAATCTTAGCTAGATAAAACATAAATTAAAAAATCAGGCAACGGACTAAAAACTTACTTTTAAAAACAATATATTAAGAAATGTCATATTAGATATAAATGCCTAATTGTAATAAATTAATTGCTATAAACTATAAAAGTACCTTAAAGTAGAATGGAAAAATATCTACTTCTTAGTTACTAAATCCAAACTAACTGAATATGGACCAAAAATCAGTAATAGCTTTTACTTTTAAAATAATGTATCAATCTTTAGGCAGAATCACCAATAAAAGTGTATTTAAGAACAATTCCAGGGGCCGGCCCCATGACAGAGGTTAAAGTTCCGCGTGCTCTGCTTCAGATGCCTGGGTTCCGGCGTGTGGATCCTGGGTGCAGGCCTACTCCACTCATCAGCCGTGCTGTGGCAGCACCACCCATACAAATTGGAGGAAGACTGGCACAGATGTTAGCTCAGGGCTGATCTTCCTCAAGCAAAAGAGAAACAGAGGAGGAAGACTGGCAACAGATGTTAGCTCAGGGAGAATCTTCCTCACCAAAAAAAGAAAAACAATTTCACCTACAAACCCAAAAGTAAGTAGGGAAGTCAATTTTATTTTAAAAGATTATTTTTTTTTTAATATTTTATTTTATACTTTTTCTCCCCAAAGCCCCCCAGTACATAGTTGTATATTCTTCGTTGTGGGTCCTTCTAGTTGTGGTACGTGGGATGCTGCCTCAGGGTGGTTTGATGAGCAGTGCCATGTCCACACCCAGGATTCGAACCAACGAAACAGTGGGCCGCCTGCAGCGGAGTGCGCGAACTTAACCATTCAGCCACGGGGCCAGCCCCTAAAAGATTATTACATTATACTTGACTCCTGCTTCCAGAAACATAATTCATCTTTCTAAGAGCACTAACTGTGGAAATCTGAAAACAAATTTTAAATGAATATATTCGTAAACAAACATGAGAAAATATTAAGCATATAGGTAGTGAAAATAAAAGAATATTAAACACGTAAGAAACATAATTAATTTGTGGAAATGGCTCTACTTCATAACCTGCTCCCCACTCCCCCCCCATACCCCCACCAGTTAAAATCAGCTACTATTTTTTAGTGAAAATATTAAGAAATGACTCACTGGAAAGTAAAGTTATTCAATCCATCCCTCCAAAGGGATTTAATTGCTAATTCAACTACTAAAGAAAAATTTAAATCAAATCATACTATTTCTATTAGATTTTTTCAAACTTTTAAAAGCCTATTACTATACACTACAATCCTTAAGTTTGAATAATATATTCAGTTGAGAGGTTTGGATTAAGGTTTTTTTTTGTTTTGTTTTAAGATAAAGATAGCAACATATACACGAATGAATGAGGGTCCTAAAAATGACTAATATCACAAAAGAAATTCTTTTCTTGACCAAAAAAAGTGATTCTAAATGCCAGTTTTTATTTTTAATTTCGTGTGTCAAAATTTAAGCCTCTGACACTTTCTGAAGATCAACAGATCAACACAGTACATATTAAACGTCTTGAAAAAAAGAATTCTAAACATAAAATCACAAGCTGACTAGTGTTTGCAATTATAAGTTAATTAAATGGAAAATAATTAGAGATAGCTGCAGAAGTTAACAAGCTGTTTTCTCACACGAAACTGGCTAGACTATGAAAGACCATCTTATACTACCAGTTCAGTGTGCAGTGCTGAAAAGCAAGAACAAGAGGACCCACAGAATTTGTCTAGAATGATCAGTAGCAACTACAATTTAAGGAAACAGAGTGTACTCTGTAATATACAAGCTAAAAAAGATAATTACAGAAGGTATCAAGTGTAAAATGGCTATCTTCTTGGCCTTACCTCAAGTTTTACTGACATCATCTATGTGGGATAAAAAAGAACAGTCTTAAAGAAAAAGCAGAATGCCTTCAAAGAAAATAATAGACAAAGAGAAACATATCAGCTCTTAAAAGTGAACGGAGAGGAAACCTCTCTCTCCCACACACACAGCTCCCCCATTCTCGCTCGATCCTAGAAAGCGTGGCTCCCATAAGCCCGTTTAGGAAAATGATTTCACTTTGTCCAGATCTCTTGTAGTCCTACTCATGCCCAACTTTTTTACAAGTCAATGTCTTTGAAGATTAGTATGATTATTTGAAAGCTGAATAAATATCATCAGCAAGAAAAATAATTAGCAGTAGGAATCAAATTAAATGTGTTAACTACCAACATAAAAAACATTTAATAGAGTCCAGAGTACAAGGAAACACTCAAACTCTAAATGATTGTTTTATAGACACCACACAAACATGCATTCTCCATGTCAAAAGAATTTCTATGCCAACTAAAACAAGAACAAGATAAAACTAAGATGCTGTTTTGAAATGCATAAACAAATACTTTCCTCTAAAATACTTAGCTTTATTAGAGAAACAGTACTAAAAATAACAAAGATTCAAACATTTGCTCTATTCTACTTACATATCATAAATAAGACAGCTGTTGATGCAAGACACACACTCCTTCAATCTTTCCATATGCACCCAAGCATTCTTGTATCAGAATAAGCTGTTTACCAGCCAACCGTATGTGGTTGAATGATTAAAATGACCATCTATACTTTACATAGTAAAGCATTTTCAAAACTTTTAATGTACAGTGACAAAAAGGAAAAAAAAAACACAGTAATTCTGAACACATGAAGAGTAATCAAGCAGCTTCATAATCAAACCAGGTTTCATTACTTGCAATAAGGGCAATTCTTTCCATTCTCCACCAAATACTTAAGTTTCAATAGTATTAATATTAAAAGAAAACTCAAGTTGAAACCAAGTAACTGATGTGCTACTCAGCTTTTTAAATCTATAAGTAACTCTTCCCATGAGGTAAGGCAACTGAGTAATTTGATTGTATTAGATTGCATTAAAATAATTATACTTGATTTTTTTTAATAACATGCTAATTAAAAGGTATAACTTTTTGGAAATATAACAACAATGAAAGAGTTCTGACACTATGAGTTATGGTTTTGGGGGAAAATATCAGCAATGTTGTCATTTTACTACTTGCATACTTTCTGCAAAAATTGAGCCTAAGAATGACGGATGACCTGTATTTTAAACTCAAGTAAACATACCCTTAAACATAAAACCACCTCATGTATTCTCCTTTAAGTATAATTTCTGCACATCATTTATGAGAAGATGATTGAGAGGTAATAATTAAGGCCATCCGATGTAGACAACTAAAGAGTCTGCTTTGATTTAAGTAAAATAAGAACATGCTTCATTTTCAATTATCACAGTATAAAACTGATGGTCCCAAAACTGCATTGTTGTTTTAAGCTCTAAAATCACTCTTGAAAATAGGACTTCCCTCTCATATTGGGTGAACTAAGTAAGAAGCTCTTCTGACATACCACTTGCACACTTCTCTTTGGGAGTGAATGGAATATCCATCTAAATTCCATATGAATTGAGAGTAACTACCACATATAAAATTCTAGAAAACAGTATACCACATTGTAGAAGGCACTAAAGCTTCAGCTTGTGCTCCCATAGCCCATTTTGAAAACCCAGTTTTCTTTTTATAGTGGCACTTTTGCCACCTACGGCTGACAATACACACTGCAGTATTATTCATAATAAGCTTGGAAATGTCAAGTTCAAAAGAAATGCTCACTTTGTGGGGAGACCCAATGATTCTAAACACTGAATACTAATACATTATTATTAGTATTCAACACAGTTGCTCTTCCTTTTAAAAGAGAACAGTAGCATGCATTGTCAGTTTTTTTAATCCACTTATTTAAGCAATTTTAATCTGTAAAACTATTTTAAAGAAAAACTGCTGTCCTAAACAGTGAGCAAAAGAAAACACAATAGTGAGAATTTAACACAATCACTACAAATCCTGTGAAGTAAATGTTAAAACTTCTTACATACTCTGCACTTACAAGTGTGTATATATTTGCACCAATTTCAAGCACATCATCCATCAATCTGTATATATTGAAATTTAGGGAAAAAAAGGTAAAACAATACAAAATTCAGTAACTAGCATTTTTTTAAAGAGAGCCTCCAATGCTTATCTTCAGTCTTTATGGATAATCCAAATTTGAATCTTTGCTGTCCCATTTCTTTGTAATGGTTCTCGGCAAACACTAACAAACCACACAACAAGTGTGTCAGCCACCATGGAAATGCACAGATTCTAGAATGTGAGGGGTTTGGGTAACATCTGTTATTTTCATCACGTCCATGCTTTACTTTCTTACTCAGTAACAAGATGGCCACAAAGTCACCTAACAACTAGAAAAGCTGTCAGTTCATATTTTTATGCTCATCTGGATTTCTTCACTGTTTAACATCTTGTTGAGAGAATTAAAAGCTTTGGATTTTATTCCAGCGCGTGTTCAGAGGTGCATTTGTCAGTCCTATACTGCTTCTGTTTTGGTAGAGAGGTTTTCTTCATTTGGCTGACAACTCCCATTTTGCTGTACTTTGTTTTCCTCAGTCCTTGGTGCATCCTTGTCATCTACTTCTTTGCCCACACTTGAATCTGGTTCTTTATTGTGCTCCTTTTCCTACAATAAATGTTATGGTATACGTTTAATATTTTTCTCAAGAGCTGCCTGCTATTAACTTGGGTTATGGCTAAAATACATGACTTTATCTTCTGTGAACTAATAAAACTGGATATTTTCTGCCATTACCTTTTCATATAAATAGGATATGCAAACATCTATCAATATGTCCTTTATACTTATAAAACATGGACAATTCGCGGAAATTGAATTAAAATAGGTGAACAGAAAGTCTAAGGAAGTATTCCTTAGTTGAATGTTGAAGTGAATGTTGCTGACTCACTTGAAAAAGTGGGTCAGATCCGCTAAAAGACTAAAAAAGGTGCCAAGACAGATCTGTAATCTGGGTATCAAAGAAGCAAAAATAAGGGGATATAGGAAAGGAAGTCACTATTCCTCACAGCAAGAGCTGTTCAAGAACAGTCCAAATTCTGACCTCAGCTTAAGGGAGAATTAAATGAGAACATGTGGGGACCAATGTCTGGCACACGGTAAGTGCTCAAGAGATGTTCTCAATGTTATTGAGGATGACGACAACCTTCTATGAGTATGAGAGGAAACAAAACTGTAAGATAAAAGCTCCACAACTCATAATTGATTTCTAAATACAAATATACTTACCAGTATAATAAGGGAATTAACATAATTCACAAATACTTTAAATATTTATCCAAAAAAATCCTTATGTGGTGGAATTTGCTTTTCTATTAATTATTCTACTTCCACAAACCTAATTTCAGTATATATTACAAAACCAATGACGACAAACATTTGTCAAATTTGCTGAAACAAATATACTGAAAAAAATGGCATTGAAGTAGAAATCTTAGTATAAAATCAAATACATTTGTTATCTATAGATAGTCTAAAAATTATTGTATGCCATTCTATGATTCTCTAAAATAAGGAATGCAATTGTTTAAATTTTAATTAGCTCTTACCTCATCCCTTCAAAAATTTACTTTAAAAATATTATCAATTTAATAAATATTATAGAATAACAAAAATGTACAAGACACTGTTGCCCTAAAGGAGCTTTTAGTCTGAAACTAGTTCAATACAATAAAGCGGATCTCAACCATTAACTGAGTGCTTAAGCACTGAATGACTGCTGCTTACTTTAAGTGAAGTGCTGTTCTTCTCCAGCTTTTCCTTCCCATCTCTGTCATTAGAACTCTTTCTTGTAGAGGTTGACCGTTCTCTCTCTCTTCTTTCACTGATGTGGTCCCTTTCTTTTTCTCTCTTTTTATCCTTCTTATTTCTGCTATAAGAATATTGATAATATGTCAGTTAACTTCTAAAATTACAGACCTACTATATTGTTGACAAAAACTTCTTACCTAACACTAACACATTGTAAATAAGTTAATCAGTCACCTAGTTTCACCAGGTAACATAAATGGGTCCTATAACCCCTCATACTCCCCCACATACCACAATTAATTTTTCAAAGATAGATAAATCATTTTTCCAGAGGCCACCATGTGTTCACATAAAACAATTTGGCAGTGTCAATTAGTCTTGAAACATTCAAGATTTATTTATCTAATATAATTAGAATAAAATAAACCCAAATATAGTGGTTTACCCACTTCTTCAAAGCAAAGAATGTGTAAGCAAAAAGGAATGAAAAGGATAAAGAATCAGATGTGGCTCCCAGGCAGGGCTGAATGACTCCTAGCAAAACCTGGAACTTCAAATAATCCACTGTGCCACAGGCCCCCCTCATTCACTACTACAAAGAAGTCCCACCAATTCGAGAGCAAAAGTGAAGCAGAGGATGGAATGACAGTTCCATTTATAAAAATAACAAACCCTAATAATTAGAGAGAAAAAATGATGCATTTCACATAAGAAGCGTAACACACAGTTTCTACTCAAAACAGCCCTAATACGAAATCCTAAACTTCTTTCTCTTAATTTGGAATAGTCTAAAAATAAACACAAAGACCAGTGGAACAAAGACACTTAGGAAACAGATCCAAGTACATACAAAAATTTAATACAACAATGGTGGCATCTCACATTAGGAGGGAAAATATGGTCTTTTATAAATAAAAGGTTTGGAGACAACAGGATTATTATTTGGTAAGTGATAAAATTTGACCCATATCTCATTCCATATAAATAAATCCAAATGGATTAGGGACTTAACTTTTTTAAGTGAAACAATACAAGTACTAGAAGAACACATGGGTGAATTTCTTTATAACTTAGGTGAAGGGAAAGTTTTTTTAACCATAACTAAAATTCAAGGTACAAGAAAACAAAATATTAAAATGCCTACATAAACTTTTGCAAGGCAAAAAAAAAAAACATTACCATATTCAAAAGAAAAATTGAAAACCAAGAAAAATATATTTGCAACATATATATATGTATTTTCACACAAAACTCTTAAAAGTCAAGGGAAGAACCACATCAAACAGAATAAAATTCTTAGGAATAAATTTCACTGAGGTAGCAAAAAATTTGCTAAATGAAGTAAATACAAATAAATGGAAACACATCTCATGCTCATGGACTGGAAGACTTAAACACTGTTAAGATGACAATAGTACCCAGAGCGAACTACAGATTCAATGCAATCCCTATCAAAATCCCATTAGAACCGTTAGCAGAAATTTTAAAAAAAACCCATCCTAATATTCATATGGAATCTCAAGGGACATCAAATAACCTAAACAACCTTAAAAAGAAGAAAGTTGGAAGACCCACAATTCCCAATTTCAAAACTTACTGCAAAGCTACAGGAATCAAACAGTGTGGTACTGGAAGAAGGACAGACATATACATCAATGCAACAGAATAGAAAGCCCAGAAATAAACTCTCACAAATATGGTTCACATGATTTTTGACAAAGGTGCCAAGATTCCATCAAAGGGGAAAGAACGACCTTTTCAAAAAACAATGTTGAGAAAACTGGATATCCTCATATGGAAAAGAGTGAAGTTGGACCCTTACCTCACACCATATATAAAAACTAACTCAAAATGAACTAAAGACCCAAATGTATAAAACTCTTAGAACAAAACCTAGGGAAAAATCTTCAAGACACTGGATTTGGCAATGATTTCTTGGGTATAACAACAAAAGCACAGGCAATAAAAGAAAAAAAGTAAACTTGGCTTCATCAAAATTAAAAACTTTTGTGCATCAAAGGATACTATCAAGAAAGTGAAAAAACCCACAGAATGGGAGAAAATATTTGCAAATCATATATCTGCTAAGGGATTAAAATCCAGAATAAAAAGAATTCCTACCTCTTTCTTAACAACAGAAAACCAAATAACCCAATTTGAAATGAGTAAGACTTAGATGAATATTTCTCCAAAGATACACAAATGGTCAATAAGCACATGAAAAAATGCTCAACATCATTAATCATTAGAGAAATGCAAATCAAAACCACAACGAGATAGCACTATATTCTCACTAGGATGGCTGTACCAGAGAGAGGCAATAACAAGTGTCAGTGAAGATGCGGACAACTTGGGACTCTCCATACACTGCGGATGAGAATGCAAAATGGCACAGCCATTTTGAAAAACAATTTGGAAGTTTCTCAAAAACAGAGAGAGTTCAGCAATTACCACTCCCAAGTATATACCAAAGATAAATGAAAACACATATCTGCACAAAAACTTACACAAAAATATTTATAGCAGCATTATTCATAATAGCCAAAAATGGAAACAATACTAAATGTCCATCAACTAATGAACAGATAAATAAAACATGTTTTTATCCATACAACAGAATATTATTCACCCATAAAAAGGTAGAAATATTGGATTCATGCTACAACATGCATGAACCTTGAAAAGATTACATTTAGTCAAAGATGACAGACATAAAAGACCACACATATTATGAGTCCACATATGAAATGTCCAGAACAGACAAATCCAGAGAGAGAGAAAGTAGATTAGTGGCTGCCAGGAGCTATGGGAAGTAACTGCTAATGAGTATGGGCTTTCCTTTAAAGTGACAAAAATTCTGGAATTAAGCAGCAGCGATGGTTACACAACATTGTGAACATACTAAAAACCACTAAATTGCACATTTAAAAGGGCAAATTTTGTGATATGTAAATTATTTCTCAATATAAAAAATAATTCAAGGGGGCTGGCCCGGTGGTGCAGTGGTTAAGTGCGCAGGTTCTGCTTCTCGGTGGCCCAGGGTTTGCTGGTTCGGATCCCAGGTGTGGACACAGCACCACTTGGCAAAAGCCATGCTGTGGTAGGCGTCCCACATATAAAGTAGAGGAAGACAGGCACAGATGTTAGCTCAGGGCTAGTGTTCCAGAGCAAAAAGAGGAGGACCGGCAGTAGTTAGCATAGGGCTAATCTCCCTCAAAAAAAAAATAATAATAATTTGAGGTGGAGGCAGAGCTGAGTACTGTCACTGACCATATACACACACAAACACACAGACTATATATATGTATATATCATATCTTTTGTGAAGGAGGAGAAATTCAAATATGTGTATCTGCTTAATTCTGCAAAAAGAAATAGGAATAAAAAAACAAACAACTGATCACTTACAGACAGTGGATAGGAAGCAAGGTAGAAGGAATGGGGAAGGGAGTGACACTTTGTGAATATGTCTCTTTGCCTAATCTGAGTTCACAAATGAGAAAAGTTTTTACTTTCATGAGCAAAGCATTTTTTTAAAAAATATAAAATATGGCCGACCTCTACAGTGCCTTAGGCTTTCCATTATTCTCACCTAAGAATAATAACCCATGAGCAAATAAACAAAAGATCCCTGTCTGAGAAACATGCCCCTATACTCTGGTAAGGCTTTTTATAAATTTCTCTTTTTTATACCTAGGAAACCAACTGATCAACTATGACCAATCAGGAAGGTAGTGCGATGAAAGAATAAGTATAGAGACAATAATAGCTCTCCTATGTACAAACCCAACCACCAATTAGATGACAGAATGAAAGATCACATTTACAAGAGAAACAAAAAAGTGAAAAATAACTAGGAATAAAATTAGAAAACATAAACTCTATATGAAACAAACAATGAAACATTTCCAAAAAACACTAAGAAAGGCCTGAATAAGTAAAAAGATATACTAGGTCCCTAGACAGACTCACCACCATAAAGGTTTATTTATTAATAAACCTATTTATCAATTTTCTCCAAGTTAAATTTTTTATTATTTTTTTAATTATTTTTTTTTTTTTTGAGGAAGATTAGCTTTGAGCTAACATCTGCCGCCAATCCTCCCCGTTTTGCTGAGGAAGACTGGCCCTGAGCTAACATCCATGCCCGTCTTCCTTTACTTCATATGTGGGACACCTGCCACAGCATGGCTTGATGAGTGGTGCTAGGTCCGCATGAGGGATCCAGACCAGTGAACCCCAGGGCACTGAAGTGGAATGCGCAAACTTAACCGCTGCGCCACTGGGCTGGCCCCTCTAAGTTAAATTTCATGCAACTGTAACACAAATCATCAACAGGTGTCATTTCTAGAACCCAGACAACTGACTCTTACCTTCAAAAGGAAAAATAAACATACAAGAATAGTCAGAAAAGCCCAAAAAAAGAGCAATGGGGGATGCAGGGGAGAATAGTCTTTACTAGACATTAAAAAGTACTATACAATCTGAATAATTAAAAGCATGGGGCACTGCTACATGAATCATCAGTCAAAACAATCTAAAAGTATAGAAGGCCCAGAAATAGACCCAAAGACAAAGAGAAAAATTTAGTATATGACAAAGGCAACATATCAAACTAGGGTTAGAAAAATTGAGTTTTTAGTTCTAATCCCAGGTCACCTGTCCTTAAAGGGACCACGTTTCTCTGCTGCAGACTCTGTCACGCTATGACCTGTACCAAATCAAAGGAAGGATGCCAAGGGACCCAAGAAACTTAGAAATGGCAGGTTACTTAAAAAGGAAAAGAAAGAGAAGTGACATCAGCATCTTGATGGAGTGAGCTCCCCTTAGATACAAGAAAAAAGACATCCATAAACTAACAGAGCACATTCACACAATACAAAAGACGTCTGAGAGAGCCATGCAGCCATACATCTGAAGGTGGAGGTGCTGGACGCCCCAGAGGAAGTGGAAGGAGACAAGAGGATCTCCTTCCTCTGCAGAAGTGACCCAGGGTGTGGGACCACGCAGCTCTGAGAAGAGGGGCAAGGAGGGGCTCTCAGTGGGAACACCTTCACGTTCCAAGTTCCCTCACAGCCTGAGCGAAAGCCCCACAGAGATGGCTAAGCTAGTGCAGGGGCACATTCATCAAGCCAGCACCCCAAGAGGGTAGACAGCGAGGGCAGAGCAAGAACACCCCCAGGACACTACAGAGATACAAAGGATTATAAAAGAATACTATGAAACACTATATGCCAACAAACTGGACAATCTAGAAGAAATGGATAAATTCTTAAGACTTATACAACCTCCCAAAACTAAATCAAGAAGAAACAGAGAATCTGAATAGACCAAACACAACTAAACAGACTGAAACAGTAATCAAAAACCTCCCACAAAATAAAAGTCCAGGACCAGGAGGTTGGTGTCAAGATGGCGGCATAGGCAGACTCTGAACTCACCTCCTCCCATGAACACAACCAATCTAAAACTAACCTTGGAACAATTATCCCTGAGAAACAACTGAAATCTGGATAAAAAGAACCCCCACAAGAATGGACAGTCCTGATTGAGGCGCAAGAGGCAGAAACTCCTTCTGGAGAGAAAAAAAGCCACTTTCACAAGCTGCAGCACATCACTGCCAGCCAGGAGCAATCCTAAGGTATGGAGCCTTCCCTGGAGGAGTGTGGGACCTGAGCAGGGGAGTGTTGCTGCTATCAGCATCCTTTGGACTCAGCACAACTGAGAGGAGTCTCATAATATCTGGTTTTGCTGGCTATTAACTACAATGGGGAATACCCCTAGAAAAGCTATGGGATATAAGTGGAAAAAAGGCATCTCTTAAAGGGCCCACACACAAATTCACCCATTTCAGAAAGCAACCTAAAATCACCAGAAAGAAAGGTGCACAGTCCTTTGGTGAAAAGAGACTCACCTGATAGGCTCTCGGTGCATCTCAGTGAGAGGTGAGACCTCTCCAGGGACTGAGACATTGGCAACAGCCATTACTGTGACCTAGTAGAGGTGTGGTGACTAGATACTGGCAGATGCCAACGGAGTTCTTCCCCTGGCCTGTTAGCCCAAGGTCTGCCTCACCCACTGGAGTGCAGATTTAATCTAGTTCAGCCAGGGCAGGCAGCCTGTCCTAGGGACTGCTCCCACCCAACAGCAAGCCCTTGGGCAACTTTTCAGCCTGCACAGACTGGGTGCCTGGATCTTCTGCAGGCAGGCAAGTGTCTGCCTCTGCAGGGCAGGGCCTGCATAAGGAGTAGTGGCGTGGGTGGAGCATTAGTGGAATGTGTGGGGGCCTCTGCAGTGGGGTGACTGCATACGGTACAGGGGGCCAGAAGATGTACATGGCCAGGACTGTGTTAACAGTGTGTAGGCACTTGTGGTCCGTGGGGCTTATCAGCAACAGAAGACCTATGCTTCACAAAGAGCAAAATAAGCGATCAGTCCTGCCGCCTAAGGCCTGATACAACTGGATGCCTCCATGCTTGGGGCAAGGCACACCCAGCTGCAATCCTAAGAGGGCTCACAATAGCACTGCAGGCCAAAGGCCTACAGCAACTGTAAGCCCCTGAACCTAGCATCCAGCCACACTGAGGGCCTACTCACTTAACTGAAAAACTGCAACAGGAATGTGCTTTTAGACCTTGCAGCCAACTGTGCTGGGGCTCCCCAAACACAACAAAGTGACTAAAGGGTCCACAGCAGCCACACACAGCTGAGAATTACAACCAGCTGGCCAAGGAAACAGCCTAGACACCCTGGGCACCTGCAGCAAGAGCAATGCTGCCACAACAGAAAGACACATGTAGCCTACACAGGGGTCAGTCCTGGAACATTTGGAACTGGTGATGAGAGGGAAGCACACCGCTGGGCCTCAAAAGGCATCTCCCACATGAGGCCAATTCTCCAAGATCAGGAGACATAGGCAACTGACCTAATACATAGACATAAGCACAGAAAAAGAGGCACAGGAATATGTTCCAAGCAAGGGAAGAGGACAAAATCCCAGAAAAAGAACTTAATGAAACAGAATTAACAATCTCCCCAAAAAAGACTTCACAGAAAAAGTCATAAAGATGCTCACTGATCTTGGGAGAAGAAAAGAAGAACACAGTGAGAATGTCAATAAAGAACTGGAAAATATAAAAAAGAACCAATCAGAAATGAAGAATATAATACTGGAAATGACAAGTTCACTAGAGGGACTCAATAGCAGAGCAGATCATAAAGAAGACCGAATCAGCAACCTGGACCAAAGACTATAGCAATTCACCCAAGATGAAGAGATAAAAGAAAAAGGAATTAGAAAGAACAAGAACAGTCTGAGGGAACTCTGGGACAACATCGAGCACACTAAAATTTGTATTATAGGTGTCCCAGAACAAAAAAAGGGAGACAAAGGGGCAGACAATGTATTTGAAGATATAATAGCTGAAAACTTTCCGAACCTAAGGAGGGAAACAGACATCCAAGTACAGGAAGCCCAGAGAGCACCAAACAAGATAAACTCAAAGAGGCCCACACCAAGACACATTATAATTAAAACATCCAAAATTAAAGATAAACAGAGAATACTAAAAGCAGCAAGAGAAAGGCAACAAGTAACATACAAAGGAAAGCCCATGAGGCTATCATCAGCTGACATCTCAGCCAAAACTTCACAGGCAAGAAGGGAGTGGCACAAGATATTTAAAGTGCTAAAAGGAAAAAAACTACAACCAAGAATACTCTACCTGGCAATGTTATCATTCAGAATGGAAGGAAAGAGAAAGAGATTTCCAGAAAAGCAAAAATTAAAGGAGTTTATCACCAAGAAACCAGTTTTACAGAAAATGCTAAAGGGACTTATTGAAGTAGGAAAGAAAAGACCACAAAGAGCGATAAGAAAATTATCAAAAAAAAACCTAGGAAATAAAATCACTGGTAAAGGGAAAAACAGAGTAAAGATAGCAGAACAATAACCTATGAAGACAACACAAAGAAATGGAAAGATATTCCATCCTCTTGAACTGGAAGAATCAACATAGTTAAAATGTCCATACTTCCTAAAGCAATCTACAGGTTCAATGCAATCCCTATCAAAGTTCCAATGACATTTTTCACAGAAACACAACAAAGAATCCTAAAATTTATATGGAACAAAAGACCCTGACTAGCCAAAGGAATCCTGAGAAAAAAGAACAAACCTTGAGGTATCAGACTCCCTCATTTCAAAATGTACTACACAAAGCTATAGTAATCAAAACAGCATGGTACCGGCACAAAAACAGACAGACACAGATCAATGGAACAGCATCAAGAGCCCAGAAATAAACCCCCATACATCTATGGACAGCTAATTTTCGACAAGGGAGCCAAGAACATACAATGGAGAAAGGAAAGTCTCTTCAATAAATGTTTTTGGGAAAACTGGACACTAACATGCAAAAGAATGAAAGCAGACCATTATCTTTTGCCATACACAAAAATAAACTCAAAATGAATCAAGGACTTGGAGGTAACAACTGAAACCACAAAACTTCTAGAAGTAAATGGAGGTAGTACAGTCCTTGACATTGGTCTCAGAAGGATCTTTTTGAATACCATTATCTACATGGGGAACAGAAACAAAAGAAAAAACAAACAAGTGAGACTTCATCAGACTAAAGAGCTTTTGCAAGACAAAGGAAACCAGGAACAAAACAAAAAGACAACCCACCAACTGGGAGAAAATATTTGCAAATCATATATCCAACAAGGGGTTAATCTCTAACATATAGAAAGAACTCACATGACTCAACAACAAAAACATAAACAACCCGATAAAAAATGGGCAGAGGACACGAACAGACATTTTTCCAAAGAAGATACACAGATGGCCAACAGGCACATGAAAAGATGTTCTACATCACTAATCATCAGAGAAATGCAAATCAAAACTACACTAACATATCACCTTACACCCGTTAGAATGGCTATAATCACAACAAAAAATGACAAATGTTGGAGAAGATGTGGAGAAAAGGGAACTCTAACACACTGCTGGTGGGAATGCCAACTGATGTAGCCACTATGGAAAACAGTATGGAGATTTCTCAAAAAATGAAAAATAGAAATACCATATGACTCTGCTGTCCCACTACAGGCATTTACCCAAAGAACTTGCAATCAACAATTCGGAGACTTATGCACCCCTATGTTCACTGGAGCATTATTCACAATAGCCAAGAAGTGGAAGCAACCCAAGAGCCCATCGACTGATGACTGGATAAAGAAGATACAATGGAATACTACTCAGCCATAAAAAGTGACAAAATTGTCCCATTTGCAACAACATGGATGTAACTGGAGGGTATTATGTTAAGCAAGATAAGCTACACAGAGAAAGTTAAACACCATATGATTTCACTCATATGTGGACGATAAACAAATATATGGACAAAGAGAAGAGATTAGTGATAAGTGGTAAAGGGGCACATACATATGGTGACTGACAAATAATATACAACTGAAATTTCACAATGTTATAAACTGTTATGACCTCAATAATAAAAATAATTTTTAAAAAGTAAAAGAAAAATTGAGTTTTTAATAAATGGTATTGAAGCCACAGAGAGGATTTGAAAAAATAAAATCAGAACCATATGTCACATTGTACATAAGCATAAACTCCTAATGGATCAAAGACTAAAATGCAAAAAGAAGACCATAAAAGTACAAGAAAAAACAATGGGGGAATTCTATCATAACCCTGGAATAGGAAAGACTTAAAAAAGTCTTTATGACTCAAAATCTAGAAGTCTTAAAAGAAAAAAATTGAGAAATTATATAAAAGTCAAAAACCTTTGTAAAATCAAGTCTCATAAACAATTCCTAAAAAGAAATGACAAAGTAGGAACGAGCCTTGAAATCAAATCACTAAATAATCTCCCTAATACAAAAAGAGCTCCTGGAAAGAATTTTCAAAAAACAGACCCCACAGAAAAATGGACAAAGTATACAGACAATTCAAAGAAACGGAAATACAAATTACCTTTAAATATATGAAGAGATGGTCACCTTCATTCTTAAGAGAAAGGAAACTAAAAATTTTTATATACTGGTACCATTTCTCAACTATCAGATGGACAAAAACCACAACTTTCATAACATTGTTGTGGCTGTGGGGAAACGCACTCTCACACTCAGCTGGTTAAACTGCAAGCTGCTGCCAGTCCTCATGGAGGGGAATAAGGAAGTATCTCTCAAAATTACAAATACACTTACCCTCTGACCCAATAATACTATTTCTGGAAAATTTTCCTACATACTTGCACACTACAAACTGATGTAATTTCAAAGCTATTCAGTACAGCATTGTGTAATTTATAATAGGAAAATTAAGAAAACCTATTCTGCAGGCTGGTTAAATAAACCAAGGTATTGCGAAACAACGCAAGCCCACGCAGTTATAAAAAAAAATGAAAATAAAAATTATATATTTTCATCTTTTATCTACATACAAAACCTGAAGAAGATTCCAAAAAACTAACAGCCTTACTTAAGGGGACAGAGTAGATGGGCACAAAAGTGGAAGACCTATCGAAGTACCACTTTTTATGCTACTGTGATTTCTGAACCATACAAATGTATTACATGTTACTCACTCAAAATAGAAAGTTTAAAAAATAGACTTAAGAGAGAATATTTTCCCTGCTCCCGCCTTAGTTTTAGCACATGCTTTCAACCTACCTCCTAGGGGACGGAGACCTAGAAGACTTTCTTTTCATGGTTTTTGATGTTCTTGGTGACCTGGAAGAACTCCTGCTCCTTCTCCTACGCCTTTCCCTGAAAGTCAAAGACATGTCACTGAAACAAAGAGCAATTCAAATACACAAAAGCAAAAGGATCCTTAATGCTTTCAAGTGAATAGTATTCTTTAGAGGCCAGTTTAAACTCATGTCTTTTATAAGTATGTTCTGCTAACTAATTTTAGTGCAAGTTAAATTATGAACCATAAATTTCACAGACTGATGAAAACATCTTCTAAGATTTCATATTAGAAAGGGCATAGGACCACCTTTTTATATGATTTGAACAATAATGTGAGTAGAAAAAATATTAATGGATGTTTCAGATTCTCTCAAGTTAAATATGTTGTTCATCAGCATCTAAAAAATATTTTGCTTGTCAGAGCCTTTGTCATGCATCTAGCTCCTTACTGCCCCATTGTGGATTATTTTATAACAAGATAATAGGCCCTTTTCAAGAAGTGAAAGATAAATTTGCTTGCAAAATGTGAACTTCCAAGACCCAAGTATTTAGAATGTCTCTCAAAAGTATTTCCATTAGTTCATTTTACTCCTCCAACCTCCTACCATTTCATTACTGTTGTTCTATTCATTTAAAATTTAGTGTACAAGTTGCTTGAGAATAGTTAAAACCTAAGATTTAAATATGACAAAGTAAAAAATAATTACTAAATAGATTGACAGTGTTTATTATAATTAAAAACTATCCTGCTTCACATATTAGCAAATGATGCATATTCTAAATCACTTCATTTGTAAGAGTGGTCAACTTGGAAACAATGAAATTCAAGATATCCATAATTCAGGAGATGAGGCATGAGAATATATTTATCAATGATTAATGTATCCAATGACCTATCTCATAAGGAACTCTGATAATTAGTGGCCACATAGCTGAAAAAACCAAATCCTCTAGAATTCAAGTTCTCCTTACCATTCCAGTAAGTTGATTCTAGGTTAATGAAACATTCTGTTTTTCATTTATAAAATAAAAAACCAGATAATGCTCAGATGTGGTATATGTGGTAGATGTTAAGGACAAAAAAGCTCAAGATCATTGAGAACACAAATCAATTCAAGTCTACCTAAGGCTCTCTCCTCCATTATCTAATTTTATTTCCAAGACACCCCAAAATTCTACTTCCTAAGATGGAAATTAAGATAATGATGTTCCATTCAATCAATGCCATTCTGTAAGTTTTCATAGCATGAGAATGTCAGAGTATCCCAGACTTTAAGTCTGCACAAAATCATTCCACCTTGATCAGTATAACTCTTCACTTGTTTGTTCACAAAGCATTATGTACAAGTGGGCATCTAGTAACTACCAGTTGACAATAATGAGAACCAAGGCTGGACAGACGGCAATCTAGAATGTGAATTAGTTGAGAAAGAAGGTGTTGGCTGTAGTATAAAGAACTGGAGTTGGTTAGACTTAGCTTTAAATTTTAGTTCCACACCTTACCAGCTGCACAACTGGGTCATATGACTTAATCTGAGTCTCATTTTTCCAACCGGAAGATGGAGACAATGACTCAAGCCTTGCAGTGCTGTTATGAGAATAATATCTGTAAAGTATCAAGCATAGTGCCAGGCACACAGTAGGCGCTCAATAAATATTTTCTCCTTCCCCTTCTTGGTCTCTTTATTGATAGTAACTTTTTTAAGTATTAGAAGTATTTCAAATATCAAAATTTTATTAGAAAACAATGTTGGAAATAAAAATATTAAGTAGACTTTTTCTGAGCAGTTAAAATGTTTCCAATTTACTAAACAAATCAGAGCACTTGAAAAGCAGAAAAATGCTAAAAGATGAGAAATTGAAACTTCACACTAAGCTTTTCTGAAAGCATGAAACATTCCAAACTGCTGGACCTTTAGGAACTAACGTTAGTCAGCATTTATTTTCCAGGCCCCAGAGGTTATTTAAGAATATATTTAGGACTGAATCTGAACGTCTAAACTTTCTTAAATATCAAGCCACTTAAAATGGCCCATGAAAAAATCCAACATTCCAAAGTCGTCAGAAAAAGTAAATTCAACTGAATTTGAAAGGAATCAGAACATTACTTGGTGTTGTTAAGGGCAATGTCTAAATGATCACACAAACTCAAAGGAATGTGTAACACAAAACCAACGAAATCACTTTGCAGTAAAGTGCTGTCACAAAGGTCAACTGACACCCAACACAAATGAGGTTAAATTAATGCTTCAGTTTTTGGTTCACTGTGCTGAAATATGGCAGTGATCTGTTTATTTTAAGCCCATTTTAACCTACGCTGTTGTTTTCAACTTTATGCTTCTGAGGCAGTTTTTTGAAGCAGATACCAAGTATTGATTAGAGAATTCTCGATTAAACTTAACAATCCCTAAAAAGAGAAAGAGCCACCACACTTTTTATACTAAAGTGCAGAGCAAATGGAAAATTTCCTCGAAGCTTCGGTTTCCTAATGATTTAAAACAGTGGTAATAATCAGTCTTCTCACAGGCGTATTGTGAAAATTAAATGAGGTTCATGAAAAACTCTGCTGAGACATAAAATCCCGCATATAGTAAAGCACTCAATAAATGCTTGCAATTATCTTGTACTACCTAACCAAAAACTAGTATTAAGAATAAGCTATGAAATCACAAGGTTAAAAAAACAGGAAATACACATCCCTTTGTCTCAGAAATTATTTTCTATGAAAAATCATGTTTAAAATATCTTTAAAGCTTGCTAAAGTATATATATTTTTTAGTATTTTTTAAAATATAGTTTAACACAAATTAGAAATTTCAATTTATTTATAGTCACAGTATCATCTGGAGTAATGGATGTAGGTTTAATCTTGAATCAAGGAAGGTCCTCATTTTTGCAGGTGTTACCATGGCAACCTGCCGCCAACTGGTGGCAGTGTACCTATTAATAAATCGAGGGAACAGTCCTAAAAAAGCAAAACCTTAAATTGACAAATAAAAGAAAAACAAAAGTTAAATATCATGCACTCAACAAAATCCAGCAGTAAATATTAACTTAGATGACAAAAAGGGCTAACATGCAAGTTTGGAAATCATTTTGCACACTAAAATTTACCACACTATTACAAAGAAATATAGAAGCCTAAGAGATCAATTCTTCTATACTAAAAAAAATATATACAGGGGCCGGCCCAGTGGCTTAGTGGTTACGTTTGCATGCTCCACTTTGGCTGCCCAGGGTTCGTAGGTTTAGATCCCAGGCACGGACCTATGCACTGCTCATCAAGCCATGCTCTGGTGGCATCAGACATTGAAAACAGGCAGGTTGGCACAGCTGTTAGCTCAGGGCCAATCTTCCTCACCTATTTGCCCCCGCTATGCCACTCTCCCAAAAAAGCACCAGTGGTAGCCACCAGGTTAAAATAGTGGATTACAAAGATAGTTAAAACTTTCCAAATAATTTTGCCTAATATCATCTCTTCTTCCTCACAGGTGCAATACTGTGGCAATCCTGCTAGAGAAATGTTTACTCTGCAATTAGACGGAAATGTTCTGATATTATTGTGTTCATTCCACCCGCATGGAGTATCTTTTCCTCCTCAGTTAACATTTATGTTCTCATTCATCACCAGTAAACCCCTTGGTAAAAATCTTAAGCATTATCAAACCTGCTGGAACTACGAGATCTTCTTGATGCATTGTAACTTCTGGGTGGTGTTCTGGATTTTTTATCCTTCTTTCTTTTCTCATCTATCTCTTTGGATCTGTCCTTTTCTCGGTCCTTTTCTTTGTCCTGTTCCTTTTCCTTCTCTTTGTCTCGCTCCTTTTCATGCTCTTTTTCCCGCTCTCTCTCTCTGTCCTTTTCCTTGTCTTTATCCCGGTCCTTGTCCTTTTCCCGGTCTTTATCTTTGTTTTTACCCCGTTCCTTTTCTTTTTCACGTTCCTTTTCCCTGTCTCTCTCTTTATCCCTTTCCTTTTCTCTATCTTTTTCTTTCACTCTTTCCTTTTCCTTGATCTTTTCTCGGGTGTCTTTTCTCTTGTCCCTTTAAAAAACAAAAATAAATAAGTAAATTCACAACTAAAATAATTCTACTCCCCAAAAGGACTTCTCTTTCCTTCCTCCACAGTTATCAATACACAACAACCTATAATATCTATAAGGCATTACAAATTTCTATATAACTCAGGTGTACATAAAGCTGCAAAATGAAACTGTACATAAAGATGCAAAATGAAACAATTACCAGGCTGAATTAAGTAGTTTGGAAACGTCATGAGATTCAAATCAATGGCCATCAACATTAATCATTACTGAAACCAACAGAAAAAAGTTTAATTTCTCTCATTAAAAACCTAAACCACAAGAGATTTCTAACAAATGAAGCCACGAAAAGATTACCCTTAATTTCCCAAAAGCTCACCGTGAGCGCGAACGACTCCTTGACTTCCGTCTCTCCCTCGATTTAGAGCGTTTTCTATGTGGGCTCTTAGACCTACGTCTGTCTTTTTGTCTTGAACGTGATCTATTATGGGATCTACTCCTAAAGAAAATCAAATTTGTTACAATGTCAAAACTTACACTTAGATTTCAATTTTTAAAAATGTCATGTCCTTCATATAAGAGAATTTTAAAACCTATCCCAACATATTTATCAATATTTAAAAATTCTCTATTACATTTAATGCTTCAGTTAGATTATCTGAAATAAATTTACTGGAAACTTTATCAGATAGTTCTTGTCCAGAACACAAAGAGAAAACAGAAAAAGAATTTATTTCCCATGTTAGACTTAAGTTGTATTTTCAGGTGTGGCTTTCTTTTGTGCTAATCACTAATGTATCAATTAGTATAGATGACCTCCTATGGTCCAAATTTTCATACCATGTAATCATCTTTAACCCTTGACTTGCATGTAATATGACTACTTGTGGTTTTGACTTATCTTGACAGAGAGTAGTAGTAGTATGGTTCGATAGTTTCTATAAATGGCTGTATGCTGTTTATTATAATAGATATTAACAAGAATGTATAAGAAGCACAATACTAATGATGGTATGAGTGTGACACTAATGTCACACTAATGTGTGTGACAGGAAAATAAATGTCATTACTTGTGAATTAAAGCCATTTATAATCAAACGTTGATTTGTAAGGCCTTGATTTTACAACTATATAAACATAGCTATTGAAAGAAACCTTTATTACCAGAATTCCTGCAGGAAAAATAAGTGTTATTCCAATTCTGAAATCCTCTAGGCTCCTTTTCCCCACTGCAATAATTACTTATATGATTTTTTCATAATGAGGTATCCTAGGAACTATTCATATAACAAAACTGAATGTACACAATTTAAATAACAAAGTGATGAGACTCACCGGCTTTGGAGTCAGACAATCTGGCTCTGACACTCAGCTCTGCCACACACTAGCTCTGAGAACTCTGGCTAGTCACTTAACCTCTCTAAGCATGAGTTTCCTCACCTATAAAGTGCAGTAAGAATCACACCTACATCTCCTAGAGCTGTCATGAGGATTAAATCAGATGATGCGTAGAAAACTGCCTAGCAGTCTCTGGCACAGAGTAAATGTAAAACTCTTAACTTGCACTATTCTCCATCATCGTTATTAACAATTAACATAAATGAAAACTTTAAATTATATCTATCTTTATTCCAAGGAGGTCAAATGAACTTCCATAACTATGCTTCATATAATTAAAACTCATCTTGATAGTCATGTTTAAATGAATTATTAAAATAAGTATCTATAAAAGAAATACAAATAGTTAAATGCTTGTGGTATGCTATGAAACCAGAAAAATCTCCAGATAATCCTCAAAAATAATGAAATCTTGCTTTGTAAACACATTTTTCAATTAGCTAAAATTTGTTTTCCAACAGCTAATTTTCAACTAAACCACTCATCTATTATCCGGCTTCAAAAATTATACATTTATCTTCATACCACATTTTTAAGAGGATAATTCATTGTTTGTTGAAAACTTTATTACTAACAATCTAAGAGACAAGGGTCAAGTAGTAGGTATTAAGGCAAAACGTGGAACAATTTTAATCCATTTACAGACATCCACATACAGTAACATTTTGAAGGGCCTTTGCTTCTGTGTACTTAATAAAAAGTCTTAAGATTTTTGTTTTAATTAAACTTGCTAAAAAATATAAACTTTGTTTTCCTCAAACAGTGCTTTCCAACCTTCATTAAGCAAAGAAACTCCTTTTAAAAAACTAAGCATAGCCCTAATAAAAATTAATAAAAAAACCCACTGATCACTTGGCTTCCTGCCTTACCCTGTGCGTCCTCAGAGTTTGAAAGTCACTGTCCAAGAGTAATTATCATATTTTAATTTTGGCATTAAATATTTTTATGTCTCAATCTCACCCACTAGTCGCCCACAAGTTTTCTGATTAGGAATGCTAAAAGCTTCAAATCAAGAGCAAATCTAATCCAAACAAAGATAAAGATTTGAGTATCATTAGCAGTTCTCATTTTAGCATAATGTGCAAAATTGCATTTATAAATGAAACTATAAATAAGCGGCAACTTACCATTATGTTGCATCAAAGTTCATTTGTAAGTCAGTTGTTTCCCATTAAAATATTATAAAATGTCTTACAGTTCCTATGCTGGTCTGTAAAGGTTACTTAACTTTAAAATATAATAGTTATAGTACTACCCATCTTTTCTAACATTGTCCCTATGAAACAAAAAAAACATAAAACTTTGGACAAAGTGGAAACATAACTCCCCAGTTCTAGCCAAAGTCACAAGGACATGAAACCCCTTCCTCCCTCTTGCCATAAGAAGGGGAAGGAATAGGGAAAGAATGCAGGGAAACTCTAGAAGCATCTGAGAAGGCTGAGAAGGAATAAGAGGGTAGGCCTTCAAGAGCAAGGGCTCCTACAACCCACGCTCCTGCTACGTCTAGTGGGTCTGGGTCAGAGTCAGAGCTGAGGGCAGACCCCACTAGCCGGAGAGGAGAAGCCATGAAATGCCTGCCATCCCCCTCCCCTATTGGAGAGGTGCAGTAAGGGAGTTCCTTCCATGTCAAAATCCTTAAGTCAAATGTTTTTAGGTATGGAATTTTTTTTTTCCTTTAAACAGAATTCATCCTCTTTTGTATTTATGAACTTAGTAAGGGCTATGTGTGTTTCTCTACACCATGTATAAAAACAGTATATGCTTACAAAAAAGATATATATATATGTGAATGTGTGTATATATTTGTATATGTGTGTGTGTGTATGCCAAGAACAAGTAATCTCTAATGCTACATAGTTAGATAGACCTACATGAAAGTATCCCATGAATAAGAACAATAATTAACAAATTTCATTTTAGACTGAAAAATCCTTCCCCCACTAATAACCCTTGGAAGGGGAAAACACCCACATGTATGTAAATGATAAGAGCAAAGACCTTAAAATTAATAGTTAAAATTATTTGCCCTAATATAGAAAGCTTCACAGAGATTATCAAGGAAACAATGATATTAATCATCAAGTTTTGCTTTTTTCCAGCCTTAGACAAACACTAAGTTATCAGATTTGGAGTATGGCTCTTGTAATCAACACAAAATGAGATTCAGGTCATTGGTCTTTTTTCCCCTCAGAAAAGAAGTTATTACTCTTCAGCTCAATTCTGTATTTCCTTGATGTCCTTTACCTTCACCACATCCTGTCAACTTATGGAATATCCATAATCTAGTACCACTGTTTCTATACCACTTTCCTCCTCCAATTCTGGCTTCTGTTGCACTGCCTTATTCCTTGTACATGAAACAACTTCCTTCACTTGGATCTGAACTTGTCTTACTGTAAGGCCTTGGATGGAGATAGAAAGTAAAACCATATTCCACAAGAGATGGTGCAAACTAAGAATCATAGAGAAGTATATACCAGCAACTAGTTAGAAATATAGTTTACCAGAGTCAAAGAAAGAATGTCATTATTTTCCTATCTCATTGCTTCAACATCCTTGATCATCCCAGAAAAAGAGACTAAACTGAGCTTGCTGATGAGGTTCACCCTACAGCACACTGGTTCCTTTTTTCCCCTCCTCTCAAACCCTCCTTCTCTAATACCTCCACACTATGCACACACACTTTGCTCTATCTCTTCTCTTTAGACATAAGTATAAATATGTGTGTACATATAACAAGTAATTAGGATCCACTATACACATTTTCACATTTCAATAACAGCCCCCTCCACATCTTAAAGAAGACAACAAAACTTATCACTTAAGACATGATTCTCAGGGCACTTCCAATCAAGATGGTGTTGCAACTTTATATTTTGAGGTACCAAACACAACATGAAGTTAAAAAAAAAGAAAATTAAAATGACAGCTATGCTCAAAAATAAGATAAAACAGAAAGAGAGCCTGAGCACAAAACAACAGTTGGAGGCAAACCTCCAAGTTACTCCTGTGTTTCAGGACCCAACGTGGGTGGAGGAGGCTCTTATCACCGAGAGTACCAAGGACTTAAGGTACTCCATTAGACTCATGGTCTGGAGATAGATAATTACCTGAAACCAAGATCTGGGAGTGGTACTCCCCAGCCCTGCGTAGACTATGGGAAAGCAAAACAGCTGCAACTTCAGCAAGATTTTCAGCATCACCATACATATGGTCCCTGTCCTCAATATGGAGAAAAGTTTCTACCAGTTCTGTATAGACTAGTTCACTCTTAGAAAAATCAGGAATAGAGCATCTTAAGATAGAAAATCAACTTCTAAAACTGAAAATTAGTTGAATAAAAATTATATATTAATTAGATAAAATTCCATTCTTAACTATAACTAATTAAAGCAATATTTACTTGTAACCATATCTCCTGGTAAACTCCACTGAAATTTCTAAATTCCTATATTTAGACAAAAATGCAGAAAATCTTTATTTTAAATAGAAAACTTAAAAAATTTAAAATACGATAGAAACTCTCACCTGTGTTTTGACTGTGACCTTTTCCTTCTAGAATGGGATTTTGAGCTAGACCTGGATTTTGAACGAGTGTGGGAACGAGATCGACCGCCTTTTCTTTCATTGCTCTTTCCAGACTCTGGGAGGAAAAAACCACTTTGCAGTGTAAGCTCAGAACAATTAAAGATCCCAGTTAATAATCAGGCACAAGTGGAATGTACCACATATAGTGCAAGGGGCCTACTCTCTGTACATCCTCCTCCTGTGCAATTATCCTTCAGAAACATCCAAGAAAGTCATTGCATAAACTCGTTGAGTGCAGCCACCCTGCAGCAGTACATATAAACCAGATGATTATAAACAGCTGTTCGTAGTATTTTGTTGCTGCCATAACGTACGATTATAACATGTCTGTAATTCCTATGACAGTGATTTTAAATCCTTTCTTCATTTATTTTGCTAGAATTGAAGCTTAAATTCTGAGTGCTAATTTAGAAAATTTGCTCAAATGTAAATCACGTAGACATTTTTAGATTCGATTTTTAAATCTTAGTTAGCAATGCAAAAGTTTGAATAGGTGTTCCTTTACCTTGCTAAAACAAAGTCTCTGAATTTTTCCTAAATCATGAGCTCTCTTTTCTATTTTTAAAATTAAAGCCTTGAAGGAAAGTGAATCTGCTTAATCATAACATTTTAAATATATTTATTCCTGTTTTTAGCCTCACAACAATATTTATACTTTGCTTTAAGCAATCAGTTTTGAACACTAACTTTGCTATTAAAATACAAAGAACCAACTAACTCAGGCTAATGTGCCTCAACTCAGCATCATGGGAAAAGACAATATTTTGGCTAAGTAGTTCTTTGACCTTTGACACTGCTAAGTCACTTACTCTTCTTGAGCCTCAGTCTTCTTGTTGGTAAAATGAAGGGACTAAACAAGATAATTTCTAAAGTTCCTTCCAGTCCTAAGACTCTATGATCTTAAACTATGACCTATGTAATAACACCATGGCCTTACCTGGTTCAATAGCTGCTGAGATAAAGGACTGAGCCTCTCGTACTCGCTTCATTACTTCTTCTAACTCCTTAGCTGCAGCCTGAGGTGTCATCTCAGGGGGTTTTACTATTGCATTGTTGGAGTGATTTATTCTAAATTAAAAATATTGGCATATCACAAATACACACCATATTTTACAAAACATGAAACAACTGTTTATATGATACACACATTTATAAAGCTGAGGACATCTTGAAAGCACATTAACAATGATATAGCTAAATACAGAATAACCAAAACATAATCAATCTCATTCCTACCTGCCATCATCTCTTGCTAACAAAGCCAAAAGCAAGGGGAAAAAAAAGAAAAACTGAACCCTAGCTGACTTCTTTAACTTGAACAGACCAGGACAAGTCCTTTTCCACACAGCTTTGAAATGCAATAAATTAAAATGTTGATACCAATATTAAAATGAATCAGTTCTATTCTTAGATTATAAGATTTTGCTGATAACTTCTGCACCTGGGAGGATGAAGGGGAAGCTGTGTATTATGTGCACCATTTTAAACAATACTGGATCATGCTGAGTCAGACACAGCTTCAAATGTGGGAGGCATCTGATAAAACTCTTCCCATACTGGGCAAGGGTGGTTTCTCTGATGCACATAAAGGAATTCTGTGCCTCACTTTACCCCTCCCATATTAAGACAGGAAATCACTAAGAACAGTTATTTGTCCTTTAATAGCAGAATCCTGATCAACTATATAACTAACCTATGAAATTCAGACAAAACTGTTGCCTCAATAATCTACACAGAATAGAATTTCTGGTCTCTAGTATTTGAAAGGCTACATCAATTTTTCATTTTGCAAACAAGGATGTGAGCAAACCTTAAAACTCAAAATGTATGATTTAAAACATTCGTGGGTAGTTAATATTATTTTCTTCCTGGGATTCTGGATTTACCAAAATTCTTCTTACTGTGTTACTATAAGTTCAACCCATTTGTTAAATTGTCCATTAGTCTAGTCATAAATGCACAACCAACCTGACTTGTTAGAGCTAATGGAAAAAGACCTACAATCGTTACATAGGGTATATAAATAACATTAACATAAAATTAGACCTTATAAAATAAAAAATAAGATGTCTTCAAATACAACTTTAGTTTAAAGGCTAAAATGGGAAGTATCTCGTGTATTTCATTTATACTTAACACAAAGTCTTCCTTTCCACAAATTGCCAAATACTATTAAAAAGAAAAAAAAAAGCCTTAATTATATCAAAAATACTTTAAATTTTTTCAAAATTATTAAAATTTCTTTGTTTAGGGTTTCTTACTTCAGTGGCCTGTCTCCAAACATAACTCCATTAAAAGCAAGGGCCCTTGGTACAGAATTTTGGTCTGCAAATTCCACAAAAGCAAACCGAGTTGGCTGAGTCTCATCACCTGCCATCCGCACAAACTTCACTTCTCCAACTTGTTTAAAAAATTCAAGTAGCTGATCAGCTGTTGTTGTCTGAAGAAACAAAGTAACATTTTAATAAAGTATATTGTTTTTAAAAAAACAAGTAAATATTACTGTATCAACCAATAGGATTTTTAAGAAGGAGAAAAGAGTAAGAGGTCCTACCACTGTTTCTTCTTAAATTAGTTACCTGGGAATTCAAATTGCCAACATAGACTGTTCTCCTAATCTCGTCGATCTTGGAAGGGTCCACATTTCCCATGAGCGGCGGCTGTGGGATCTCTCCAAGTGTTGCGATGTTGGGATCTAGTGCTGCTGCCGGTATAGCCCCCAAACTACTAAGGGAAACACCCAGCTAGAAAAGAAAAACAAAATAAAAAACAGAGCACATATCTTCCACTGCTACCAAAAATTACCATTCTCTAATTGTGAAAAGAATTAATCAACTCAACAAGAATGGGAAGAGACTAGGGACTCCCAACTTTAAGCTGGGTATATGTCTAGATTACTCAGAGTGAGGTCACAGTAGTTCTAAATGCAATTAGAAATACAACCTATTTCTTCACTATCTGGGTATTTTAACACTTTTAAACTCAGCACTAAAAAAAGTCAATTCTCGTTATTCGCAGTAGTTATGTCCTTTAAAGTTACCACAAACACTGAATTATCAAATATTGAGTCAACGCTCCTAGGGAAAATACAGTGCTAGTTGTCTGCGAGCCTCTAGTCACAACATTTTCATCAACAAATAAATACACAACCTTGTTTTAATGTGTACTTCAGTGTAAAGACACCTTATTTAATATAAATTGTTAATTTTATTAACATTGAACTCATGGCCAGTGGCACTATCAACTCATGCCTGAATGAATTTTATCAAACACGTGTATTTTCTCTGTAAGGCAAATCACAGCCTTTCAGCCCTCAGGAACACTGATGACACTTTAGTAGTAGGCATGGGGCTAATTTAAACAGCAAAATCACCCCAAAAAAGCACAAAAATGTGAAAAACACGACACTAAAGAGACCACAAAAAAGACTTATTTACAGCATGAGAGCTAAAACAAGAAGGCAGAGTGTTGCTCTTCTGACCTCATCTGGGAGCAGACACATCAAGCACCTCAAATTTTTCATCATTCTACATGTGTCAATGAATGACTGCAAAAACACCACAATTATTGATTTTGAGGTTTCAAATAAATTTTAGCTAGTAGGTAAATTAAAAAATACAGAATTCACAAATAATGAGAATCGACTGTACCTTGGGCATTCAATGACACTGATTGTGTATGTGAGTTACTAACAGGTAATAATCATAGCACCAAACTTTTGATGACTTATTAACTTAATCCTCATATCAACCCTAAGAGACAGGTATTACTATTATGCCAATTCCACAGATAAAGAAAAAGACTTAAAGAAATTAAATAATTTTCCCAAAGCTACTCAACTACCAAGTGGTAAAAGCAAGGTACTACCATGCAAGACTAAAATTGAACCAGGGACAAAGTTTACCTAAGAAAAGACACCTAAAATATTAAACGGTTATTTATACTATGGTAGGAAAAGGACAAAAATCTGAATGATCTTTCATAATCTTACTAAATTGAGTTTTCAGTTCAAGCACTAAGGAACATGTTTTTAATGTGAATTTAAACTAGAAAAGATAGAAGATATCAGAATTTGAAAATGGAAAACTTTGCAGAATTAAAAAGACCTTTCAAGCAAAAAAAACCCTGCAATTTTCACTGCCATTTATGAGAGTTAAGAAAATTTTGAGCAGTGACTATATATTGTTGCAAAACTACTAAGATTTAACAACTGTTAAGTAACAACAACTTCCAAAAGGTGAAAACACAAGTTTTACGAAACGACTATCACTTAGGCTTGTCATAGCAACCACTGTGTGATCTTTCTAAAACATGTCAGATCACGTCTTATCCTTGCTTAAAACCCATCAATGGCTTCTAATTACCTTTAGAATAAAACTCAAACTCCTTTCCATGGCCTAAGATGAACTACATAATCAGTGCCCTGTCTAGCCCTCCAATCTCAAAACACATACTCTCCTCCCCCTTACTCTCCAAGCTTCAACCACACTGCCTACCACTCTGCACCTCAAACACACAAGTTCTTCCCACATTAGCACTTTTCACTTGGCATTCCTTCTGCCTAGAAAGCTCTTCTTCCAGTTTCTGCCAGCTGAATCCTTTAAGCATCAGGTCAATCATCCCTTCCAAGAGACTTTCCTAGACTTTATATAAAGTCTCATTTACTCTCTACCACATCACTGTTTTATTCCTTCACAGTATTTATTATCATCTGTGGTATCTTGCTACTAACAGATCTTAGATTTGTGGCTCACTATTTCAAGTTATCATAAAGTTGTAGAAAATATCTTAGTGCAAGACAGATGAGTGACGTCTGAGTGAAGGCTCCCACCCTGAGCCTAGCCTCCCTCCACGTGTTGCCGCTGTAATCATACTCCTTTTCCCCCCACTTCACCCTCTATGGTCTAAGGTACACAGATGAATGAGGGTCAGACCTTAAATTTTTTCACTATGCAAGAGAATTATTATATACAGTTGAGTTAAATCAGAAATATGAGTCTTGTTAGTTTTGCATGAATTTGAAGCATTTCCAGGTATTCCCAGCTGTCAATCCCTGTAACTTGCAAATTTCTCCACGGGGACATATAACTGCAGATCCAGAATGGGTCTTCCCAATCGTCTAATCCAACCCCTTTGTTTTTCAAATTTAAAGATCACTCAGTTCTTTTTTAGACACTTTTTCCTGTCTCTCTCTTCTTTTCACTCTATCATTCTTCTATACCTGTGCTATTTAATATGGTACTCACTGATCACACGGCTATTTGAATTTTAATTATTAAAATTCAGTGTCTTAGTCACACCAGCTATATTTCAAGTGCTCAACAGCCACATGTTGCTAGTGGCTACCATACTTGATAGTACAGATATAGATTATTTCGCTCACAGCAGAAAGTTCCATTGGATGTGGCTGCTCTCTAACAGTACAATTACCCTTCTGCAGATGAGTCTGTTTTCTAGACTGGTCTGAGGGACCTAAGCACTTAGTTGCCCTTTCAGTCACTGATGGGTTAAAGATGACCTAGACTCCAGATATAACACTTCTGCCTTCTGACACAGAAACTCTGACCTCCCTGAAGATGTGACTTTCAAGCAGAAATATTATGAAAGAGTGAACCTTTTTAATGTCTGGAAAAGAAACGTTCCAGGCAGAAGATAAATAAGTACAAAAGCCTTAAGCACAAATCTGCTTGGCATGCCCAAGAAACAACAAAACCAATCCAGGGAAGCAGGTAGGAAAACAGGTCAGAGAGGTAGCCAAGAGCCAAATGACAATGGGCCACCTTTCCCCTGTTTTCTAACTGACATTACTCTTCATAAATTAAGTTTTATAATAATAGATATGTATAGCTGAATTAAGAGGAAACCATCTCCCCTCACAGCAAGAAATTAAATAACAAAAACTTTATATTGTTGTTCAACAACCCCTAAAAATTTTCAAGACAGCAAGATAATATTCTCTCTGGAAGGGGCAGAAAAAGTGGTGATCCAGGAATTACTATGTTAAGATATACCAAAATAAACTCAAAATAAAATTTGTAGAAAGCCCAATTCAAATGATCAGATGTTCAATTAAAAAGCATTTTCTCACGATCACAATGCAGATTTCTGGCAGAATGTCATGTAAAAATTACAAGAGCTAAAATTTTGTACTTCAAAGTCTCACAAACTACTTTTATAACTTGGATAAATTAATTACGATCATAAAGTTTACTAGTTCACTCCCTAAGAATCCAGTACTACAAAGATAGATACAACTTTCAATTAAGGTGAGTTTTGCATTTTGTCTTGGGTTTATTTTTGAAGAAAAATAACCCTTCTTGAGTTAACTTTTTGAAGAAAAATGACCCTTCTTTTAAAATAAACATGACCAGAATCTTTTATATACAAAACAAGAGCCCAGTAACAGCAAAATCTATTTTGATCCCACTTGGAAACCAAAAGGGAGGCATTAAATTACTACTTAATTCCACACAGTTAATGAAAAAATATTTTTGCCATGTTTTTACCTTGTTACTTTTTCTCAACATCAGACAAACGCTTCTGTGAGATATTTTTTCCTACTACCAAGATTGTGGATCATTTCACATTTTTTAAATGTATTTAGTCCTCATGAACTGGGAAATATAGTTACCTAGATTCTCCAATTCCCCATGCTATCTAAAACGCAGTTCCAATAACTGATTACCTAATGAATAAACTATTTTAGTTGTCAAATTTAAGTGAATCCCCAACTACTTCAGAAGTAATTCCAAAAGGCAGTTTAAGTCAGTGATAATATGGGGGAAAAAAAATTGAGTAGACATTTCAAATCCTCTCCACTAAAAAAAAAGAAAGATTCAAAATGGAAATAATTTTCTAAGCTCTTTCTCCAACTGACTACACAAGTGAACATTCACCCCTTTTAGAAGAGGGTGTACAGTACTTACTGTAGTCAAGGGATTGGGGGTCGGTATGGGGAGCAAGCCTGCACCAGGCATCAGACTTGTCATGGTTGGAGCAGGAGCCAATAAAGAGAGGGCTTTGGATTCCTCTGGGATTTTACCTGCAGAGGCAAGTTCCAAACATTACCGAAAGCAGAAACACCACACAAACTTTACACTATGATTTTACAATTACCCTTGCACTTAAAAAATAATAATAATAAATGAATCTATCAGATCCGTATAAAGAAATAAATAAGAACTTAAGTCTTTCCTTTTATCCTGCTCTACTAGGAAAAACAAAAGTGAGCAAAACTTCAAAGACTAACAATCTCATTAATGGAATATTATTTTAAAAATTGAATAATGTAGACAATTATTTAACACTTTGAGCTATGGGTCACCTGTACTGGAAACTTAATGTTCATGAACCAAACGATATCAAGCATGGACGCTTTCCCAGGACGGTGTTTTCGCGGTGATCGAAAGTTGTGTTACACATGACAACCGTTCGTGTTGGCTGCATCACTAATAGCACACAGAACATCAGATACAGAAAAGAAGAACATTTTTTAAAGTTTAATCCCCAGAAATGGCAAATAACCAAATTAGTCAAAAAAAAGAAAAAGAAAAAACAAATATGTGCGAATTGAAATTTGTTCCTTACTGAGTGCCCCTATCCTGTTACTGAACTACCTACTTGTGATGCGAACCATTTTGATACCCTTCCATCAGACTCCATTCAATTTCAAGTAGACAGAAAAAAACAAAGGCCCACTGCTTGTAATTAGCTTCAATTTAAAAGGAAGCCTGTACCCATTCAATTAATAAGGCATCTCACCAACACTGGAGATGCCTAAATCCAGTTCCAAATGTGCCTTGGGAAACTTAAAATTTTTGAGAATGACTTACAAAAAAAGTTCCCTACTCTCAGGAAACTTCTTAAACTACTGACTTTTAGCATCAATTTATGTATACTTATCTGAAGAACAGTGGCTAACACCTAAACGTCTTGCTTATAAACATCTCAATTGCCTAATAACAATAATGACAATAACACTCAAATAATCTTAGACGCTAAGAAGAAAAAATCCCTACGACTAAAAAATGAAAAATTTACTCTGAAATAAGTACATCAATTTGCCAGACTTAATTACTGAATTCCAAGCAATTAATTTTGATAAGGACTGCAACTTTCATGCATTTTTCCTGGTCCTCTCTCTTCCCCGTCAGAAAAAAATATTAAAAAGTTGACTACATATAGCTATTTTAAAAGAACTACTCATAATTACGTGCTAGTTGGCTACATATTTCCATATGAATTCTTCAAAAGTAATTTAAAACACAGCGTACAAAATCACGCTAAATTGAAAGTAGCTTATGGAGTAAATTTTCAAAAGTATTGCACTAGGTTTTAGCAGTAAAAATTTGATTTAAAACAACCAGATGTGCAGGAATAAATCTCTAAACAATATTATCTGAATATATCTTTAAACATGGATGGAATTCAAGACGATCTGAAAACTTGCTTTAAATAATGGTTACATCTTATTATAGGAAGAGAAAAATTACATTTTATTAGCTTTAGCAAATGCCTACTTTTTTCTAAGCTTTGCAACATCTAAGTCCACACTTCCTTAATTTACTAATTTCAAAAACAAAGTTATTTTATTATTTCAGTGTAAATTCTGCATAAGCACAGATTTTTCAACATGCATAAAGACAAATAAAAGCTAAGTAGGCCTTACTGAAGACATGAGAAAAACAATAATTTGTCTTATATTTATTAGTTACTAGTATTAACACATGTATCTGTATACCCACACATATACTAAACTATTTACACTGCTATCAGACATGTTTTATGATAAATAGGTATTATTCTTAAAATGTTTGTAAAACCTGAACACATCTTGAAAAACCAACTGAGGTCATGAGATACAAACTCTATGCTTCACTACCCTAATTTATGCACCTAAAAAGCAAATTAGGAGTTCCAATCTAATAATGTCCCCAATTTAACATTACCTGTCAATTAAATAAGCAAAACAATCCATATAATACAGTGCAGAAAAACTACACAAACAAAAAGGGTATTCAACATGTGCCAAAAGTTGATTACTTAATATTATAAAGTCTTTCACTTTTGGCTTAAAAAAACTATCAGTAAAATTGTCTGACTCTCACTGCTTCTAACAGTAATAACAAACTATTATAAATATCAAGTCTAACTGTAAGCAATATAGTTTTCTCATTCTAATTACCATTAAAAATACTTAAAGAAAACAGTTCCATCACTTAATGTCCAAGATAGAATTCTATCAAATTTACCCTCCAAATACTATCAGAGTGTATAAAAGCATAAAACAAATAAGCATTTTAGCATTTTTCCCAAACTATACTCCTCAAAGACAACTGAGAGGGAAAACAACATCTCTCACAGTATTAAACTAGTGATCCTAATCTCAGAATCCATTTAAAAGCTAGTAACTATAAAAATTTTTCAACAAAAAATTCAAGAGAAACACACACTAAAGTAAATATTCAACAGTTTCTCAAATATCCATTCCCCACATAGGAAACAAAGTCTTTATAAGTCAAGGAAATAAATTATTTTCTATAATGAATAACTATCATAAAAGTGAAAGTCTCCTTTTGTCCTCTACCCTCAGATTTTTATTAAAAATGTACTTATTTTCCTTGATGATTTTCTATGCCTAAAATTCTAGGGGGAAGGACAAAAACTAAAAGCTACCAGTTGGTTTTCATGAGAGATGTAGACCTGGAAGAAAAACTGCAAAAATGTTGCACTGAGACCAAAAGTGTTCCTAAGAATCTGATCAGTGTTTTAGTGTTTCAAAAACAAAATGTTCTTATCAGTCTATAAACACCAGTTAAGACTCACATTGAGCTTCGTGACACTGTATCCCAATTTACTGTGAAAACTGATTTTATCTTAAGGTTGAGCTCTGCTAATCATCTCCCAATATAATCTGTAAGGCAATGTTATGAACCCTTAATGGAATACCATTTAGAAAGAACTGGAAACCAGCTCACAAGTTAAAGTGAAAGAGATTTAACAAAACAAAAACAAAACAAAAACAAAAAAAGGGACAAAATAAATAAAACGAAATTAAAGTAAAACAATAAAAAACAGAGACAGGGCGTCCATCTTCTGCGGTTCAGACTCCGATCTCATTTCCCCAATGAAGGTTTCACTTGACGGCAGGTTTAGTGGCATGGCAAACAATGCCTAACTCAGGCAAGTGTAACAGGTCTGCCTTGGCCAGTCTAGTCATCTAATAATGCACAAATATCACATAGAGAAAACATACAAAACCAAATTAATAGTCAAAATCCATCTACCAGAAAATGTGGACATAAAGTTACGACTGATGATTAGGCTGACACCCTTGTTATGTTCGACCTTATCTTTTTCTAAGTGTTAACATTTATAAAAAGAAATCTGAGATGCACGCAACAACAAAAAGAGGTCATCTTTGAATGAGTATAATGCAAGTATATTTTATTTTGAAATGGCATGTTTTATTAACAACAGCTAATGCTTAACATGTATAAAACTACTACACATCAAACATTACTTATACAGCTTAGGAACCTCTCAATCTGTCTGCATTAAAAAACCCAGCAAATTGAAAGAAACTGAAAAAACTTTTCTTAAAATTGTTTCTATGGTTTTCTCATTTTTTTCATACTGCTGTTTCTATAATATCAAGGAGAGAATGCAAGCAGTGAAGTAAACAGAAGTCTGCTCATAGCACCACAGAACATCTCCTCTTACAGAACTTACTCCACTGGAACTCTTTCCTTTGGTTTATTTAAAACTCACTTGCTATCTTTTTTAGTACAATAATACAGTATTACTTTGCTTAGAGTGCATAATCAGATCTTTAAATGCTCACCGTGACATTCTTCAGGGTCTATAAACTCATCTCTGTTGTATTTAGTTTAATGAAAAAACGTATATATGAATGTTTTTCTGATACCAATTACTTTATAGGTTAGTGTTCTAAAATACCTATAACTAAACTGCAGTAAAAATATGCTTAAATTTTCATGTTCAAAAATAGTGAAACTTTGACTCAAAATGGTAATATTAAAATATTCAAAAGCTATTATAATACATGTATATTTACTCATCTCTATCAAGTAAAACAAACAAAAAAGAGGAACCTCTACATGCCCATAACCTTGAATATTTACGACAAATCACTGTCAGGGCTTCTCACATATGTGACAAACTCTATGGGAATATAGCAAGGTTCCAACAAAGCAACACTGATAAAATTCTTTCTTACAATTCAGTAATGAGCTAACATAACACAAGATCCTGTGCTGCTGGTGGCATAATTTTCTGATATAACTAGTATTCCCCTTTAATAAACTTTCTACCTGATTTCTTTTTTCCCATGCAGTTTACTTGGTACGAAATTGATATGAACTTGGTATGCAGAACTAAACCATAACCAGCTCTTTTCTCACCTTGCTCTCCAATTTTGGGCTCATTGTCCTCTTACCCATCAGTAGATAAGCATAGTTTTAGCAAATAATTAACTTTAATACATTTTTATTCCCCCTACCCTACTCTAACCCCCAAGCATGGGAAAAATACTTTCAATTTATCTGAAAAAATCCAGAATGTCCTACTCTGCGACTTCAAAAATAACAGAATGGTACTCGCTGTATCTGACTGTAATGTTTCTGACATCCCAGAATAGGCATCCTGAAATAAGCACAAAGCCTTGAGAGTGTAGCAAACATATATTAAGTTATTTTAATGTTAGCCTGGTTTCTAAAAGATGTTTTAAAACATTACATATGAAAGCTCATTAAATTGTTTCAGATAAATTTTTTATGTGGCAGTTACCCCATCCACCAGTGAAAATATATATTAAAGACAGTGAAACTATAATAACCCAATTCTAAAATCCATGTACACATGCCATAGTCAGTGCTCCGAATAAAAGTTAATTACACACCAGAACTGTCAAATTCAGCACAGCCTATTATATGTGAGTAGCTCTGTAAAAGAAGCTACTAACAAAATAAATACTACTAATAATTAGCTCTTAAAGCAGGCCAAGCCATAAAATTTAACAAAAAACTATAAGGCCTTTAGCCTTGTTCCCATCTTCAACAACTATTTCCTTGACTCAGGCTTTGGAAAATTGCTTTCCGTGATTTTTCTTCAACTGCCCCCCTCACTCAAAAAAAGCCAGTGAAAGAAAAAAGAAAATTCCAGTTGCATAGCAAACAATTACACTGAATATGAAATAATGGTCTGAGTAACAACTAAGGTAAATTACCTTAAGAGGATACTTTAAATCTTAAATCATGAAAATTTTTCTTATATCACTTAACCCCAATTTGGCAAAATGTATACACTATTTTTGTTTATGTAATATGATTAATATTGTATCCTAACATTTAAAATAATTTCCCCTACCAACTTAATACATTTTTTAAATTCAAAAAGCTTTACAACTCGCAGATTGACTACAGAAAGCCAAAGCAAACCAGTAAAGTCAATTAATTTATGAATTTTTAAATGTTTAGCTATAAAATCTCAAACATACATAAGTAATAAATTAACCATTTTAATATATTTCATTATTAGGTACAAATTCTTTCCTTCTCCAAATTTCATTCTTACTACCTCCCCCTCCCCCGCCCCCTGCCCCAGTACTATCTACTTGCCAATTTCTAGGAAAGCCAAAGGCGGTGACAGACAGGACAGAGATTTAAATAATAGAAAAAAACATGTGAGATACCAACCTTCTGCACAAGGAACAACTATCAGAGCTCTGTCAATAAAAACCGTGTTAGTTAGATGCTGGGCCACGCCAACACTTGATGGGTCACGAAACTTAACATAACATACTTTGGAAGAAAAAGCAAGAGGTGCGTTGCTGCAAGATAAAAAGAAAAACAATTGGACTAATAAACAGTTGGTTTTTCTCATTTTCATTTAAAATTTCTTTCTTACATCTTTACATAATCTTACATAATCAAGGCAAAAATTTTTGTTGCTAAGGATCATTAAGACATGAAATAGCAAAATTTAGTACTTTCATGGTGATTTGTCTGCAAAGACTGAGGCAATCTAGGCAGGTCTATAACCTTATTTGCCAAAATTTGAAATTTAAATAAACGCGCTTTTTTTTTTAAGATTTTATTTTTCCTTTTTCTCCCCAAAGCCCCCCAGTACATAGTTGTGTATTTTTAGTTGTGAGTCCTTCTAGTTGTGGCATGTGGGGATGCTGTCTCAAGGTGGCCTGATGAGTGGTGCATGCGTGCACTCAGGGTCCGAAACAGCGAAATCCTGGGCTGCTGAAGCAGAGCACGTGAATTTAACCACTTGGCCGTGAGGCTGGCCGCTAAATGAATTCTTAATCTGAGTGAAATGTGCAAACGGTTGATTTAACCCAAAGATGTTCAACCATTGTATCATCATCAATAGGCAAAATCCCTTTATAAAAGCCCCAATTCTCAAGACTCCAAATTTTGTAACCACTTCAACCTTTCCTAATGTGAGTCCCTGGCATTTAAATCACTAAAAACTTCACAACAGTCTTAGAAACAATCAGATAAAATGCAACTAAAATTAAGGACTTACTGGACTATTTTAGGCTAGGCAACACTGTGATTTTCCAGACAAAAGATTTTACAAACAAAATTTGACATATTTTATATGCAAAAGAGCATATACTGTTACAAGCCCTACTAGATTCAGTTCAATCTAAGCAGGCCTATACTAGAAAGGAACTAGACAGCACAGATGAAAGCAATTTTTCCATAAGACGACTCCATCTTTTTAGATGCCAAAATATCCTATCCTTATGGATGATCATTTTGTCAATCTGTCCATAATTATTTTCAATTAAAGTCTACAATTGTCTTCAGCAAGAAAAAAAAGACCCAAACTAAATATCTATCTAATATACAACATAAATGTTCAATCCTTTAAAATATTAAAATTTTCACACTGAAAAAGAAGAGAGATCACTTGAAAGATATCATATATGCCGTGTGCAATAACAGTAATTTACTTTACAAAAGAGATCAAGGAATCATAATCGTAGACCTGGCAAATGGCAAAGATCGGACTTAATGTCTAATCATCTAATTACATATCTCATTTAACCTTAATCATTCAACTAATCAAGAATTTTAAAGCCATTTTAATGCACTATTTAATTAGTAATTTCACAAATATTCATCACTAAAATAAAAAAATCTTTTATATATAGCAACAAATTAACCTTGATAATGGTTAAACATACATATGTGTGCTATTAACCAAAAACTATGATGATAAATTATATTTGCATTTAGAACTTGAAACTATTTATATTATTATTAACCAAAGTAGTCAGGCTAATTAAAGTTGCAAAAAGAAAAATAAGACCCTATCTGTTTCTCATCCTACCCAACTCAATTCATTCCTGCCTAAGGCAACCAATGCAGTCTTCAGGCCAACCCACTCCAACAATCCTCCACCACTCAAGATTTAAGTCAAGTACTTTATGTATTCGTCACTGAGGTAAATGTATTCGCATCCAGACTTAACTCACCTTTACATTACCAAATCTCCTGAGCTCTAGACTCCCAGATCCAAGTGCCTGCTGGAATAGTACACCTTGATGGTCATGAGGCCCACCCCTTAACTTACTGTGTCTAAGATAAATTCATCCTCTCCCTCCTCAACAATCCTGTCCTTTGTCCTATACTTTCCATCTCAGTTAAAAATACATTACCCAAGTCAGAAATCTTGGAGTCACTAATGTTCACCAAATCAGTGGTCAATTAATCTCTTCACCAAATATTTCCAAATCTGCTTCTGATTACATGGCAAAATTGCATTTCATTGTTCCTTGAAGTTTAAATGTGGCCATGCAACTTGCTTTGGCTAATTAAATATGAGCAGAACTGACATATGTCACTATTTAGTACCTTCAAGTGGCACTACCCAGCTCTGTTCCTCTGCCACAGGGACCAGTAGCATTTGAGAGAAGGGTCACTGATATATAAGCTTCAACCCAGAGTGAGGGACCACAATGAGTAGAGCTCCCCACCCACCAGTTCAGGTGTAAGTAATCATCTGTTTCTAACGAACTACTGAGATTTGGAGGCTGTTTCCATCCTTGACTCTTCTCTCCTCTTCATACAATTGGTCATTAAATCCTGTGAAGACTGACTCCCAAATATCTGTCACATTAATTCTTTCACCATTCTCATTATTAGTGTCTTAATTCAGGCCCTCATCATTTCTCACCTGGATTACTACAATGGCTCCTAACCAATCTTCCAATCTCAACTCCTTATTAATGGTCTTCCACAAAAGCTGCCAGAGTAATCTTTCTAAACCCTAAATTTCGTCATGTCACTCCAATCCTTAAATTTCCTCAAAGACACCTTTCTGTTCTTGCTTCATCGCTAAATGCACCAAAAAATCCAGGCACAACAATACTTGTGGTTGGGGCTGACCCCGTGGCTGAGCAGTTAAAGTTCCACACACTCCGCTTGGGCAGCCTGGGTTCACAGGTTCGGATCCTGGATGCAGACCTACTCCACTTACCAGCCATGCTGTGGAGGTATCCCACATACAAAAATAGAGGAAGAGCGGCACAGATGTTAGCTCAGAGCTATCTTCCTCAAGCAAAAAACGAGAAAGATTGCCAATGGATGTTAGCCCAGGGCAAATCTTCTTTCTCACCAAAATAAATAAATAAATAAAAATACTTGTGGTTCCCAAAACACATCCTAAACATCTGGGTCATCTTTGTACATGTTGTTCCATTTGGCTATGATGTCCTCTCTAACTCCCTTTTTGAATGGTAATTCCACTGTTCTTCAAGGGTCAGTTTTCCAAGTCTTCTGGAAAGCCATTTTAAAAGTGATCAAGTGCCCCTCCTACAGGTACTACCAAAACATTCTATGGACTTTCAGCACAGACCTTATCAATTTCCTTATGTGAAACCCTCAACAGATCTTATAAGCTTCCAGCCACAACTGATTACCCACATGACACAAGGGCCCCATTTCACTGGCTAACTAGCAACCTATAATTTGTGTGGCTTGACCAAACAAACTTGGAACAATCAGATAATCTCTCTTGGGGTGGAAAATCACTTAGAGTCAGGACTTCCGTCAGATGCCAGATGAGTGAGCACAGAACAAATCTGCAAAGAAATTGAGCGGATACACAGAAACAAATTGAGCTGACAGTAAAGCCTCTCAGCAGACGCAGATAGTCACCTTGTTTGCTGATACTTTTCTGGGTCCCAGTCCCAGTTCCCAGGAGACCTAGCTGTACTATAGTCCTTATTCTTCAATTTAGGGAAATCTCCATCTTTTTAATACTGTCTCGTCTTTAGCTAGACTGGTAGCACTGTTTCTGTCCTTTGCAACAAAAAAAAATCTGTAATTAGAAACAGCTACTAAAGCCCTAGCAATTGCAACAAATACACTCTTATCACAGACATCTTCAAGAACCTGACAAGCCACTACTGAAAGTACATTTCCTAAATTGATAGATCCCATTGTGAAAGAATGGAAACCTAAATAATCACTGTTGAAAATAAAAACACATTTCCAAATACTCCTACTAGAAACGCACATCATCTCAAATTTAAAACATCCACAGGAATAGGAAATACAAGCCTGGTTATAGTTACTAGGCAGAAAAGCAACTACACGTTAAGACTTGCCCCCAAGACTTCAGAAACCCAGGAACTGCTTAAAAAATACTGGTCTGTTCTGAACAGCATCCTCACAGGAGCATGGACACTAGACATGGCTACACCACTGCTTTAAGCAATTTTCTTCACCTTCATCTCCAATCACCTTCTTCAAAAGGAAAAGTAAAGATCAATTTATATTTACTTTATAAAAATGTAAACATTTGGGGGCCTGGCCTGGTGGCACAGTGGTTAAGTTTGCACACTCTGCTTCAGTGGCCCGGAGTTTGCAGCTTCGGATCCCAGGTGCAGACCTAGCACCACTCGTCCAGTCACACTGTGGCGGCATCCCACATAAAGCAGAGGAAGATCGGCAGAGATATTAGCCCAGGGCCAGTCTTCCTCGAACAAAAACAGGAAGATTGGCAACAGATGTTAGCTCAGAGCCAATCTTCCTCACTAAAAAAAAGGTAAACATTTGAGCTTTTCAGGAGAAGTAATAACACTATTTATTTTGAACATTATAGGCTAAAATACAATACAGTGGCAACCCTAAATACAGATGATGAATATCTCACCAAATAAATGTGTATTTATTTATAAATTACCATGTTTCCAAGTCTTACATTTAGATCTCTCTAGTATATCTCAGGTAGTGAATAGATTTATTTTTTAATTATACAGGACTATCATTTTAAAATGTAATTCTGACCTACAGTTTTAATTTTTAAAAGGGGGTTACATATTACATTTGGTCTAAATGTCTGCTTCTAAAGAAAGCAGCAGTTCCCAAAGCAGTACCAAATAAAGCAGATTTTACTTTGACCTCATTTGTTGAATCAAGTTTTGTTTTTTTAAATATAAAACTTGCTACAATCGTTTTTCAAAAAAAATCAGAATTTCTCATTGAGAATTTAACGCAGAAAAGACAGAACCAACTTTCTGAGCATCAGGTAAATTCCCTGGGCCCTAACTGTTTATTTTGATTCTTATTAAACACGGTGATAGCACTGTACAATCTTTTAAAGGGTCAATGTGGTAATAATAAATCCAATGTTTTATTATATTAATATACATCCTGTGAGGATCAACCAAAAAGGATATAATCCAGAACATGGACAGAGTCTACAGTTTGAGGCATGAGAACACTGACATACAAATATTTAGAACAGGCTTTCTCAGCAGGGCTCCAGGGAGACTTTGGCCGGCACCATTCTTCCCTGTGTGAGACTTTCTTATCAATTACTAACACTTACCATCAGATGCCAGAAGGCCCTCCAATCATTGCTGACAATCAAAAACACGTTTTCAAATGCTTCTAGCTCAAATCCACTGACTTATAAAACAAACACACACACACACACACACACACACACAGAAACTAAATATCCAATGACAGAATATCAAAAATACATTAACACCAAGGACATATTACAGTCTTTAAATATAACTGTAAATAAAATGCAGCAATATGATAAATGCTTATTACAGGTTGAGCCAAAAAAGTTTACAATCACAGTGTATAAATCCTTTGATTACAGTGTATTACAATAAACACATATAAAAAGGACTGAAGAGAAATACATGGAAGTGGAGAGAGGTTTTGAGAGGGTGTTAGGATCACATGTAGTGTTGTTCACTATTTCTCAAAGCGACTATTGGTTATATTAATTTTTTTAACTAAACAAACTTAAATAAGTAATTGACAGATTTAACCTTTCCTATTAGTACTTTTGAAGACCAGAGAAGTGAAGAAAACCAGCAAGCAAAAAAATCAACACAGGTGTTCATGTCAGAAATGGTGTTAGAAATCAGGACAGGATTACCCTTTGGGGGTTGTCACTTGAAGGGGGGCACGGGGGAAATTCCAGGACGCAGATAATCCTGATCACGGTGCTGGTTATACAGGTATTTTCACTTTGTGAAAATCCATCTTTTCTGTATGTACATTATACCTCAATAAAAAACTAACTGAAAAAACTACAAAGATTTCTTACTGCTGTAAAAAGGTTTTCATAACATACGAGATTCACTTATTGTGCAGAAAGTTAAAATAGAAATTCTGGATACTTATCATCTGGAAGCACAAAAAAGATGACAAATAAGAATTTTTAACGTTTACAATCAACGTTGACAAATCTTTAATGTTTAAAAACTCAAAAACTGAATTGCTGTCTTGTGCCGAAAGAATTAAATTTAAAATCTGAATTTTCATATTAGCAACTGAATTCTTAAAAAGCTAATGAGAAATTATTATCATACTCTATTAAAGAAATACATTTCCAAATTTAAAACAAATTTCTACTCAGCTCCAAAGATGTCCACCACACAACGACACAAAACAATTATCTGGGGCCAGCCTGTGGCGCAGCAGCCAGTTCCCACGTTCTGCTTTGGCGGCCCGGGGTTCCCTGGTTCGGATCCCAGGTGCGGACCTAGCACCGCTTGGCAAAAGCCATGCTGTGGCAGGCATCCCACATGTAAAGTAGAAGAAAATGGGCACGGATGCTAACTCAGGGCCAGTCTTCCTCAGCAAAAAGAGGAGGATTGGCGGCAGATGTTACTTCAGAGCTAATCTTCCTCCAAAAAACAAATAAATAAATAAATAAAAAACAATTATCTGTCTTCAATACAGCTACTACTATTGCATTTTTACCCATTTCTGCCCAAATTTGCAAACACATCTTTAACATAAACACCAGGTTATGACAACTTGATTACAAAGCAGAAAACGGGCTGTTAGTAAAGCATGTCAATATTTTTGAAAAACAGGAATAAGGGATTCACTTATGGAAAAACTGGTTAAGGATTCTGTCTGTCCCAGGTGTGTTATATTTACGTTACAATTTTGCAAAATGTATTACAATCTGTGACACACTAACTCCATATTAATGCACCATGTTTCAGGAAAGAGCTTTTTACTCTCTTTGACTTTTAAACTCCAACTATCCCTTCTTTCAAAGGATTCTGCACAACAAAATACTGAGGATTTTGAGATTCTAAGCTCTATTTCAAAAAAAAAAAAAGCGTAGGAGTGTAAGAATGCGAACAACCCGCAAACCGCCTACAAATTTTAGTAAGACAGTACTGAGTAGACAGTACTATACAAGGGGAACCTCACTTCAAAATACACAGCTTGGGAAGTGTCCGCGACCTACGAATGCCAGTCGAGAGCTGGACTTCTAAAGTATCCAGCAGGGATAATCCTGCGCCGACTGACACTTTGTCTGAAAGGTTCAGGACGGTGTCACCTTCCAGGAGGAAATTTTAATTTGCTGCCAAAAGAGGGCATAGACATGATCTTTAACAACATGGATGGGCTCGGTTACGTTAACCCCGAAGATGCTGTCTGTGCACACAGCCCCGGGGACAAATGGAGCCCTGATTCCATCTTGTCACCAGCCACAGGCTTTCTCGTCAGTAATAACGGCCTGACACTAAGGCCCTAAGAACCGGATAGTTTCTCCGGCGCAGTCTCCGCGATTTTCACGTTGCAAAAACGCTATCAGGCGTTGGCCATGAGGACTATTCCGGGCCTATCAGCGGCCATCTTAAGTTCGGGAAAAAAAAGCGGGGGGGAGGGCAGGAATTCGAGAACTCGGCGGCGACCACAAGTCCGAGAAGCACGCAAAAGGCCACCTCTCTGAATCCTTTGTAAGGGCTCGGAGCAGAGGTTAACTCCCCAAATCCGACTAACAAGGAGAGCAGGCCCGCAGGGCGCCAGGCCCCGCTGCCCTCATCAAACATGGGCACCCAGGTAAGCCCGGCGGTCACGTGTCGGGCCCCGCGCGCCCCCGGCCGCGCTCTCCCCGACGCCTCGGTCCCCGAGGGCTCTATGGCGCCCGCGCCCTTCCCCCAGCCGAGCTCGAGCACTTACTCCGGGGGGTAGAGCCGCAGCTCCTCGATTTCTCCTAGGAAGGAAAAAAGCGTCCGCATCTGCTCGCTCGTCACCGCCGACGAGAGATTCGTCACCTGAATCACCGCCGTGGGGGTGAGGCCGAAGCCTAAGCCCAAACCGAAGCTGCCGCCACTGTTCATCCCGATCCCGCTGCCTCCCGCTCCCCAACGTCCAAGACGCGTCAGCGACGGAGCCGGGAAAGCGAAGAACGCGCGGGCGCGAGCGCGCTCCCGCTGGCGAATTCACGGCGCCGGGCAGGTCTAGCCGCCCATTTCACAACTCCCCTGCTCCCAGGGCTGCGCGCGCCTTCCGGAAGCGTCGCCTCGGCAACCCGGCGGATCTCGCGAGGCTGAGACCTGGGGCTCCCGGGTCCCTGAGGCTGTTGCTGCCGCGGTTCTCCTCCACGGGTTTTTTATTGATTTTTTTTTTCCCGGCTGCGACTCGTTCAAATTCTGTGCTCCTATAAACATGGGAGACCCAGCTCTTTCCGGTCTTTGCTCTAAGTCAGACTGGGAAACCCAGAGGCCTGGCCTGCTGGTGCGGGTTGTGAAGGAGGAATGACACTCGGGCATCACAGACAAATAGTTGACCAAACTCTAACATGTCATTGTTATATACAGGCAGCTCCCCCGCCCCAACTCTTTAAAAAATTGGCCGGCATCCTAATTGTGAAAAAACTTGGAAAACTTTACAGAACGTGTAAGTTCAGATTGAATTAAGAAAGAGGCAGTAAGATGAGGGCTGTGCGGTCGTTGTTTATAACTTGTCATTTATTCTCTCATTCCGCAGGTACTAATATTGAGTGTTATGTACCAGACACTTAGATAAGGGCACATCAAAGACAGTTACAGACAGTCCACATAGAACTTGCAACTTAATGAGAGACAATAGTAGTATGTGAAACAGGGCAGCTGTTCCCAAAATGCCATCCGCAGAACCCTGAGGGTCCTGGAGGCGCTCTCAGTGGGTCTGCAAGGTCAAAACAATTGTCACAGTCATATAAGACTTGTCTGGGGGCCGGCCAGGGCCAGTGGTCAAGTTGGCGCGCTCTGCTTCAGTCGCCCAGGGTTTCGGGGGTTCAGATCCTGGGCGCGGACATGGCACCGCTCTTTGGGCCATGCTGGGGTGGCGTCCCACATGCCACAACTAGAGCAACCCACAACTAAAAAAATATACAACTATGTCCAGGGGGCTTTGGGGAGAAAAACGAAAAATAAAAATCTTTTTTAAAAAAAACGACGTTTTCCTTTTTCACTTTGTTTACATTTGCACTGATAGTGTTATAGCAATAGGAGATTAAACTGCTGGCACTTTAGCAGGAATCAAGGCAGTGGCGCCAAACTGCACAAATAGTGGTATTTTATATTCTTCATATCCTTGCACTCATAGCATACAAAATTTAAGGTTTTTTTTTTTTTTTTGAGGAAGATTAGCCCTGAGCTAACTACTGCCAGTCCTCCTCTTTTTTGCTGAGGAAGCCTGGCCCTGAGCTAACATCTGTGTCCATCTTCCTCTACTTTATAAGTGGGACCCCTACCACAGCATGGTGTGCCAAGCGGTGCCATGTCCACACCGGGGATCCCAACCAGGGGACCCCAGGCCACCGAAGCGGAAGGTGCGCATTTAATCACTGCGCCACTGGGCCAGCCCCCAAATTTAAGATTTTTAAAATAAGTTAGTTTGAACGTCCATGACCGGCGCCGGCCTGTGGCTGAGTGGTTAAGTTCAAGCGCTCTGCTTTGGCAGCCCAGGGTTTCGCTGGTTGGAGTTGGGTGCGGACATAGCACTGCTCATCAGGCCATGTTGAGGCTGCTTCCCACATAGCAGAACTAGAAGGACCTACAACTAGAATATACACCTATGTACTGGGGGGCTTTGGGGAGAAGAAGAAGAAGAAAAGAAGGTTGGCAACAGATGCTAGCTCAGGTGCCAATCTTTAAAAAAAAAAATGTCTTTGATAGAGGAGTAAAAATTATTGATTTTGTTAAAACTTCACCATAGCCTACACGTCCTTTTAATATGTGTGAAGAAATGGTAAATACTTCTGCTGCATGCCCAAATAGCTTGGTTGTCTCCAGAAAAAGCACTTGTGTGGTTAAGTTTTCAAACAAAAATCCAAATTTTGTAAAACTGGCATTCGCCACATTGAGCTTGACAGCTTCCCACTACTTAAAGACTTTTCTGCTAAAAATACCAGTGATATTAACAAATGTACTTTTTTGACATTATATAATGAAATGTGAATGTTTGGAAGATCTCTACAACTCAATGAACAACTGTTTTCAAAATAACCAATGCAGAGTCATCGAAGTGTAAGATAGATCCATGGATTTTAATGTAGCAGAATATAAAAAGTTAATTGATATGGTTTTAGATTCAGTCCTCATGGCAACTGCACTTTTTTTTTTTTTTGAGGAAGATTATCCCTGAGCTAACTACTGCCAATCCTCCTCTTTTTGCTGAGGAAGACTGGCCCTGAGCTAACATCCACACCCATCTTCCGAGCTAACATTCATGCTCATCTTCCTCTACTTTATACGTGGGATGCCTACTACAGCATGGCTTTTGCCAAGCAGTGCCATGCCCCCACCAGGAATCTGAACCGGCAATCCCTGGGCCACCAAGAAGTGGAACGTGCAATCTTAACTGCTGCGCCACCAGCCTGGTCCCGGCAACTGCACTTTAAGAGACTACCCCATGTCAAGTTTGGTGTAGTATCAAAGAAGGATATCTAGGTTTATCTAGAGAGGCTATGAAAATAGTTTTGGCTTTTCCAACTCCTTATCTGTGTGAGACCAGATTTTCTTCACATTTCAACCAAAACACCACAACCTTGAATGCACAGATGAGAGAGTACAGCTGTCTTCTGTTAAGCCAGACATTAGAGAGGTTTGAAAAATGTAAAACAATCCCCCTCTTCTCAAAATACTTTTTGGAAAATATCATTTTATCATAAAAATACATCATTTATATTAACCCATAATGGGTTTGTAATTATTTTTAAATCAGTTTTAAAATATTAAATTTCACAGATCTGATTTCTAATATGGTAAATATGGATGAAATATCCTATAAATCTCTTAGGATCCTCAACAATTTTTATGAGTGTAAAGGGGTTCTAAGACCAAGATGCTGAGAACTACTACCAGAAGGATAAACACAGGGAGAATTGGGAGCGTATAGGAGGGCCACTTAAACATAATCCTCACGGAAGACTTCCCAGAAGAGATGTTGCTAGCACTGAATCTTGAGCCAAGAGGAATTAGCCAGTCAAGGAGAGAGGAACAGTGAAGGGCTTTCCAGGCTGAGCATGCAGAATATACAAAGGCAGGGAGGTATGAGAGCCCAAGCGAGGTCCAGAATATTCAAAGTTTATTATTGCTGGACCAAAGGCTGACAATGACTAGAGATGCATGCGAAAGAATAAGCCTTGATGAAAGGTGTTGTCTGTCATGCTAAAAGGTAACTTTATCATAAGCTATTGGGAGCCATTGAAGGTCTTTTAGCAGCAGAGTGACCATGATGAAATTCATGTTTTAGAATGATCATTGTCACTGCACCATGGAGATGCACTGAAAAGGGTGGAAACTAGAGGGCAAAGGGTCTAGATCAAAGGGTAAGTGGTGGTAGCAATGGAAAACAAGGAGCAGTCCCAAGTTTGGAAGTCTTTGAACCCATTTGAAGATGAAAGGAATAAAAGCACTCCTCTCAGAAAAATATATATGAACATACACTTGGTTTTAGATACAATTACAGATGCTTTTTTGGTCCTCCTAAAGCCCAACCATGGATCCCTAGGATTAACAACCACTTGTTTAGAATACTGGTCCTCAGACTTTAGTGTGCCCTAAAATCAGCTAGAGGGCATGTTAAAACAGATTGCTGCGGGGCTGCCCAGCAGCGTAGTGGTTAAGTTCGCAAGCTCCTCTTTGGTGGCTCAGGGTGTCCATGGGTTCAGATCCCAGGCACAGCCCTAGCACTGCTTGTCAAGCCACACTGTGGTGGCATCCCACATAAAGTAGATGAAGATTGGTACAGATGTTAGCTCAGCAACAATCTTCCTCAAGCAAAAAGAGGAAGATTGGCAACAGATGTTAGCTCAGGGCCAATCTTCCTCATGGGAAAAACAAAAAACAAAAAACAGAGTGCTGGATCCATCTCCAGAGTTTCTGATTTCATGGGTCTGGAGTGAGGCCTGAAAATTTCCATTTCTAACAAGTAGTCCAGTGATGCTGCTGCTGGTGATCTGAGAACCCCACTTTGAGAACCACTGGTTTAGAAGGTTGTAAAAGTAGTATATAGTAGATTTAGTAATCTTCTGTTGATGATAAAGCAGAGGAGGAATTTATGTTTCTGGCATGGGAGATTGTATAATAGCACTAATGTAGGACCAAATATATTTAGGACCAAATAATAGTTTAGAACCAAAAATAAGAAGGAAGAACAGCTTTGTGAGGAGGGAGCAGAAAATATTGAGATCCATTATGGACAAGTTCCTGAAATTAAATTTAGGGATAATGTCTAGAACTAAGATATAGTATGTGACTTAAGCTTGAAAGTAGATATAGTTATGCCAGGACACGTACAGCAGAAGTGCAGTGGGTAACACTGAAGGGACAAATACAACAAACAGCCCAAAACAAAACCAAGCCAGAAGACAAACCAGGAAGGAGGACAGTACAAAAGTTTTAATAAGAAAAAGGGAAGAGTTGGGAGGAAAGAATGATGAAAAGTGTCAAAATTCTGCAGAAGAATGGATCAGCAAGCTAGATGAAAGACTAGAGGAAATCACCCAAGCAGAACAGAAAAAAGAAAAAAGAATTAGACAGAATGAGAACAGTCTAAGGGACTCTGGGACAATATCCAGTATGCTAAGATTCAGATTATAGGTGTCCCAGAAGGAGAAGAGAGAGACAAAGGGGCAGAAAATTTATTTGAAGAAATAATAGATGAAAATTTTCCTGATCTGAGGAAGGAAACAGACATCCAAGTTCAGGAAGCACAGAGAGCTCCAAAGAAGATAAGCCCAAAGAGCCCCACACCAAGACATATTATAATTAAAATGTCCAAAATTAAAGATAAAGAGAGAATCCTAAAAGCAGCAAGAGAAAGGCCACAAGTGACATATAAAAGGAAGCCCATCAGGCTATCAGCGGACTTCTCAGCCGAGATCCTACAGGCGAGAAGAGAATGGCACAACATATTTAAAGTGCTAAAAGGAAAAAACCTACAGCCAAGAATAGTCTATCCATCAAGGTTGTCATTCAAAGTGGAAGGAGAGATAAAGAGCTTCCCAGACAAGCACAAATTAAAGGAGTTTATCATCAAGAAACCAGGTCTAGAAGAAATGCTGAAGGGACTTATTTAAGTGGGAAAGCAATGACCACAAATAGAGATTAAAAAAAATTATTATCAAAAAAACAAAACAACAACAACAAAAAACAGGCAATAAAATCACTCGTAAAGGTAAAAACATAGTAAAGGTAGCAGATTAACTACCTGTGAAGATGATATGCAGGTTAAAAGACAAATGTACTAAAGTCACCTATTTCAATGATAAGAAGGTAACGGATGGACACACACTAAACAAGAGACTATATATGATTTGAAAAATATAAAATGTGGGAGGAGGGGAGTGAAAAAGTAGAGCTTTTAGAAAGAAGTCAAGCTAAAGAGTCTATCAACTCGATATAGACTGTTATATACATAGAATATTAACTAGGATCCTCATGGTAATCACAAATCAGAAACATATAATAAGTAAGCAAAAAGTAATACAAAAGAAATCAAACATATTACTAAAGATAACCATCAAACCACAAGGGAAGAGAGCAAGAGAAAAAGACAGGAACAGAGAAGAACTACTAAAACACCAGAAAAAAAGTAACAAAATGTCAATAAACACGTATTTATCAATAGCTACTTTAGACGTCAATGGACTAAATGCTCCAATCAGATGCCATAGGGTGACCAGTTGGATAAAAAAACAAGACCCATGTATATGCTGCATACAAGAGACACACTTCAGACCTAAAGACACTCACAAAGTGAAAGCAAAAGGATGGAAAAAGATATTCCATGCAAATAGCAAAGAAAAGAAAGCGGGGGCAGCAATACTTATATCAGACAAAATAGACTTTAAAATAAAAACTGTAACAAGAGACAAAGGCGGGCACTACATAATGATAAAGGGAACAATCCAACAAGAAAATATAACACTTGTAAATATCTATGCACTCAACGTAGGAGCACCTATATATATAAAGCGATTATTAACAGACATAAAAGGAGAAATAGACAGTAACACAATAATAGTAGGGGACTTTAACACTCCACTTACACCATTGGATAGATCATCCAAACAGAAGATCAATAAGGGAACACTGGCCTTAAAGGACACATTAGACCACATGGACTTAGTAGATATATACAGAACATTCCATCCAAAAACCACAGAATACACATTCTTTTCGGATGCACATGGAACATTCTCCAGGATTCATCACATATTAGGACACAAAACGAGTCTCAATAAATTTAAGAAGATCAAAATAATACCAAGCATCTTTTCTGACCACAAAGACATGAAACTAGAAATCAACTACGGGAAGAAAACCAGAAAAACCACAAAAATGTGGAGATTAAACAAAATGCTACTGAACAATGAATGGGTCAATGAAGAAATCAGAGGAGAAATCAGAAAATTCCTGGAGACAAATGAAAATGAAAATATGACATGCCAAAATCTGTGGGATACAGGAAAAGCAGTTCTAAGAGGGAAGTTTATAGCAATTCAGGCCTACCTCAACAAAGAAGAAAAATCCCAAATAGACCATGTAAAATGACATCTAAAGGTACTGGAAAAAGAACAAGAAACAAAGCCCAAAATCAGCAGAAGGAAGGAAATAATAAAAATCAGAGCAGAAATAAATGAAATAGAGACTAAAAAAAATAGAAAAAATTAATGAAACCAAGAGCTGGTTCTTCGAAAAGATAAACAAAATTGACAAACCCTTAGCTAGACTCACCAAGAAAAAAAGAGAGAAGGCTCAAATAAATAAAATCAGAAATGAAAGAGGAGAGATTACAACAGACACCTCAGAAATACAAAAGATAATAAGAGAATACTATGAAAAGCTATACACCAACAAATTGGATAATCTGGAAGAAATGGATAAATTCTTAGAAACATAAAACATTCCAAAACTTGACCAAGAAGAAGTAGAAAATTTGAATAGACTGATCACCAGTAAGGAGATCAAAACAGCAATCAAAAACCTCCCAAAAAATAAAAGTCCAGGACCAAATGGCTTCCCTGGTGAATTCTACCAAACATTCAAAGAAGACTTAATACCTATCCTTCTCAAACTCTTCCAAAAAATTGAAGAGGAGGGAAGGCTTCCTAAGTCATTCTACAAAGCCGACATTATCCTGATACTGAAACCAGAAAAGGACAATACAAAAAAAGAAAATTACAGGCGAATATCACTGATGAACGTTGATGCAAAAATCCTCAACAAAATACTTGCAAATCGAATACAATAGTACATTAAAAAGATCACACATCATGATCAAATGGGTTTCATTCCAGGGATGGTTCAACATCCACAAATCTATCAACATGACACAACATTAACAAAATGAATAATAAAAATCGCATGATCATCTCAATAGATGCAGAGAAAGCATTTGATGAGATACAGCATCCATTTATGATAAAAACTCTAAATAAAATGGGTATAGAAGGAAAATACCTCAAGATAATAAAGGCCATATAGGACAAACCCACAGAAAATATAATTCTCAACCGAGAAAAACTGAAAGCTGTCCCTTTAAGAACAGGAACCAGACAAGGATGCTCACTGTCACCACTCTTACCTAACATAGTATTGGAAGTCTTAACCAGAGCAATCAGGCAAGAAAAAGAAATAAAAGGGATCCACATTGGAAAAGAAGAAGTGAAACTGTCACTCTTTGCAGACAATATGATTTTATATCTAGAAAACCCTAAAGAATCCACTAAAAAACTTTTGGAAACAATAAAGGAATACAATCAAGTCACGGGATACAAAATCAACATACAAAAATCGGTTGTGTTTCTATACACTAACGAAGTAGCAGAAAGAGAAATTAAGAATACAATCCCATTTACAATTGCAACAAAAAGAATAAAATACCTAGGAATAAACTTAACCAAAGAAGTGAAAGATCTGTACACTGAAAACTATAAAACATTGTTGAAAGAAATCGAAGAAGACACAAAGAAATGGAAAGATATTCCTTGCTCCTGGATTGGAAGAATTGGCATCGTTAAAATGTCCATACTTCCTAAAGCAATCTATAGATTCAATGCAATCTCTATCAAAGTTCCAACATTTTTCACAGAAATAGAATAAAGAATCCTAAAATTTATATGGAACAACAAAAGACCCCAAATAGCCAAAGGATTCCTGAGAAAAAAAGAACAAAGCCGAAGGCATCACACTCCCTGATTTCAAAATATATTACAAAGCCATAGTAACCAAAACAGCATGGTACTGGCGCACAAACAGACACACAGATCAGTGGAACAGAATTGAGAACCCAGAAATAAACCCACGTATTTGTGGACAGCTAATATTCAACAATGGAGCCAAGAGCATACGATGGAGAAAGGAGAGTCTCCTCAATAAATGGTGTTGGGAAAACTGGACAGCCACATGCAAAAGAATGAAAGTAGACCATTCCCTTACACCATACACAAAAATCAAGTCAAAATGGATTAAAGAGTTGAATGTAAGACCAAAACCATGAAAGTTCTAGAAGAAAACATAGGCAGTACACTCTTTGACATTGGTCTTAGCAGCATATTTTCAAGTCCCATGTCTGACCAGGCAAGGGAGACAAAAGAAAAAATGAACAAATGGGACTACATCAAACTAAAAAGCTTCTGCACCGCAAAGGAAAGCATCAACAAAACGAAAAGACAACCTAACAATTGGGAGAAGACATTTGCAAACCATATATCAAATGAGTGGTTAATATCCAAAATATACAAAGAACTCATACAGCTCAACAACAAAAAAACCAACAATCCAATTAAAAAATGGGCAAAAGGTCTGAACAGAGACTTCTCCAAATAAGATATACGGATGGCCAACAGGCATGTGAAAAGATGCTCAACATCGTTAGCTATCAGGGAAATGCAAATCAAAACTACAATGAGATATCACCTCACTCCGGTCAGAATGGCTGTAATTAACAAAACAGGAAACAACAAGTGTTGGAGAGGATGTGGAGAGAAGGGAACCCTGTACACTGCTGGTGGGAGTGCAAACTGGTGCAGCCATTATGGAAAGCAGTATGGTGTATCCTCAGAAAATTAAGAATAGATCTACCATATGATCCAGCTATCCCACTGCTGGGTATTTATGCAAAGAACTTGAAAATGCAAATGCATAAAGATACCTGCACCCCTATGTTCATTGCAGCATTATACGCAATAGCCAAGACTTGGAAGCAACCTAGGTGCCCATCAAAGGACGAACTGGTAAAGAAGATGTGGTATTTATACACGATGGAACACTACTCAGCCATAAGAAATGATGAAATCCGGCCATTTGTGACAACATGGATGGACCTTGAGGGTATTATGCTGAGTGAAATAAGTCCGAGGGAGAAAGTCAAATACCGTACCATCTCACTCATAAGTAGAAGATAAAAACAACGACAAAAAAAAACCACATAGCATTGGAGATTGGATTGGTGGTTTACCACTGGGAAAGGGGGGAGGGGGGAGGGCAAAAGGGGTGATTAGGCTCACATGTGAGGGGATGGATAATAATTTGTTTTTTTTTAAAGATTTTATTTTTTCCTTTTTCTCCCCAAAGCCCCTCAGTACATAGTTGTATATTCTTCGTTGTGGGTCCTTCTAGTTGTGGCATGTGGGATACTGCCTCAGCGTGGTTTGATGAGCAGTGCCGTGTCCGCGCCCAGGATTCGAACCAATGAAACACTGTGCTTCCAGCAGCGGAGCGCGCGAACTCAACCACTCGGCCACAGGGCCAGCCCCAACAATAATCAGTTTTTGGCTGGTGAGCATGATGTAATATACACAGAATCTGAAATATATTATGATGTACATCCAAAAGCTATATAATGTTATAATCCAATGTTACTGCAATTAAAAAAATAAAATAAAATAATTTTCAAAAAAATGTCAAAATTCTTCAAAGATGACAAAGTCAGGGATACAGTGCTCCTGTTAGTAGATAGAATGTGACTATTGATACAAAGCTACACAACCAGTTTAGAGAAGCAAAGGTCACAGTGTTGCTTCCATTGTCTCATATATGAACCTCCCAGCAAAATTCCCCAGCCCTGGCCTGCCCCAGCCCTGCCGGCCCTTCGGGCCAGTGTCCAACTGCTCCACCTCTGACATACATTTTAGAATTCCAACCTCCGTGCCATGTTCTGCCTCCAACCTCTGTAATTATTCTCATCGTCCCAGTTTGCAGATATTTCTTCATCACTAGGCCTCTTGGTTTCATCTGCCTACTGACCCAACACCTACTAACACAATAAGACAGGCAGTGACAACGTTTCAGTGCAGAAAGAGAGGGCTTCTCACAAGTAGGTTCCGGCCCATGAGAGCAAACCAGAAGCCAAAGATAAGAAAGATAAACTCCAGTAAATAAGTTAACCAAATAAAGAGGAAAGATATGCATTAAAATTGTATGCATTTACTGGATTTCGAGCCAAGGGGTGAATTTGGAGAGAGCAGTTCCAGAGAGTACTGTGAGAGGAAGAGAAAGCTTGAGCCATAAAGGCATGCAGATGCGTGTAGACTGTATTTACAGGAAGAGGCTTTGGTGCCTTTGTTTAGTCTTCTTGTTCTGTTTTTCGAACAAGTGAGATCTGCAATGAGTCTACTCTATGGAACTTAAAGGAAATTTCGGCAGTAAGAGAATAATTTAGAAGGAATTTCAGGTAAGGAAGTCTCTATGAGTAGCCCTATCGTTGAAAGAAGAGTGCTAATTATAGTCTTAGGACAGTGAGAAAGCACTGGAAGAGAGGAGTGACAACTGCATACGTGAGTGCACCTGTGTGTGTATATGTGTGCAGGTGTGTAGTGTGTTTTCAAACAGGATTCTTCCAGAAATGAAGCAGAAACTCTCTTAGTCTTTTCCTGCACTAAACCACATGGCCCTCTTGTTTCAGTGTCTAGAATTCTCAATCAGATCATGATGTCTCTAGTGGGCTAGCTCAGGAACCTTATCACTGGCATGTCATTATGTTTTTATTTGTGTTTTTTCTGATTACTAAAAATTAGCTTAAACAGAAAGGAAAGCGTAAACAATGATGGAAATGTTATTTCATGGAGTGGAAGAAATGATTACACAACCAAATCTTGAGAAGGGTGTGACTAGGGCATATTTATAACAGACTTTGGCTACCCTCAATAAAACAGAAAATATGTAAGAAGATGGCTTAGGTATTTAAAGGAATTGCAGGAAGAATTGCACAAAGAAATCCTAGGAAGGGAAATGACCTGGGCAGCTCTGGGGAAGTTAGCAGCCAACATTCATAGACCATCTCAAGAGTGTTGCCAATAAGGTAAATCAACTCCAGTAACTCCCCAGCTCCTGGCAACCACTGATTTGCTTTCTGTCTCTATACATTTGTCTTTTTTGGAAATTATATGTAAATGTAGTTATATAATACATAGTCTTCAGTGTCTGGCTTCTATCACTGAGCATAATGTTTTTGAGGTTCATTCATGTTGGAGCATGTATTAGTTTATTCCTTTTTAATGCTGAATAGTAGACCATTGTATGAATGTTCAATGTTTTGTTTATTTGTTCAACAGTTGACGGACATTTGGATTGTTTCCTGTTCGGAGCTATTATGAATAATGCTACCATGATCATCCATGCACAAGTCTCATTTCTCTTGAGTAGATACCTAAGAGTAGAATCGCTGGGTCATATGGTAAGTTTGTTTAACTTTTTATGAAACTGCCAAACTGTTTTCCAAAGAGGTTGTACCATTTTACATACTGACCAGCAATGTGTAAGAGTTACAATTGCTCCACATCTTTACCAACGTTTAATATTGTCATCCCTTTTGATTATAGACATTCTAGTGGGTATGTAGTGGTATCTCATTATGGTTTTAATTTCCATTTCCCTAATGGCTAATAATGTTGAGCAATTTTGCATGTGCTCTTTAGCCATTCGTATATCTTCTCTGATGATATGTCTATTCAAATATTCAAATCTTTTGTCATTTTTTAATTGGGTTGTTTGTCTCTTTTTATAGAGTTGTAAGAGTTCTTTATAATTTGGATACAAACGTATTATCAGACATGTGACTTGCAAATATTTCTTCCTAATCTGTCACTTATCTTTTTCTTTTGTTTTTTTGAACATGCATCAACGTTTGTCTTTTCATGCTTTAATAGTGTCTTTTAAAGGGTAAAAGTTTTTTATTTTGTTTCAACAAAATATCAATGTTTTCTTTTATGGACTGTGTTTTTATTGTCACATCTAAGAAATCTTTGCTTAACCCAAGGTCACAGAGATTTTCTCCTGTGTCTTTTCTAGAAAACTTTAGTTTAGCTCTTACATTTAGGTCTCTGATCCATCCCTAGTTACATTTTATGTGTGGTGTGAGGTAAGGAGCTATGTTGCTGTGGTGGTGGTGGTGGTTCTGCCCCTCCTTCCCCTGTTTCCTCTCCCTTTTCTTCTTCCTCCTCCTCCTCCTCCTTCTTCTGCGTTCCTCTTGTTCCTCCTCTTCTTCTTCACATAATATCAAATTGTTCTAGCACCATTTGTCGAAAAGAATATACTTTCCACATTGAATTGCCAGAGCACCTTTTTTTTTTTGAGGAAGATTAGCCCTGAGCTAACATCTGCCAATCCTCCTCTTTTTGCTGAGGAAGCCCGGCCCTGAGCTACCATCCGTATCCATCTTCCTCTACTTTATATGTGGGATGCCCACCACAGCATGGCGTGCCAAGCGGTGCCATGGCGAACCCCGGGCCGCCGAGAAGCAGAACGTGCAAACTTAACGGCTGCGCCACCGGGCCAGCCCCCAGGGCACATTTGTAAAAATCCAATTGACTATAAGTTGAAGGATTTTATTTCTGGACTCTCAATTCTGTCTTACTAATCTATGTATTTATCCTTATACCAATCCCACACTGTCTTAATTACTGTCTATTCATAAGAAGTTTTGAAATTGGGTAGTGTAAACCATACAAGTTTATTCCTCTTTTTCAAAGTCCTTTTAGCTTTCCAGGTTCTTTTCACATCCTTATAAACTTTAGTATCGGCTTTTGTGTTCTACAAAAACCTGCTGGGATTGTGACATTGAATCTATGGGTCAGTTTGGGAAGGACTGTCATCTTAACAATGCTGAGACTCCCAATCCATGAATATGGAATTTCTTTCCAGTTTTTTAGATCTTCTTTACTTTCTCTCAGCAGTGTTTTGTAGTGTTTTTGCATTTTGTTAAATGTATTCCAAAGTATTTTATTCTTTCTGATATTTTGGGGAGTGGGATTGTTTTCTTAATTTTATTTTTGGACTGTTCTTTGCTAGCATACAGAAATAAAGTGGGTTTGTATATTGGTCTTGTACCCTGAGACCTTGCTAGACTAGTTCTAGTAGCTTTTTGATGATTCCTCTGGATTTCTGCATACAAGAGTGTGTCATCTGTCAATAGGAGCGGTTTTATTTCCTTTTTTCCTTCTAATATGTATGCCTTTAATTTATTGTTTCTTTTCTTATTGCACTGACTAGAACCTCTAGTATAACACTGAGTAGAATTGATGAGAAGAGACGTCTTTGTCTTGTTCCCAATCCTCAGGAGAAGAAATCATTCATTCACCATTTAGTATGAGGTTAGTTCTAGGTTTTCTTTTTGTTTTTTTTTTTAAGATTTTCTATTTTTCCTTTTTCTCCCCAAAGCCCCCCGGTACATAGTTGTATATTTTTAGTTGTGGGTCCTTCTAGTTGTGGCATGTGGGACTCTGCCTCAGCATGGCCCAATGAGCTGTGCCATGTCCACGCCCAGGATCCGAACCGACAAACCCGTGGGCTGCCCTAAGCGGAGCTCAAGAACCCAACCACTAGGCCATGGGGCCAGCACCTCTAGGTTTTTAAGAGAGGTTCCTTATCAGGTGAAGAAAGTCTCATTATAATCCTAGATTGTTGAGTGGATGTTGGATTTTTAAAATGCTTTTTCTGCCTCTATTGAGATGATCATGTGATATTTCTAGGCTAAATTCCACTTGGTCGTGACGTGTAATCCTTTTTGTATGTTGTTGGATTTGGCTTGCTAATATTTTGTTAAGGATTTTAGTATTTCTTTTCATGAGGGATATTGGTTTATAGTTTTCTTTTTTCACAATGTCTCTATTTGGCTTTGGTGTCTGAATGATGTGGACTCGTTGAATGAGTTGGGGAGTGTTTCCTCTTCCTCTATTTTGTGAAGGATTTAGGTAGGATTGGTATTATTTCTTCTTCAGTTATTTCTTAGAACTTGCCTGTGAAGCCATCTGGCCCTGGGATTTTCTTTATGGAAAGATTTTTCATTACCAAGCTAAATTTTTACTTCTTATAGATCTATTCATATTTTCCACTTCTTAAAGATGTTTTGGTAGTTCTTGTCTTTCTGGGAATTTATCCATTTCATCTTAGTTGTATAATTTGTTGACAAAAAAGATGTTGAAAGAATACCTTATTATCCTTTCAATTTCTGTAGGGTCAGTAGTAATGTTCTCTCTGTAAATCCTGATGTCAGTAATTTATGCCTTCCTTTTTTTCTTGGTTGGTCTACCTAAAGATTTATCAATTTTATTGATTTTTTCAAAGAAGCATCTTTTAGTTTCATTGATTTTCTCTATTGTTTTTCTGTTTTCTATTTCATTGATTTCCTCTCTGATTTTATTGTTTCCTTGCTTCTGCTTGCTTTGGATTTAATTTGCACTTTTCTAGTTCATTTAGGTGAAAGCTTACATTATTGATGTGAGACTTTTTTGTTTTCTAATATTAACATTTAATGCCAAATATTTTCCTCTAAGCACTGTGGGGAATTCTCCCTTTAGAGTGCTAAGGAAAGCTGTTCAGAGGTAAATGTCTCACCAGAAGCACTATGCTACAAAATCCAAATTTCTTTTTGTTATTGATTTATACTTGTTGTGTTGGAAAATATACTATGAATGATTTTAATTCTTTTAAATGTATCAAAGGGGCTGGCATGGTGGCACAGTGGTTAAGTTCACGTGCCCCGCTTCAGTGGCCCAGGGTTCACGGGTTTGGATCCTAGGTGTGGACCTAGCACCACTCATTGAGCCATGCTGTGGCGCTCTGCAAACAAAATAGAGGAATATTGGCATAGATGTTAGCTCAGCAACAATCTTCCTCAAGCAAAAAGAGGAAGATTGGCAACAGATCTTAGCTCAGGGCCAATCTTCCACACCAATAAATAAATAAATTTATCAAGACATTTTTTATGGCCTAGCACATGTTCTCTTCTGGAAATTGTGTGCACTTGAAAAGAATATGTATTCTGCTGTTGTTGGGTGGAGTGTTCTGTAAATGTCACTTAGGTCAAGTTGGTTGATAGTGTTGTTCAAAACTTTTATATGCTTGAGTGACATGCTGTGCAGGATCCTAGTACTGGAGAAGCTGCCCCTGCTGCAGAAGCATGGGGGTAGGCAAATCAAGGACACTGTAGGAGCTGGACTCTGGTGAAACCATGTACCCTTCTGGTGCTGCCCAGCGAATGTACGCCAGAATCAGGAAGAAAAATCCTTTCCTATGGCAATGATTCCTCATCACCCTCTACTGAAAAAGTCTAACATTGTGCCATCTGGCAAAGGAAAAATATTAAAAGTCCAGATTCTTTCCCACAGAGCTGACAATCAAGGGTAAATTTGGAGCCAAGGGACAATAGACACGTCTCTCCTGTGGAGGATGGCCATTCGTGTCCCTGCTCAGTTTTCTTTTTGATCCTTACTTTTATGTTTTAGCTTGCTTCCTGGATGTTGTCCCTATGTCTGCATAGCCTGGTAGTCAGCCACTGATTGGCCCAAGGCTATGCTAAAACGCCTCAAACTAGCAAGGTTTCCAACCCTTGCCAGTGGATTTGTATGTGGGTTTATGAGTACATTCAAAATTCAGGGATTTGCAAGGTCTGTCCCAGGTTTTACTTCTTACCAAGCCTCCCCTGGGCATGCTTGCAGGCTACCAGTTAGCCAGAGATGTATGGAGAGCTTGTCTAACCTCTCTCTCTCCACCTTCATGACTTAATCACCTCCCAAATGCCCCACCTCCCAATACCATCACATTGAAGGTTAGAGTTTCAAGATATGAATTTTGGGAGGACACAAACATTCAGTCCCTAACATTCCTCAGCAATAAATTAGGTGTGAATAACACTTTTCAGTGTAAAGTGAACTTTTGAAGAACTTTACCTTGTTTGATCTTCATAAGAAATCCTTGAAGTAGGGGGGACGGCCCTGTGGCCTATTGGTTATGTTTGGTGCACTGTGCTTTGGTGACCCAGGTTCAGTTCTCAGGCGTGGACCTATACCACTGGTCAGCAGCCATGCTGTGGCAGAGATCCACATACAAAAGAGAGGAAGACTGGACAGACGTTAGCTCAGGGACAATCTTCCTCAAGCAAAAAGAGGAAGGTTGGCAACAGATGTTAGCTCAGGGCAAATCTTCCTCAGCAAAAAAAAAAAGAAAGAAAGAAAGAAAAAGAAATCCATGAAGTAAAAATTTTAGTAAAAGTTAAACTGAAGCATAAAAGGAGTGTTTAAGGGGCCGGCCCCGTGGTCAAGTGGTTAAATTCAAGCGCTCTACTTTGGTGGCTCAGGGTTTCGCTGGTTCGTCCTGGGCGTGGACATGGCACCGCTCATCAAGCCATGCTGAGGCAGTGTCCCACATGCCACAACCAGAAGGACCCACAACTAAAAAAAATATACAACTATGTGCTAGGGGGCTTTGGGGAGAAAAAGGAAAAATAAAATCTTTAAAAAAAAAAAATGGAGTGTTTCAAAGAAAAGACACACCCAAGACTTAAGCACAGTCTTTGTAATACCTAATTATTTCCCTTATTTATTAAACCATAATATCTTAGAACAAAAACCTTAATACGTGAAAAAACTTTATAGTATAGATAATACATGCACATATTCAAAAGGTACAAAAGGGTATCTAGTTAAAAGTCCATCCCAGCCCCTGTTTCCCGGCCACCCATTTTCCCTTTCATGGAGAATAAATTGTACTCTTGACCAGGGACTCCATCAACTACGTGCCTAATAGGTCCTAGCAAAAGTATTTCAAAGTAAGTGCCTCCACACAGGATAGTGTTAAGACCGATATAAAGACAGCTGGATTTGGGGGAGCAGGGAATAAAACGGTACATGTTTATTTCTCAGTCATGGGTGACTGGGAATTCTGCTCATTGTGGTCCCCACACTATAGGAATAGAATCTGACATGCAAGATAGAATAGGCTTGACTTCTTACCCTAGTATCGACTGTGATCTTCTAAGGAACCGAAACAAATGGAAGAAAAATCTTCTCCTAACCTATTTCAGTAAGTTTTGGAGGAAACATTCGCTAAAACCTCTAAGGAATAAACATTCTTATCTAATTTATTCCCACAGAGACGCATAGGAACACTTGCAAATTTTAAGAGCAGAAATTTTATATTCTTCTCCTGTTTGACTGTTTAGACTTAGCTGTCCTTCTTAACAACTTAACTAAATAATAAAAATTGAAGCAAAATTTTCCACTGTGAAATGCTCAAAGCTCTTCACTCTCCCGTCAAGGAAGAGAAGTGTTGCTAGAGATGGGTCAGCACAAGGAAATGCATTGGTCCAACATGTTAGGCCATGAAATTTTTAATGTAATAAGCAGAAAAGTCAAAATGTGTCCTTCTTTAGCAATAGTCTATTTGTATTCACAGCTTGCCACTCTCCCCAAAGCTCCACGTGCTCACCAACCCAGAAGCTCTCTGAACCTCATCCCTTTGGGTGTTTATGGAGGCTTTAGTACATAGTCATGATTTGTTAAATCATTGGCCAATGGCGATTGATTCAACCTCCAGCCCCTCGCCTCTCCCCAGAGGTGTGTGTTGGGGGGGTGGAGGGGTAAGGCGGGACTGAAAGTTCTAATCCTCTAATGACACAGTTGGGTTTCTTGGCAACCAGCTCCCATCCTTAGGTTACCTAGATTGTTCAAAAGTCACCTCATTAACATAACAAAAGATACCTTTGTGGTTCTCATCAAGGATCATCCCGGGGTGGGGGGGGGGGGGGGTGAGGTACCAAAATCCTGAGATGCTCAAGTCCCTTAGTCTGCCCGCTTTATCTACATGTTCCACATCCACAGATGCAGAGGGACGACTGTATTTCTTAGTGTAAACCACAATATCACACCTACCTAAGCTAGAGATTTGTATCTCTAACTGCCTCCTGGTCATCTTGAATGCCCCAAAAGTTGCTCAAACTCAAAATGTCCAATAGTGATCCATTATTATTCCCTGATCCCCATATCAAAACTGCTGCTCCTTTGCACTTGTCAACCTCTCCAGGTGTACCTGTCCCTCAGACCCTTACCTGCCCTACATTCTGTACTCTAGCCTTGTCAGGCTCCAGCTAGGTCCTCCAAGGTACAGTACTGTTATTCACATTTGTTACAGAAGGGCTTCTGCACCACATAAGTGACTTAGTGCTATCCACAGTTCATTGTCCCTAACCCATTCCTCAGAGTCAGTTAATGCTTGGCACTTACTGCTGCATGGACGCAAAGGAAAAGATTGATGGCACCAAGCACTCAGCCCCCTATTCTCTCACTGCTGAACCCTGGCTAGAAGGCTATCTGGAGTCTGACTATTCTTCCTTTGCAAGGGATGTGGCTTTCAAGAGTTACAATGTTATTGGTGCTCTCTGGCCTCTCACTTGGCCTCTCAGATCCCAATCTGGCCCATCCCAGTGATAACTGGAGGAGTGAGGTGGGACCTCAGGGTGCTATCCTACCAGGAAGAATGTAGTTCTATCTGCAGCCATCCAGTGTGTGACTCCTACCCCAGCTTCTGTTCACGAACCCTCTCCCTCAAAGCTGATACATCAGAAATAGGAAATGTAGCTCTCATACATATATTTCCTCATATGATGTATGCAGAGAATTGTGGAGGAGGGTCTTATTACTAATGGTATAACTACTTTATGTAGGGAGACAAGTTTAATAAACAAAAAATTTCTTCTGACTTATGATGACCATTAACATTTATTTTTTGATTCATGATACATTTTAGCAGAAACATACTCTCTTGCACAACCAGAGGCACTCATAACTAGAATATACAACTATGTACCGGGGTTGGGGCGGGGGGGTACTTTGGGGAGGAGGAGAAGAAGAAGAAGGAAAAAAAAGAAGATTGGCAACAGATATCAGCTCAGGTGCCAATCTTTCAAAACACAAAACAAAACAAAACAAATATACTCCTAATTTCACCCCAAATATTATTAGATACTTGGTTGTTTACTTTTCCAAAAGTAGAAAAATATTTATAAAAGAAATTGTCATACTCCAGCAGATGCTTGATTTATTTTTTTCCTTCTAAAAATCCTGGGTTAAGTAATCAAAAAATAGAACTTTAATAAATATCTTCCACAGCCTATTTGCCTTGTTTTCACGATATTGCTTCCTTGATCAGGCATGCTGTGTTAGTTTAATAGGTCTGCTATAACAAAGTACCACAAACTAAATCCATAGACTCCATTGCATTTATTTATTTACTAATCTTTCTTCCCCTACGAGACTGTAAGTTGTTTGTGGGCAGGGACCTATCTTGCTCATTTTTTACCCCTTAGCATCTAGCAGAGAGAGTGTCTGGCACATAATTCATGATAAATAAATATTTGCTGATTGAATGAATGAACGGATGAATTGGGTATAGGCCAATTTAAATAGGAGAGGAAAACAAGCTCAATCCTCAGTATCTGTTAAAAAAAAAAAAAAACAGGAGAACACAGGGAACTTGCCCATCAGGCTCAGCATTTGAGAGAACACAGGTGAAATTCTGTGCATCTAGGTCTGTAGTATCCAATATGGTCACCAGTAGCCACATGTGGCTATTTACATTTAAATAAATTAAAATTAAATACAATTAAAGAATTCAGTTCCTTAGTAACACTAGCCATATTTCAATGATCAATAGCCACGTGTAGCTATTTGGCTGCCATATTGCACAGCACAGATAGAGAACATGTCTGTTATTTCCGCAGATCCTATCGGACAGTGCTGATCTAGACCATACAATACTTTTAAGGAGACAATCCTTTCTCTCAGAGACAATTCTATTTAACAGTATTAGTCCATCCTTTCAGACGAGACAGGTGCCACGTTTGGTGCCGACAAGAAACAAGAAACCAATAAGCTAAGTCTCTGATCTTAAGGGACTCACCATTTACTAGTTTTGTAAATTTGTTTAGAAATGTTATGCTAAGGAGAAATTTATTACATTTGAAAAGTCATCTACAAAGCGAGCAACGTAAGGAAAGTTGGGAAAATGTTTACCCAGTGACATACCAGGAGGTAGTAGTCACTGTCTCTCTCATTATTGGATTATGAAATTAACAACTTAAAAATAAAAATGAAAATAGACTCCATATCCTCTAGACCCCTGTGAAGGGGACGGCTATCTTGCACACGTGTTGACCACGGTGTCAGAAATGGAATCGGGCCACATTTTGCTTTAACAAACAGGTATCCAACCTGAGACTTCTTAAAATCAGTTTAATATTTAGCTGTGTTCTAGAATCTTATGAAGCACAATTAAACCAAACTAAATTACATTTTCTTTTGGTTTAGAAACTGCCTCAGAAACATCTTTCCTACAAATAATCAGATCAGGTAGGACCTGGGATCTAGCAGAAATCTAGGGAAAAACAACTTTCCAATGACATATGGCAGAGCTCCCTCAGGCTTATAATTAGACTGTAATAAACCGAAAGTCACCTTATGTGTCACAGAGGGTGTTTGTGCAAACATTCGAGAAGACCAAGTTGAATTCCAAAATGCATATATTGATTAACTTACAGATAAACTAAAAATATAAAGAACATTGGAGAAATTAAATGAAACCATTTAGTATGGAAAATAACTTTGTTGCCTAGTAAATTCAAAAGCATATATATATATTTATTTTTTGAGGAAGATTAGCCCTGACCTAACATCTGCCGCCAATCTTCCTCTTTTTGCTAAGGAAGACTGGCCCTGAGCTAACATCCGTGCCCATCTTCCTCTCCTTTATCTGTGGGATGCCTGCCACAGCATGGCTTGACAAGCGGTGCTAGGTCCACACCTGGTATCCAAAACAGCGAACCCCAGGCTGCCGGAGCGGAACGTGTGAACTTAACCACTGGGCCACCAGACCAGCCCCTCAAAAGCATATTTATAGAAATATTTCAGTCCTTTTCAAAAGAACTTTACCTTAAATATAACATTTAGCTTTGAGTTATATATAATACCTGATTTCATTGTTTTCTAGCTTTATTGAGACATAATTGACATAAAACCCTGTGTAGGTTTAAGACATACAAGGTGTTGATTTGATATACTTACATATTGCAAAATGGTTCCCACCATAGTGTTAGCTAACACCTCCATCATCACATCACACAATTACCATTTATTTTTGTGGTGAGAATGTTTAATCTACTCTCTTTATCATGTAGTCTTTTTTTCTGTTTTTGTTTTTTTAAATAACCGCAAGTTCTAAGTGTGCATTTTTGTCAAACTTTGCAACAGTTATTTCATACAGATGTTTAATATCTAAGTTATTGTGCTCTTGTCTGATAAGTATTCTGATTTTCAAGGATTACTTTTTTGTGTTATCAAAAAAGACATTTGAATTTAGCATTAAAAAGAAACTTGGAGGGCCGGCCTCATGGCCCAGTGGTTAAGTTCACATGCTCTGCTTTGGCGGCCCAGGGTTTCGCCGGTTCAGATCCCGGACACGGACCTAGCACTGCTCATCAGGCCATGCTGAGGCGGCATCCCACGTGCCACAACTAGAAGGACACACAGCTATGTACTGGGGGGTTTTGGGGAGAAGAAGGAAAAATTTTAAAAGTAAAATAAATTTTAAAAAAACACAAAACTTGGCAACTTTAAAGTATATAATACAGTATTATTAACCATAATCACCGTTCTGTACATTAGATTCTCACAACTTATTCGTCTTATAACTGGAAGTGTGTACCCTTTCACCAACATCTCCCCATTTCCCCACCCCCTTAGCTCCTGGTAACCACCATTCTTTCTGTTTCTGTGTGTCTAGCTGTTTTAGATCAGACATATGTGATATCATACAGTATTTGTCTCGATCTGACTTATTTCACTTAGCACAATGCCCTCGAGGTCCATCCATGTTGTCACAAATGGCAGGATTTTCTTCTTTCTCATGGCTGAATAATATTTCATTATGTATCTTTATATCTCACACATCTTTATCCATTCGTCCATTAACAGACACATGATTTTCAGGTCTTTGCTATTGTAAATAATGCCGTGATGAACATGGGAGTGCTGATATCTTTTCAAGATCTTGATTTCATTTCCTTTGGGTATATACCCAGAAATGAGATTACTGGATCATATGGTAGTTTTTTGTTTTTTTAAAGATTGGCACCTAAGCCAACAACTGTTGCCAATCTTTTTTTTTTCTGCTTTTTTTCCCAAATCCCCCCAGTTGTACATTTTAGTTGTGGGTCCTTCTAGTTGTGGCATATGGGACGCTGCCTCAGCATGGCCTGATGAGTGGTGCCATGTCCGCACCCAGGATCTGAACCAGCGACAGCATGGGCCACTGAAGTGGAGCGCACGAATTTAATCACTCGGCCACAGCTGGCCCCCCATATGGTAGTTCTATTTGTAATTTTTTGAGGAGCCTCCATACTATTTTCCATAGTGGCTGTGCCAATTTACATTGCCACCAACAGTGCACAAGGGTTCCCTTTTCTCCATACCCTTGCCAACACTAGTTACCTCTTTTTGATGACAGCCATTCTAACAGGTGTGAGGTGATGTCTCATTATGGTTTTGATTTGCATTTCCTTGATTATTGCTAATGTCAAGCACACTTTCACGTAGCTGTTGGCCATTCGTAGATCTTCTTCGGAAAAACGTCTATTCAGTTTCTCTGCTCTTTTTCTTTTTTTTCTAAAAAAGATTTGCCCTGGGCTAACATCTGTTGCCAGTCTTCCTCTATTTTATATGTGGGTCAGTGCCACAGCATGGCTGATGACTCGTGTAGGTCCACACTCAGGATCTGAACCCACGAAACTGGGCCTCCAAAGCAAAGCATGCCAAACTTTACCACTATGCCAGGGGGCTGGCACCCCTCTGCTCATTTTTTAATCAGATTGGTTTTTTTTCTTTTTTCTCTTAAGTTATATGAATTCCTTATATATTTTGGATATTAATCTCTGACAGATATATGATTTGCAAATATTTTCTCCCATTCCTAGGTTGCCTTTTCATTTTGTTGATCATTTCTTTTGCTATGCAAAAACTTTTTAGTTTGATGTAGTCCCACTTGTTTATTTTTTAGTTTGTTGCTTGCATTTAGGTGTCAAATCCAAAAAAATAATTGCCAAGACCAAAGTCAAGGAGCTTTTTCCCTATGTTTTCTTCTAGGAACTTTATGGTTTCAGGTCTTACGTTTAAGTCTTTAATCCATTTCGAGTAAATTTTTGTGAGATATAAAATGGGGTCCAATTTCTTTCTTCTGCAGGTAGTGATCCAGTTTTCCCAACACCATTTATTGAAGAGAGTACCCTTTCACTATTGAATATTCTTGGCTCCCTTGTCAAATATTAATTGACCGCATATGCAAGGGTTTGTTTCTGGGCTCATGATTCTGTTCCATTGGTCTATGTGTCTATTTTTATACCAGTACCGTACTGTTTTTATTACTATAGCTTTGTAGTATAGCTTGAAATCAGGAAGTGTGATGCCTCCAGCTTTGTTCTCCTGTCTCAGGATTGCTTTGGCTATGTGGGATCTTTTATAGCTCCACACAAATGTTAGGATTAGTTGTCCTATTTCTGTGAAAAAATGCTGTTAGAATTTTGATAGGGATTATATTGAATCTATAGATGGCTTTGGGTAGTATGGGCATTTTAACAATGTTAATTTTTCTGATCAATGAACACAAGATATCTATTTTTGTGTCTTCAATTTCTTTCATGACAGTCTTGTAGTTTTCAGTGTACAGATCTTTCACCACCCTGGTTAAAATTGTCCCTAAGTGTTTTATTATTTTTGACGCTATTGCGAATGGGATTGGTCTCTTTATTTCTTTTTAAGATATTTGGTTGTTAGTGTATAGAAGTGCAATTGATTTCTGTATGTTGATTTTATATGCTGCAACTTTACTAAATTTGTTGATTAGATCTAACAGTTTTTTGGGAAAGTCTTTACACTCTCTCTATATAAGATCATATCATCTACAAACAAAGATAATTTTACTTCTTCTCTTCCAATTTGGATATCTTTTAATACTTTTTCTTTCCTGATTGCTGACTAGGACTTCTAGTCCTACGTTGAATAGGAGTGCTGAGAGTGGGCACCCATGTCTTGTTTCTGACCTTGGAGGAAAGGCTTTCAGCCTTTCACCGTTGAGTATGGTGTCAGCTGTGAACCTGCATATGTGTGTATCATATATGGCCTCTATTATGTTGAGATACGTTCTTTCTATACCCAATTTGTGGTATAGAGTGGTTTTATCATGAAAGAATGTTGCATTTTGTCAAATGCTTTTCCTACACCTACTGAGATGATCATATAATTTTTATCTTTCATCCTGTTAATGTGGTGTATCACATGTTTTGATTTGTATGTTGAACCATCATTCCATCCCAGGGATAAATCCCACTTGATCACAGCATAGGATCCCTTTAATTTCCTGTCAAATTCAGTTTGCTGATATTTTATTGAGAATTTTTGCATCTATGTTCTTCAGGGATATTGGCCTGTAATTTTCTCTTCTTACAGTGTCCTTATCTGGCTTTGGTATCAGGGTAATGCTGACCTTGTAAAGTGAGTTTGGGGGTGTTCCTTCCTCTTTGGTTTTTGGGAAGAGATTGAGAAGAATTGGTGTCCATTCTTTAAATGTTTGGTAGAATTCCCCAGTGAAACCATCTGGTCTGGGCTTTATGTATTGGGAGGTTTTGTATTACTGATTCAATGTCCTTACTAGTTATAGGTCTGTTCAGATTTTCTGTTTCTTCATGAGGCAGTCTTGGTAGGTTGTATCTTTTTAGAAATTTATCTATTTCTTCTAGGTTATACAATTCATCATAGTTTTTTATGATCCTTTGTATTTCTTTGGTATCAATTCTACTGACTCCTCTTTCATTTCTGATTATATTTGAGTCTTCTCTTTTTTTCTTAGTCTAGCTAAAGGTTTGTCAATTTTGTTTACCTTTTGAAAAAACTAGCCCATGGTTCCATGATCTTTTCTATTGTTTCCTTCCTTCTGTTAACTTTAGGCTTAATTTGCTCTTCTTTTTCTAGTACCTTAAGGTATAAAGTTAGATTGTTTATTTGACATCTTTCTTTTTTTCCTAATGTAGACATTTATCACTATAAACTTCCCTCTTAGAACTGCTTTTGCTGCCTCCCATAGCTTTTGTATGTTGTTTTTACATTTTTGTTTGTTTCAAGTTATTTTTATTTCCCTTTTGATTTCTTCTTTGACTTATTAGTTCTTCAGGAGTGTGTTGTTTAATGTCCACACTTTTGTAATTTCCTAGTTGTTCTCCTGTTATTGACTTCTGGTTTCACACCATTGTTTTCAGGAAAGATACTTGGTATGATTTCAATCTTAAATTTGGTGAGAATTTTTTTGTGACCTATCATATGATCTATCCTGGAGAATGTTTCACATGCGCTTGAGAAGAATGTGTATTCTGTTGCTGTAGGATGGAATATTCTGTATATGTCTGTTACTTTCTCTAAAGTATGGTTCAATTCCAACATTTTCTTGTTGATTTCTGTCTGGATATCTGCAACTGTTATTGTATTGTAGTCTATTTCTCCCTTCAGATCTGTTAGTCTTTGCTTTATACATTTAGGTGCTCTGGTGTTGGATGCATATAAATTTATGATTTTATATCTTTCTGATGAATTTCCCCCTTATCATATACTGACCTTCTCTGTCTCTGGTTACCAGTTTTGGCTTACAGCCTATTTTGTCTGATAGGAATACAGCTACCTCAACTTTCTCTACTTGCATGGAATATCTTCTTGCATCCCTTCTCTTTGAGCCTATGTGTGTCCCTGAAGCTGAAGTGAACCTTTTGTAGGCAGCATATAGTTGGATCTTATTTTTTTTACCCATCTAGCCACTTTGTGTCTTTTCATTGAAGAATTCAGTCCATTTACATTTAAGTTAATTATTGATAGGTAAGGACTTACTAATGCCATCTTATGAATTGTTTTCTGGCTGTTTTGAAGTTCCTTTCTTCCTTTCTTCCTCTCTTGCTGCGTTTCTCTCTGAATTGATTATTTTCCATACTGGTATGCTTTGATTCCCTTCTGTTTATACTTGTGAACCTACTGTAGTTTTGCTTTGTGATTACCATGAGGCCTACATAGTAAACATAGACATAACTGTTTATTTTATGCTTACAACAACTTAACTTTGTTTACGTATCAAAAACTCTACACTTTACCTACCCCCTTATGAGTTTTAATCACAATTTACCTCTTTTTATATTGTAGAACCATTAACAAATTGTTGTCGCTATTTTTAATATTTTTGTCCTTTAACTTTTCTACTAAAGGTAAGTAGTTAACAAACAACCATATCACACTATTAGAGTATTCTGAATCTGACTATATGCTTACCTTTATGAGTGTGCTGTATATCTTCATATGTTTTCATGTTACTAATTAACATCCTTTCACTTCAATTTGAACTCCTTTCATCATTTCTTGTAAGTCAGGTTTGGTGGATAATGAATTCCCTCAGCTTTTATTTGTTTTGGGATTTTTAAAAAAAATATTTATTTATTTTTATTGAGTTCATAATAGTTTACATCAATGTGAGATTTCAGTTGTACATTATTTCTTGACAGCCACCACATAAGTGCTCCCCTTCACCCCCTGGCCCACCCCATACCCCCCCGTAACCACTGAACTGTTTTCTTTGTCCTTGTGTTTGTTTATATTCCACATATGAGTGAAATCATCTGGTGTTTGTCTTTCTCGGACTGGCTTATTTCGCTTAGCATAATTCCCTCCAGGTCCATCCATGTTGTTGCAAATGGGATGAATTTGTCTTTTTTTCTGACTGAGTAGTATTCCACTGAATATATATACCACATCTTCTTTATCCAGTCATCAGTTGATGGGCACTTGGGTTGCTTCCATGTCTTGGCTCTTGTGAATAGTGCTGCAACAAACATAGGGGTGCATATGTTACTTTGGATTGTTGATTTCAAGTTGTTTGGGTAGATACCCAGTAGTGGGATAGCTGGGTCATATGGAAGTTCTCTTTTTAATTTTTTGAGGAATCTCCATACTGTTTTCCATAGTGGCTGCCCCAGTTTGCATTCCCACCAGCAGTGTATGACGGTTCCTTTCTCTCCACACCCTCTCCACCCTCTCCAACATTTGTTATTTTTAGTCTTAGTGATTATAGCCATTTTAACAGGCATAAGGTAGTATCTTAGTGTAGTTTTTCTTTTTTTTTGAGGAAGATTAACCCTGAGCTAACTACTGCCAATCCTCCTCTTTTTGCTGAGGAAGACTGGCCCTGAGCTAACATCCGTGCCCATCTTCCTCTACTTTATACGTAGGACGCCTACCACAGCATGGTTTGCCAAGTGGTGCCATGTCCACACCCAGGATCCGAACCGGTGAACCCCGGGCTGCCAAAAAGCGGAATGTGCACACTTAACCGCTGCGCCACCAGGCTGGCCCTCTTAGTGTAGTTTCGATTTGCATTTCCTTGATGCTTAGTGATGTTGAACATCTTTTCATGTGCCTAGTGGCCATCTGTATATCTTCTTTGGAAAAATGTCTGTTCATCTCCTTTGCCCATTTTTTGATCAGGTTGTTTGGTTTTTTCTTGTTCAGTTGTGTGACTTCCTTATATATTTTGGAGATTAACCTCTTGTCAGATACATAATGTGCAAATATTTTCTCCCAATTGGTGGGTTGTCTCTTTGTTTTGATTCTAGTTTCTTTTGCCTTGCAGAAGCTCTTTAGTCTGATGAATTCCCACTTGTTTATTTTTTCTTTTGTTTCCCTTGTCTGAGAGGACATGGTATTTGAAAAGATCTTTTTTAGTTCGATGTCAAAGAGTGTACTACCGATATTATCTTCCGAGAGTATTATAGTTTCAGGACGTATCTTCAAGTCTTTAATCCATTTTGAGTTTATTTTTGTGTATGGTGTGAGATAGCGGTCTACCTTCATTCTTTTGCATGTGGCTGCCCAGTTTTCCCAACACCATATATTGAAGAGACTGTCTTTTCTCCATTGTATGTTCTTGGCACCTTTGTCGAAGATTAGCTGTCCACAGATGTGTGGTTTCATTTCTGGGCTTTTGGTTCAGTTCCATTGATCTGTATGCCTGTTTTTGTAGCAGTACCATGCTGTTTTGATTACTGTAGCTTTGTAGTCCATTTTGAAGTCAGGGATTGTGATACCTCCAGCTTTGTTCTTTTTTCTCAAGATTGCCTTAGCAATTCAGGGTCTTTGGTTGCCCCATATGAATTTTAGGATTCTTTGCTCTATTTCTGTGAAGAATGTCATTGGGATTCTGATAGGGATTGCATTGAATGTGTAGATTGCTTTGAGTAATATGGACATTTTAACTATGTTTATTCTTCCAATCCAAGAGCAAGGAATCTCTTTCCATTTCTTTATGTCATTACCAATTTCTCTCAATAATGTCTTATAGTTTTCATTGTATAAGTCCTTCACCTCCTTGGTTAAATTTATTCCTAGGAATTTTATTCTTTAAGTTTTGATTGCAAATGGAATTGTATTCTTGAGTTCTCTTTCTGTAAGCTCATTATTGGAGTATAAAAAAGCAACTGATTTTTGTAAATTGATTCTTTACCCTGCAACTTTACTGTAGTTGTTAATTATTTCTATTAGTTTTCTGATGGATTTTTTGGAGTTTTCTATATATAAGACCATGTCGTCTGCAAACAGCGAGAGTTTCACTTCTTCACTCCCTATTTGGATTTCTTTTAGTCCTTTCTCTTGCCTAATTGCTCTGGCCAAAACCACCAGTACTGTGTTGAATAAGAGTGGTGATAGAGGGTATCCTTGTCTTGTTCCTGTTCTCAGGGGGGTGGCGCTCAGTTTTTGCCCATTGAGTATGATGTTGGCTGTGGGTTTGTCATATATGGCCTTTATTATGTTGAGGTAATTTCCTTCTATCCCCATTTTGTTCAGAGTTTTTATCATAAATGCTGTTGGATCTTGTCAAATGCTTTGCATCTATTGAGATGATCATGTGGTTTTTATTCCTCAGTTTGTTGATGCAGTGTATCATGTTGATTGATTTGCGGATGTTGAACCATCCCTGTGTCCCTGGTATGAGTCTCACTTGATCATGATGTATGATCCTTTTGATGTATTGCTGAATTTGAGTTGCCAAAATTTTGTGGAGAATTTTTGCATCTATGTTCATCAGTGATATTGGCCTGTAGTTCTCTTTTTTCATGGTGTCCTTGTCAGGCTTTGGTATCAGAGTGATGTTGACCTCATAGAATGTGTTAGGAAGTGTTCCATCTTCCCTAATTTTTTGGAATAGCTTGAGAAGGATAGGTATTAAGTCCTCTATGAAAGTTTGGTAAAATTTCCCAGGAAAGCCATCTGGTCCTGGGGTTTTATTCTTTGGGATGCTTTTGGTTGCTGTTTCAATCTCTTTCCTTATGATTGGTCTATTCAGATTGTCTGTTTCTTCTTGACTTAGCATTGGGACGTTGTAAGAGTCTAAGAATTTATTCATTTCCTCTAGGTTATCTATTTTGCTGGCATATAGTTTTTCATAGTAGTCTCTTATAATCCATTGTATTTCTGTGGAGTCTATTGTTATTTCTCCTCTTTCATTTCTCTTTTGTCTATTTGAGCTTTCTCTGTTTCTTTGTAAGTCTGGCTAGGGATTTGTCAATTTTATTTATCTTCTCAAAGAACCAGCTCTTTGTTTCATTGATCCTTTCTACTGCCTTTTTTGTTTCAATGGCATTTATTTCTGCCCTGATTTTTATTATTTCTCTCCTTCTGCTGACTTTGGGCTTTGTTTGTTCTTCTTTTTCTAATTCAATTAGGTGTAGTTTGAGATTGCTTATTTGGGATTTTTATTGTTTGTTAAGGTGTGCCTGTATTGCGATGAATTTCCCTCTTAACAGCTTTTGCTGCATTGTGTTTTGGGAATTCTTTACCTCTCCGTCATTTCTGAAGGGCAGTCTTATTGGGTAAAGTATTCTTGGTGGGCAGTTTCTTTCTTTCAGCACTTTGAATATATCATCCTATTCTCTCCTGACCTGCAAGGTCTCTGCTGAGAAATTCACTGATAGCCATGTGGCAATTCTCTTGTATGAAAGAAATTTTTTTTTCTCTTGCTGCTTTTAAAATTCTCTCTTTGTCTTTGATTTTAGACAGTTTTATCATAATGTGTCTTGAAGAAAATCATTGGATTAAAATTGTAGGATGATCTATTAGCTTATAAACTTGGATGTCCTAATCTCTGCCCAGGTTTGGGCAGTTTCCAGCCATTATTTCTGTAAATAAGCTTTCTACCCTTTTCTCCTTCTCTTCTCCTTCTGGGACTCCAATGGTAATGTACATTGTTTCTCAATGGTATCCAGTAAGTCTGTTGGCTTTCTTCACTCTTTTTCATTCTTTTTTTGTTTATTTGCTCCTCTGATTGGATAATTTCAATGGATCTGTCTTCTAGCTCACTCATTTTTTCTTTTGATTTGTCAAGACCACTGTTGAAGTTCCCTATTGAATTCTTCAGTTCAGTCATTGAGTTCTTCAGCTCCAGAATTTGTTTGATTCTACTTTGTTCCATCTCTTCATTGAACTCCTCATTTTGTTCTTATTTTCCTGATATTGTTAAATTTTTTATCTGTGTTCTCTTGTAGCTCTCTGAACATCTTTTTTTTTCCCTAATGGTTGGCACCTGAGCTAACATCTGTTGTCAATCTTCCTTTTTTTCCTTCTTCTCCCCAAAGTCCCCCAGGACATAGTTGTATATTTTAGTCGTGGGTCCTTCTAGTTGTGGCATGTGGGACGCCACCTCAGCATGGCCAGATGAGCAGTGCCATGTCCTTGCCCAAGATCCGAACCAGCGAAACCCTGGCCTGCCAAAGTGGACCATGTGAACTTAACTACTCAGCCCTGTCCCATTGGCAGTTCCAAGGCATTATAAGGGTGAGGAGAGGCCTGGGAGAGGATCTCAGGAGGCTTATGTCACCGAATACAAATACCTGTGGGGCAAAAACTAGTAAAATCTGTAGGGCATCTCCGGAGGATGTACTGGCTGTTAGTTTCTTCAGTGGCAAAAATGCTAAGTTTATCTGCAGGGCAGGTCACTATACACCGCATTGCTCCCACTGTGTGGCTGCTCCTGGTAGCCCCTGCTTTTCTTTCTTGGTCCTAGCCATCTCTGTGTCTCAGCTTTGCCCTTCTAGGTGAAGTGAAACCAAAGCGGGACCTTCATGCAGTGCCTGGAGAGCCTGGTCGCTCACCCTGCTCTGCCTTTCCTGGTGAGAGGAACTCTTTCAAAGCTGGGAAATTCCCTCCTGGCACTGCTGGCTTGGGGGCTGAGATCATGCAGGCAAAATAAAGCTGTTCTCCTTCTCTTCTTACATGTTTATTCTCAGGTCTTTTGTTCTATTTTGTTGCTAAAATTTCTTAAATGGACTCCAGAGCTCTCCCAGAGTCGTCCTTATTCATGGATAGCTGTCTAATTGCTCATCTTTGGTGGGAGGGACAGTTGTTGGGATCTCCTACATTACCATTTTGGTCTACAACGCCTGCTTTCAAACTTCTCTGCTAGTTGCTAGTGGCAAAATATTTACTACTATATTTGATAATGACTGCTCCAAGATCACTTTTTTCCTTTAAAATTTAGAAAGACAACTAACAATGACAACAAGTTTTGATAATAAGGTAACAACTTTCCATTAAGCTATCACTTCAGTCTTTACATAACATTTCTGTAGTGGCAATCATGGGGTACATATAATTTTATAAATTGCCTTTTCGACTTAACATTATGTTTATCTATATTGCCTTTCTATTTTTTATGTTGCCCGCTTATCTTCCTAGTTATTATTTTAGTAATTTATACAATAGACCAAGTACCTGTTTATTTAATTAATTATTCTCATATTACCACCTATTTGGGTTGCTACCAGTTTTTCGCTTTTACGTATGGTACCACCATGAATACCAAAATAACTTTGTACAGCTCAGTGACATCAGGAATCCCATTTTGTCTGACAACAACCAATTCAAGAGTCGGTATTCTAGTTCGTACCCTGTCTCTTTTATATTTAGCACAGTTTAAAGCAAACTTAATAATACAAGCTTTTAGAAATTGTCTAGAATTAAATAATACCCAGATGTTTTTTACTGTTGTAGAAGGCTTCTTTTTCTGAATTTTCAGAGTGATGGAAAAATTTAGTGGATTTTTTTTTGTTACTGACCAAAATAAAAGATGCTCAGGGGCTATTAAATACAAATAATGGAACATTTGATTTTTCCTAATCCAGTGAAATCCTTCCCTCTTTTTAAATGTTTCAGTATACATTGGCTTTTGTCAATATATATGTATATTTTTTGAGGAAGTTTAGCCCTGAGCTAACTACTGCCAATCCTCCTCTTTTTGCTGAGGAAGACTGGCCCTGAGCTAACATCTGTGCCCATCTTCCTCTACTTTATATCTGGGACGCCTACCACAGCATGGCTTGCCAAGTGGTGCCATGTCTCCACATGGGATCCGAACCGGCGAACCCAGGGCCACCGAAGTGGAACATGCGCACTTAACTGCTGCGCCACCGGCCGGCCCCACCAGTAAATTTTATAATATAATAAATGCTTGATAAATGAAATTCTTAACTTAGTAGTAGTATTTCCAAAGCTGTAGCACAAATAATGACATTTAAAAATGTAAGATTATGTACAGCTGTATACCATTTTCTTAACAGAGTAGCAAGAAAGTTTTCAAAAATATTAAGGTAGAAAAGCTGATGTTCTCTACCCTGGCATCTGTACAGTTGCCTGATGTATCAATAAATAATACTTGAAAATCTTAACCAGTTAAATCCATTTTTAAACCATGAATATGGTGATTAAAGTAGAGATGGTTTTGCCTTTGTTTCTAGAGATAATGAACGTGCTGTTGGGTTGTGAAGAAACTGCGGATAGAGAGCAGATGGGATTTTTGGCACAGAGCAGGCAAATCTGACTGTCGGCAGCAGGAGCTGGCTAATGCTCCAGCATACAGTGCTGATAATACCGCAATCAATTAAACAAGTGCCATCCAGGATTTGACAGTCAGAAGACATCTTAACTACTTTCTCTTAAAGCCAAGAGCAGCTTCATTATAACCTCCTATGGGCCAAGCAGCCAACCTAGAATTCACTTTTGACAGTTGGCTGATGTCAGTTTTTCAATGAATATATGTTCATGCCTGGAAATACTGCTAATGGGAAACGTTACTATTTGTATAATACTATGTTACCATCTGAACAGCACGTGCATAATTTATTCATCAGCCACAAATATTTATTGAACTCAAATGTTGAGTGCTTTAATATGTACATAACAAATCTTGTTTTCAAAGCTGATTGTGCCACCCGTCAGCATGGGGCTTCCTGTGAATGCCATAGCTCTTTCTCCTGCACCTCTCTTCATGGCATTTGTTACTTTCTTTTTATACTCTCTCCCTCCAAGTAAAAACCAGAGTCACCCTTACAATGGTCTAACAGACCCTACCCAAACTTCTCGTATATGTCTGACCTCTTGACCTCTTCTCCCTTTCTCTCTCTCTTCATGTGTGGATGAAATGTAAAATCTCATTGTAGAGAAACAAACTGCCCTTCCCACTGTGTGAAGTACTTATTACATACTCAGTACACCAGAGTGGATATAAAAGATTCTTCCATCAAGGAGTTTCCAGTAAGTTTGGAAATGAGACTAAATAATACACATGACAATATGAGAATAAATAAGTTGCTGTTAGATTGTGTGGTATAAATTTTAAACACCAAAGAATGGGAGAGTTCAGAGTTCAGAAGGGCATGATGAGGACTCGTCTCTGGTTGTATCCAGTGATCATGACAACAATAACAAACTGAAGGCCTCCAAATCTGGACCTCTCCCACTGCTTTCTCCTGAGCGCCACGGGAGCATTTCTAAATGCTCCAAACTAAGCAAGGGCAAGACAGAATTTATTATTTCTGATTTCAATTAGTGCCATCACCACCTATCCTCCAACTCCAGCCAGAACAGGAAGTCACCCTTAATTCCTTCTCTCCAGCTGCCTCCTCACCCCGTCTGCATCTTATTAGCCTGGCATTTCCTAAGTATCTCTTATATGTAGATCCCCTCCTCTAACATTTCTAGTACCTTGGCTGGTGCCAATGTCTCTGTTCTGTGTCTTACCACAACCTTCTAACCATGTCACTAACTCTAAGTTTTTCCCCCAGCCACTGCTACCCCATCCGTTTTACATACAACAGAGTAATCTTTCTAAAATTTAAATCAAATCATTTATGTGACTCACTATTGTCCTCAGAATAAAATCCTTTGCACGACATCAGTGGTTCTGCTCGTTATATATCCTTTCCTGATGATATTATGGATGCTCTCAGGTCTGATGGAAGGGAATGGGGTGCTCTCCCTATTAAGAAATCTAACAAGTCCCACTGGGGTCAATATTAATCGAGGGGTCTGATCCAAGGGAGTGGAGTTTGGGGGAGGGACTTTGGAAATGTGGTTCTAGGCACAAAGCCAAGGCCATGTGGTTAGGCTCTCCGACAGGCTCTGCTCCAGCTCTGTTGGAGAGCATGGGGAGCGGAAGTAGAAACTGACCTATGGCTAGTATCGGTTTTCTATTGCTATTGCTGCGACTACAAACTTGGCAGTTTAAAACAACACACATATCTCACAGTTTCTGTGGATCAGGAGTCCAGGCATGGCTTAGCTGGGACCTCTGCTCAGCTGGGCTGCATTCTCACCTGGAGCTTGGGTCCTCTTGCAAGCCCATTCAGCTTGTTAGGAGGATTCAGTTCCTTGCAGTTGTAGATCTAGGGCCCTCAACTGCTAGAGGCTGTCCCTCTCCACAGGCAGTTCACAGTACCGCTGCTTCTTCAAGGTCAACAGGAGAGTATTTCTTTTGCTTTAAGTCTTTCTTTTAGAGAAGGCCTGGTCTCTCTCTCTCTGTCTCCTGTCTCTTTCTAAACATATCTCTTTAATTTTGTAGCTCCTCTATTTTATTATCCCTTCCTCTCTGATACTAGCTGTAAAAATACATTATGAAAAGGGAATCCTCTTTCTTGCTTGTTTTTTTTGGATAACGTTGAATGGTTACTGTCATCCATTAACTTATAGAACTCCACACAACCAGTACTAGCTAAATGGTAGATGTGGAATTCAAGACAGCTAGGGAGGGGACGATTGGGTAGCCTATGTCCTGCTCACAACGGACCCTGAATGAAAAGAATGCAGGTGGAGAAGTAGCTGGAGACAGAAGTTGACTTTCTTTGTAGAGGTGGATATGTAGGTGTCAGGAGAGGGCATTGACAGTAATGATGTCAACCTGAGGTTTCCTCGGAAATGGGACTAAACATCACTGGTACTTGCCATTTAAACAGGATCTACCTGACACAGACGATGAGATCACATTTAGTGTGAGGCTTTTGCTAAAATGGAGGGCCTGTTTATGCCACCCTTTGGAATGAAAGAGGAATTATGAAAACAAAACTCAGTGCATTTTTCCAATGAACTAGATGAAAAAAAATGCATGCACACCACATTTGTGGAGTGCAAGGAGTTAGAAGGAATAGTAACTTCATCCGCTTGCAGAAGAAGGATTCAGAAAGATCCCGTTAGGTACAAATAATAAGCCTCAGCTTACAAATTCAATAATAAATTCCATAGTAATATAAGGTTCTGCCTTTGGACTTGACCTCTTTTTTTTATTGTGGTAAAAACACATAACATGTACCATCTTAACCACGTAAGTTGTACAGCTCAGTAGTGTTAAGCATATTTACATTGTTGTGCAACAGATCTCTAGAACTTTTTCAACCAGTAGCACTGAAACTCTATACCCACTGAACACTACTTACCCCGCCTCTCTCCCTGCAGCCCTTGGTAACCACCTTTATATTTTCTGTTTCTATGCTTTTTGACTACTTTAGATACTTCATATAAGTGGAATCATACAGTTTTTGTCCTTTGGTAACTGACATTTCTCTTAGCGTAATGTCCTCGAGGTTCATCCATGGTATAGCATGTGGCAAGATTTCCTTTTTTTTAAGATTTTCTTTTTTTCCTTTTTCTCCCCAAAGCCCCCCAGTACATAGTTGTATATTCTTCGTTGTGGGTCCTTCTAGTTGTGGCATGTGGGACGCTGTCTCAGCGTGGTTTGATGAGCAGTGCCATGTCCACGCCCAGGATTCAAACCAACGAAACACTGGGCCGCCAGCAGCGGAGTGCGCGAACTCAACCACTCGGCCACGGGGCCAGCCCCTCCTTTTTTTTTTTTTAATGAGGGTTTTTTTTTTTTAAAAGATTGGCACCTGAGCTAACATCTGTTGCAAATCATTTTTTTTCTTCTTCCCAAAGCCCCCAGTACATAGTTGTGTATTCTAGTTGTGAGTGCCTCTAGTTGTGCTATGTGGGACGCCGCCTCAGCATGGCCTGATGAACAGTGCCATGTCTGCGCCTGGGATCCCAACTGGCAAAACCCTGAGCTGCTGAAGTGGAACCTGCGAACTTACCACTCGGCCACTGGGCTGGCCCTCCTTTTTTTTCTTTTTAAAGGCTGCAGAATATTCCATTGTGTATATATACCACATTTCTTTACCTATTCATCTGTTGATAGACATTTGGGTTGCTTCCATATCTCGGCTATTGTGAATAATGCTGTGATGAACACAGGTGTGCAAATATTGCTGAGATCCTGTTTTGAATTCTTTTGGATATATTCCCAGAAGTGGGACTGCTGGATCATATGGTAATTCTATTTTTAATTTTTGGGGGAATCTCCATACTGTTTTCCATAATGGCCTCACCATTTTATATTCCAACTAACAATACAGCAGCATTCCAACTTCACATCCTTGCCAACACGTTATTTTCTGTTCTTTTGATAGTGGCCACCTGGTGGATGTGAGGTGGTATTTCATTGTGGTTTTGATTGGCATTTCCCTAATGATTAGTGATGTTGAACATCTTTTCACGTGCTTATTGGCCATTGTTATTGACTTTGTTAAATTAACATTTTTTAAGTGGAGCACAGAACGGTGAGCCAAAGTTCAATGACAGATCACAAGAGAAATTGAAATAGAGAAGTTTATTACTGATAAGTCCTAAGTCCTAGAGGAAGCACACTGTACTCCTTGAGGGGCCACACAGGGAGCTCAAGGCAGAGTGCAAACAGAGAGAGAGAGGCAGAACCTGGGGCACGTGAATCCATGGGTGGAGGGCTTTAGGGTTCCTGACCTAAGGCTGGATTGGTCAATTCAAACCAAAAGAGTGGCGTTTTGGTAAGCCCGTAGGGGGCTTTTCTAAGGGGCACATCAGGCATACAGGTGCCGGGAGGCAGGGAGACTTCATCACAAGGGTTTTGGGGAAGTCATATTAGCACTTCCGTTTGCGTGTGACTCTGCAACTGTTATCTAGGGCATGAGCTTGCATGAAGGGGCTAGTGTCAGTTTAAGGTTCCTGCAGGCCTCTTGACCAAACTAAATGAATGCTGAGGCAACAATATCATGGACTAGCTTAGCTAAACTCTCAAGAGCCACTTGTATAATTTCTTTAGAGAAATGTCTATTCAAGTTCTTTGCCCATTTTTAATTGTTTTTGTTGTTGTCGTTGAGTTATAGAATTTTCTTATATATTCTGGATATTAACCCCTCGTCAGATATATAATTTGCAATTATTTTCTCCCTTTCCATACATTGCCTTTTCACTCTGTTGGTTATTTCTTTTGATGTGGAGAAATTTTTAAGTTTGATGTAGTCGCATCTGTCTATTTTTTGTTGCCTGTGCTTTTGGTGTCATATCTAAGAAATCATTGCCAAATTTAATGACCTGAAGCTTTCCCTTATATTTTCTTCTAAGAGTTTTATAGTTTTATGTCTTACATTTAGGTCTTTAATTCCTTTTGGGTTAATTTTTGTATATGGTGTAAGGTAAATGGTCTAACTTCCTTCTTTTGTATGTGGATATCCAGTTTTCCCACCACCATTTGTTGAAGAGACTGTCCTTTCCCCATCTGTAGTCTTGGGACCCTTGTCAAAAATCACTCGTCCCTCTATGCAAGAGTTTATTTCTGGGCTCTCTATTCGACTCCATTGGTTTATATATCTGTCTTAATGCCAGTAACACACTGTCTTAATTACTATTGATTTATAGTAGGCTTTGAAATCAGGACATCTGAGGCCTCCAACTTTGTTCTTCCTTTTCAAGATTGTTTTGGCTATTCAGGGTCCCTTGAGATTCTATATCAATTTTAGGATAGTTTTTCCTATTTCTGTGAAAAATGCCATTGGGATTTTGATAGGGATTGCATTGAGTCTGTACATTGTTTTGAGTAGTATGGACATTCTAACAGTATTACATCTTCCAAGCCACACGCACAAGCTTTCTTTCCATTTATTTGTATCTTCTTTGACTTTTTTCAGCAATGTTTTGTACTTTTCAGTGTACAAGTCTTTCACTTCCTCACTTGAGTCTATTCCTCATTGTTTTATCCTTTTTGATGCTTCAGTAAATGGGATTGATTTTTGGACCTGCACTTTACTGAAATTCTTAGTTGTAATAGTGTGGAATCTTTAGAGTTTTCAATATATGTGATTATGCCATCTGCAGAGACGATTTTGTTTCTTTTCTAATTTGGATGCCTTCTATATGTTTTTCTTGTATAATTGCTCTGGCTAGAACTTTTAGTACTATATTGAATAGCAGTAGTGAGAATGGGCATCCTTGTCTTGTTCCTGATCTTAGAGGAAAAGCTTTCAAGTCTTTCACCATTGAGCATGATGTTAGCTGTGGGCTTTTCGTATATGGCTTTTTTCTTTTTTTTAAAGATTGGCACCTGAGCTAACATCTGTTGCCAATCTTCTTTTATTGATTTATTTATTTTTTCTTCTCCCCAAAGCCCCCAGTACATAGTTGTATATTCTAGTTGTGAGTGCCTCTGGTTGTGCTATGTGGGATGCCACCTCAGTATGCCTTGATGAGCAGTGCCATGTCCGCGCCAGGGATCCGAGCAGACAAAACCCCAGGCCGCTGAAGGGGAGCACTTGAACTTAACCACACCGCCACAGGGCCAGCCCCTATATATGGCTTTTGTTATGTTGAGGTAGTTTCCTTCTGCTCCTCGTTTGTTAAGTGTTTTTATCATGAAAGGATGTTGGATTTTGTCAAATGCTTTTCTGCCTCTATTGAGATGATCATGTGGTTTGGGTCCATATATTGACTATTTTCATATGTTCGACCATGCTTCATTTCAGTCATAAATCCCACTTGGTCATGGTATGTAGTCCTTACATATATTGTTGAATTTAGTTTGCTGGTATTTTGTTTAGGATTTTTGCATCAATATTCATCAGGGATATTGGTCTGTAGTTTTCTTTTCTTGGGATATATTTGGTTTTGGTATGAAGGATAATGCTGGCCTCATGGAATGAGTTTGGAAGTATTCTCTCCTCTTCAATTGTTTGGAAGAGTTTGAGAAGAATTGGTATTAATTCTTCTTTTAACAGTTGGTAGAATTCGCCAGTGAAACCATCTGGTCCTGGGCTTTACTTTGCTGGGAGGTTTTAAATTAATGATTCAGTCTTCTTGCTAATTATAGGTCTGTTCAGATTTTCTATTTCTTCATGATTCACTCTTGGTAGGTTGTATGTTTCTAGGAATTTATCTATTTTTTCTAGGTTATACAATTTGTTGGTGTATAATTGTTCATAGTAATCTTATGATCCTTTTTATTTCTGTGGCATCAGTTATAATGTCTCCTCTCGCATTTCTAATTTTAGCTATTTGAGCCTTCTCTTTTTTTCTTAGTCTAGCTGAAGTTTGTCAATTTTGTTGATCTTTTTAAAAAACCAACTCTTGGTTTCATTGATTTTTTTTTCCCCATTGTTTTTCTATTCTCTGTTTCATTTATCTCAGCTCTAACCTTTATTGTTTCCTCTCTTCTGTTAACTTTGGGTTTAGTTTGTTCTTTTTCTAGCATAAGAAAAATGTAAGTTTACACCTTTACAAAGGTTGTTGATTTGAGAGCCTTCCCCTTTTTAATGTAAGCATTTACCACTTATAAACTTCCACTTTCGTACTGATTTTGCTGCACCCCTAAGTTTTCATATGTTGTGTTTTTGTTTTCATTTGTCTTCAGTTATTTTCTAAATTTCCTTGTGATTTCTGCTTTGACTCATGGTTGTTTAAGAGTACCTTAATTTCCACATATTTGTGGATTTTCCTGTTTTCCTTCTGCTACTGATTTCTAATTTGATTCCATTGTGTTCAGAGAAGGTACTTTATATGACTTCAATCTTTTAAATTTTGTTGAGACTTATTTTGTGGCCTAACGTGGTCTGTCTTGGAGAATGTTCCATGTGCACTTGAGAAGAACGTACGTTCTGCTGTTGTTGGGTGGACTGTTCTGTCTGTGTCTGTTAGGTCTGATTGTTCCATAGTGCTTTTTAAGGCCTCTGTTTCCTTATTAATCTTCTGTCTAGTTGTTCTATCCATAACTGAAAGTAGGATATTGAAGTCTCCTACTATCGTTCCGCTGTCTGTTTCTCCCTTCAGTTCTGTCAATATTTACATCACATATTTGGGAGTTCTAATGTTACGGCATTTCTATTTATAATTGTTATATCTTCCTAGTGAATTGACCTTTATTATATAAAGTCCTTCTTTGTCTCTTGTGACACTTTTTGTGTCTGATGTAGGTATGGCCATCCTTGTTTTCTTTCAGTTCCCGTTTGCATGGAATATCTTTTTATACCCTTTCACTTTTAGTCTATGTGTGTCCTTAGATCTAAAGTGAGTCTTCGAAACAGCATATAGTTAGATCTTATTTTTTATCCATTCAGCCAATCTATGTCTTTTAATTGGTGCATTTAATCTATTTACATTTAAAGTAACTATTGGTACAGAAGGACTTGTTATTGTCCTTTTGTTAGCGGTTTTCTGTATGCCCTGTATCTTTTTGTCCCACCTTTTTTCCCTTGTCACCTTCTTTTGAGTTTCATTGATTTTTTTTTTGTAGTGACATGTTTTGATTCCCTTCTCATTTGTCTTTATGTATATTCTTTAGATATTTTCTTTGTGGTCGCCACTGTAATTAAATAAAATATTTTAAAATTATAATGATCTATTTTAAACTGATAACACCTTCAATGGTGTATAAGAACTCTACTCCTTTCACCTCTGCCCCTTCTTAATGTTATTGATGACACAGATTAGCTTTTTATATGGTGTAGTCATTAACATACATTTACAATTGCTTTTGTTTTTTGAATTATTTACTAGATATTAAAGTGATTTACACATATTTATTAAATACTACAGGATTCTATATTTGTCTATATATCTACCTTTACCAGGGAGTTTTATATTTTCATACTGTTTTGTGTTGCTGTTTATTCTCCTTTCACTTCAACCTGAAGAACTGTCTTAAGCATTTTTTGTAGGGCAGGCCCAGCACTGATGAACTCCCTCAGCTTTTGTTTATCTGGGAAAGTCTTAGTTTCTCCTTCATTTTTGAAGGATAGTTTTTGGTTAGCAGGTTTTTTCTTTCAGTACTTTGAATATATTCTCCCACTGCCTTCTAATCTGCAAGATTTCTCTGAGAAATCTGCTGATAATCTAAAGGAAGCTCCCTTGTATGTGATGAGTTGTTGTTCTCTTACTGCTTTCAAGATTCTCTCTTTGTCTATGATTTATGACAGTTTGATTCTGAGGTATCTTGGTAAGTCTTTAGATTTATCCTAGTTTGAGTCCTTTGGCCTTGTTGAATTTGTATGTCCAATCCTCTGTCAGATTTAGGAAGTTTTTGGCCATTACTACTTAAAATAGGTTCTTTGCCCTTTCCTCTCTTTCTTCTCCTTCTGGCACTCCAATAACACATATGTTGTTCTGCTTGATGGTATCTCATAAGTCTCTCAGGCTCTCTTCAATTTTCTTCATTCTTTTTCCTTTTTGCTTCTCTGCTTTGGTAATTTTGAAATCCGGTCTATGAATTTGCTGGTTCTTTCTTCTGCTTGGTCAAGTCTGCTGTTGAGTTCCTCTCGTGAATTTTCCAATTCAGTTATTGCATTCTTCAGTTTCAGAAATTCTGTTTGGCTCTTCTTCATCGTTTCTAGCTCTTGGCTGATATTCTCATTTTGTGCATGTGTCATTTTTCTGATTTCATTTGTTTGTTTATCTGTGCTCCTTAAATTCACTGAGTATCCTTTGATGATAGCTTTGAATTGTCAGGTAATTCATATATGTCCATTTCTTTAGGGTCACTTTGTGAAGATTTCATTTGTTCCTTTAAATGTGCCATGTTTCCTTGTTTCTCTGCATGTTTTTTTGTTGGGATTTTGGCATTTGAAGAATCAGCCTCCTCTCTCAGACTTGCAGTCTGGTTTTGTATAGGGAATACACTCTCCACTCAACATGGCTAGAGATTCTGGAGACCTCCCAAGCGTTTTTTATGAATGCATCTTCTCCAGGCTATTTGTGTAATCTCCTAATTGAAGAAGTTTGCTGGTTTTTACTCAGGAGTTCTCCCTAGTGTCTATTTGCAATACTGGGACTCTCTGGTGCTGTAATAAGTGGTGGTACTAGAGCCCCACCTAATGTCTGTCTGTGGTATTATAGGCTCTGGTGTGCATTGATGTCTGTTTTTAGAGACCCCCAACCTTGCACCTCATTCCTGTCAGTGCTTGGATTCAGGTAAGACAGAAACCAGTCCCTCAGGCTGCACTCCCTAAGAGTTAGAATGTTGGATGTACATTCTTCTCCTTCTTCTCCCCAGGGAGTAGAAGGTAGTTGGGGGTTATCTCCTAGTCACACTGCACAGCATGAGGGGGCTCTGGCAAGATGCATTGCCCCAAATTTTCCTACTAGGATTTGACATGGTTGGCTTTGTGTTTGCCTGGGGTGAGGAACCATTTAACTGGTTTCTCAATTTCTCACATAGGTGTTCGGTCCATGTATTGTTGTTAAATCTGTGTCTCCATGGAAGAATGAGGGTCTAGGGCTCCCTATTCCACCATTTGTTGACATCATTCTGGGCTTGACTCTCTTTTAAAGGTCTCATCTGATTAGGGTGCATCTATACAGGATAATCTCCTTTTTGATTCACTCAAAGTCAACTGATTACGTATCTTAATTTCATCCACAAAATTCCTACACTTTTGCCATATTCTATTGATTAGAAACAAGTCACAGGTTCTCCCTGTACTCCAGGGGAAGGGATTACACAAAGATGTGGACTCCAGGGGTCAGGAATCATGGAGGCCATGTTAGAATTCTGCCTACCACACTAGTCATATCTTAGTTGGGGGTGTGGGTACTTAGAGAGAGGCTAGAGCCTCACCCTAAGTATTTCCAGGAGCTGTATTAAATCTTGGCATAGAAGTGTTTTCTGACCCCATTTTTGATGGTGAAAATGGAGCTCTTGTTCTGATGTCAGCCTTTGCTCTCAGAGTTTAGGGCCTGAGAAGGGTTAAAAGTGTAGGAGGCAGGGTCTTATTGTCAAAGATTTTATTTTCTGGTAAATGATCACATTTGAACTTCCTGGTGCTCTCCAACCCAAGAGCTTCATGCCACCGTTCCCTGAATAGTCCATATCTTCTGAGCCTTTGTTTGGATGGTCTCATAGATCACTGAGTTGCACAAAACAGAAACCCATCCAAATGAGCTTTGGCAGAAAACGAGAGGATTTTTAGTGTGGATGTAGAGGAAACTCCAAGAATCCAAGGGTATTAATTGGGTTTTATCAGGAACTGAAACCAGTAGCTGGAAACCTCTCAATCTCTGTGTAATGTTTCCTTCTGGGTCTACTTCATTCTTCTCTCTACTTTTTCAGCTTCTCAAAGCATACTATAGAAAACGGCTTTACTACAATAGAAATTTTAGCCCCTACTTTCCACGTTTACACAAGTCCAGTACCTGCTACTAACTGTCTAGAATCACTACCCCAATTCTGAATTCTTGAGAAGGGGAATCTGATTAGTCTGATTTGAGAAGGCGGTCCAATCAATTATGACCAATCACCCACCATGTTGATTTTGGCTGAAGTCTCTTATTAGTTCTAAAAAAAGTTCTGTTAAATACATTAAAAAAAAATTTCTAGGTAGATTATGATGCTGTATGGAAAAACATGTTCTCTATTTTTCCAAAATCTATACTCAATTTATTTACTTATTTATTACTTTAGCTAGGATCCCACTACAGTGTTGAGTAGTGGTGGTAATAATAATGGGTATCTTCCTTTTCTGCTGTGTTTAGTGAGAGTGCTTCTACAATTTCACCATGATATATTTTTATTTCCCTTTTGATTTCTTCCTTGACCCATTAATAGTTCAAGAATGTGTTGTTTAATTTCCACACATTTGTGAATTTTCCAGGAAAGCGGTTATCAGCTTAAAATAGACTATCTCTATAAGATGTTTTATGTAAGCCACACGATAACTACAAAGCAAAAACCTGCAGTGGATTCACAAAAGATAAAGAGAAGGGAATCAAAGCATCCAACTGTGGAAAATCAATTCCAGTGGTTCTGGAGCAGTGTTTAATCCAGGGCTAATCATTTCCCATTCCTGAGACCAGACTTTTCTGTGTATACTACCTGACACCTGTGAATCTTGAGGTTTTCCATGCTTGCTGATGGAAATAGGCATTTTTACTCCTCTTTGTGAGCAGAGGGCACTGTCACCTGCAAGTGCAGGTCACTGTTATCTCAGATCCTTTCAGGCAGTTCTTTACCCTGCCCTGAGGACTTTCTTCACACACCACACACGTGCTGATGAGTACTCAGCTGAGTTCACAAAGTGGACCCTCTCTGAAATTCTCTCTCTTTGCAACTCTCTCCTTTCTATTATTCTGCCCTGTGAACTGTACCTCCCTTGGTTTCCCTGGACTCTTAGTTCTACCTCCTCAATTTGGGGAGTCTGACAGGCTTGTCTGGGCTCCCCCTCCATGCTCCATGGCCTGGAAATTCTCTAGTAGTAAGCTGGTAGTAAGCTGGGGACAATCATAGGGCTTACCTCTTTTTTCACTCTGTACCTCAGGGATCACTATCCTTTATTTCCTGATGTGCAGTATTTTGAAAATCATTATTTCATACATTTTGTCTGTTTTTGGTGATTTCAGGAGTGAAAATAAATCCATCATGGCCAGAATAATCAGTGCTAACAAACTTACTCTGAAATGTACATGGAAAAATAAAAACGTACATATACCTGAGCCAATTTTGAAAAACAGGAGCAAAGAGGGAAGATAGTGATTCTCTGTTCTCCCCCTGACCCCAGCCTCAGCATCACTCAGAAAGTGGCTAGAAATCGAAATTCTTGGACACCAACCCAGACTGACTTAATCAAAAGCTCTGTGGGTGGGCCCGACAAGCCCTCCAGGCGACCGACGTGGTAAAGCTTGCGATTCACTGCCATCAGACATTAGGATATATGCAAAGTTTTAGTTATAAAAGTAACTGTACATCAAAGGAAATATAGAAAAATGTTAATATAAGAATCTAGATGGTAGGTATTCATTATAAAACTTTCAAATTTGCCGGGAAAAAAATGGTACAGATGGAGGAGCAGAAAAACAGACCAAAAGAACACTATAGAGAGCTCAGAAAGTGTGTGTATGCATGGGTACCTGATATATAACAAAGATTGCATCTCAGACCAATAGGAAGAAATAGGCTTGTTTAGTAAATGATATAGAGAAAACATGGAGCTTGACCTCAACTTTACACCATATACAACAGTGGACTCCAGGTGGATTAAAATCTCAGCATTAATAGTAAATACAGGGGCGGCCCGGTGGTGTAGTGGTTAAGTTCGTGCACTCCACTTTGGCGGCCCAGGGTTCGCAGGTTCAGATCCCGGATGCGGATCTAGCATTGCTTGTCAAGCCATTTTGTGGCAGCGTCCCCCATACAAAATAGAGGAAGCTCGGCACAGATGTTAGCTCAGCGACAATCTTCCTCACACACACACAAAATAAAGTAAAATAGAACAAAGTAAATATATATAGCTAATAGAAATAAATATGGGAAAACAGCCTTTTGACTCAGGAATGGAGAAGACAAGAACAGTGAAGCATAAATGATAGATTTGTCTTCATCTATGTTAAACATTTTTTTTTATTAAACAAAGGACACCATAAACAAAGGTAAACAGAGTGTGGACTAAGAGAAGATATTTGCAATGTTTAAAATGACAGGAGAGTAATATCTGGAATAGACAAGGAACTCCTATGAATCAGTCTTAAAAACATCAGAAAAATGGGGAAAAAGAAGAGGAAAATTACAGAATGGTAAAGCATAATGGCTAACAAGTATAGGTACTTGTCAGTAATCAAAGGAATGAAATTTAAACTGTCAAAATACAGTTATATTCATCAAATATACGAAAGGTAGAACGTCACATAATACTATTTGCACATATGTGGGGAAATGAGATCCATGTTTAGCGAGTCAAAGTATAAACTGATGCAGACTTTCTGCAAAGGACGTTAGCAGTACTTAGTGAAAATAATAGTATCTATGACCTAGCAACCGTACTCCTAAGTATGTATTCCGGAGAAATTTTCACTTAGGTTAAAAAAATGACATGAATGATACCACCGTGGTGTTTATGGCAGCAGGGAGGGGAAGTGGAGGCATCACAGGTGTTCACCACGAGAAAAATGGGCAAGTCAAATGCAGTGGAGTCAAACCATGCATATATACACCATTGTGACAAAAGAAAATCTACAGCCTATTGCATTTATTTGTAAAAACACATAATACTAAATATTTATTCTTTGTGTAATCATTATTCACCCCATGAATTCCAACTTAGACTTTTTTATAAGAACTTAAAATTAACCGATATGTATAGTTTCTCTTAGAAAAAGTCTCTCTTCTCACTTGTAGAGATCATCAAGTATTTTTACATCCACATTCTTATTTGCTATCAATACTAATTACACATTTCTGCTCCACTACATGTGCGTTTTGGTCAACATTATTTCTTGGATCCCAAATCTCCTTTTGAGATTTATTTCTCATTTCATTCAAATATATTCCAGTACATTTTTGGGGAAGTTTTGTGGGAAGTAAATTTTGAGACCTTGAATTCCTGACACTGTCTATTTCACCCTCTGATTTTTAATACTTTCGTTTTGGATATATTGCTTTACTCTATCCTTGCATCCAAACTTGCTGATCAAAGTTCTGATATCAGTCTGATTTTTCTCACTTTGCAAGTAATTTCCTTCACATTTTGGAACTTCGCGGGATGTTCTTTATACCTGATCTGAAATGTCCTGAAGATATATCTAGAAGTGTGTGCATGATTATAGTTTTGTTTGGTTATGAATGGACCCATTCGGTCTGAGCACCTTTGTTGTGCTTCAGCTCTAGGAAATTTTCTTGCGTATTTTTTTCCTTCATTCTGTATTCATACCATTCCTTCTCCCTTCGAATTCCTATAGGTTCCATGTTGGAACATGGATACTTTCCTTCATGTCTCATTTCCCACTTTCAATTTCTTAAGTCGTCCGCATTACATTCTATGGACTCCAAATCCAAAGAGCTCACTGATTTGCTCTTTAGATGTAACCTTCCTACTCTTCAGCACAGCTGTTGAATTTGTGACAAACTTAACATGATATTTCAAAGATATTTAAATGCTTTCATAAGTTTGGTTTGCAAATTCAGTATTCTCACTTATCCTTCAGAAGACAGTTTTAAATCTCTTTAGATGTTTTTGCTTGTTTGGTGACTTTCTTCATGGTATTGCTTTTCTTCAGATGTTCAGTAACTATTGTCCTCATCTTAGTAAAAGCTTGCCTGAGAATGTTGCTTGCTTACCGCAAACTATCTGCACTGATGGTGGGCAAAAGGAAGGACATGAAACTGGGTAGGCCACACCACCTCAAAATGGCTGTACTGGTTTTCCTTTCTAGTCTAAGCATCCATGCTGATTGCTCCTGCCTTCAGCCAGACATCCTGCACACCGCATGGCATTTTTTTTTTTTTAAAGATTTAATTTTTCCTTTTTCTCCCAAAGCCCCCGGAAACATAGTTGTGTATTTTTAGTTGTGGGTCCTTCTAGTTGTGGCATGTGGGGTGCCACCTCGGCATGGCTTGATGAGCAGTGCCATGTCCGCGCCCAGGATTCGAACTGATGAAACCCTGGGCCGCCGAAGCAGAGCGCGTGAACTCAACCGCTCGGCCACGGGGCCAGCCCCTGCATGGCATTTTTAAAAAGCTAGTTGTCCAAACCAATTTCTTATGATGCAGTCAGTACCCCAACCATTATCTAGAATTCTTTCTTGATCTTTTATCCTGTCTCTACTTTTGAGGCATCCCTGAAGCCAAATTCACCTTTCTTGGTAGAATTTTCTGGCCCTATCTGTCCTAGGTCTTCCAAGAATTCCTCTAAATTTATCTATCCAGTGCACTCATTTTGCAGAACTGTGGAGACTAAATAATACTTTTACCTATTATAGTATTAAATAATAATCTGCTCTGTCACTTCCTGGAATGTGGATCGGAGGTGGAGCTTAAAGCCTGTGGCAGCATGCAATCTTGAACAATTTACTTTGTGCCAGTTAAGCCTGCACATGGTTCCTCCTGTTCTTGAGAAAATGAACGCTCCTTGAAGGATTGATCCAAATGTGAAAGCTGTTTTAATATCCATTCTGGGATGGCATTAGTTCTTAGAGAGTATTAGGTTTATCCTTCGTGAAAATGGGGAGCCCGACAGTCATCCATCCTAAAAATCCACTCCATGCATTAATTTTTCTTCAATTTAAATTTTTATTTCATTTCTTCAATATTTAGTCTATTTTTCTTTAGGTTTTCTGACAAGGAAATTAGTTGAGAAGAGCACACTAAAAACGGATCCTTCTAAAGCTGTGCCTTGGAGGAACAAAACTGATTTGATTAGATTTAAGGGAGGTTGACTCAGGACAAACATTTACAGACTTAATACTTTTCATGCAAAATAAAAATAGTTTTATTAAATAACCAGGGGAGGGCCATAATTTTAAAGTTGGATTTCTTCCTTTATCACTGATACATGAGCTTCTCATATTTCATCCTGAAATGAGATTGAGAGATGATTAGGAAGCTAGACCCTCCACGTGAAATCCCATGGGAGATCATAACCGTCCCTAGTCGCTACATTTGAAAAGGAAATTGTACAATAGGATCATTTTTTCAGCCTCTTTCCTAACAATCCCACAGAAATGTTCAGGAGTACCTTAACTGTTATCTAAAGAAAATCTGAGGACATTCTACTGAGGGGTTTTCCCTGAATAAACTTTCTCACAGTTTAGAATGGGCTTCTCAGGTGCTTGGATTTTAAGACTGTATATTTTTTGAAACCATAAGTTTTAATCTTGCAAATTGCTTCACAAAGAGTCCTAAAAAAACAGCATTCTCTTAAGAGTTTTCCAAAACGGTGACTGACTATGCTTACTATCCCCTGGGCTTAAAAATTCTGCAGAGGTAAAGAAACCGCAGCTTTAGATATAAGATGGACAACGTTTTCTCAGCTGTTAGAAACACAGGGAATACCTGAAGGTTTGAGCTGGCTGCCTAATTCATCTAGATTACATTTTTAAAACGTGGTATCTTGTCCCCTTGTACAGTCACGCATCACTTAACGATGGGGATACATTCTGAGAAGTGTGCCATTAGGCAACTGCATTGTTGTGCAAACGTCACAGAGTGTACTTACACAATAGATAGTATAGCCTACTACAAACCTAGGCTCTATGGTACTGATCTTATGGGACCACTGTCATATGTGCGGTCCATCATTGACCAAAACATGGTTATGCAGTGCATGACTGTACATCATCAATTATGTGTATTCATTAATGCTTTTGATGAAACATAAAATTATTTTGATTTCAATGTTTCTTTTATAAGAAATCTATTTACTATACATTAAACCAAAAGGATAAGTAAATAAGAACTTCAAAGGAAAGAATTTTAAAAATACCCTTTCAAATGGATTTGACTGATCACCAATCTTTAACCAGAAAACACTTGCCATCCCAAAGGCTTCCTTTAGAAATAAAAATAATTTAAGGTAAACTACACTTCCTCCATACCCAGAAACACAAGAGTTTAAATGGTCAAAGAAAACAGTTGTATACCTTTTTATCGCAATCTTTCTCACCCTGAATTTCATAAAATAAATCACACAACTTTAAACAGCATTAGTTTATTACCTATTGACTGTTACTTCAAACAATCTAGATATATACAAAAATCTGGAATGTTTTATAAATGCTGATTGACAAAAAATATTACATAGCTGCTAATGGGATTTTCTTTTAAGCACAGCAAATTAATACTTGAAAGTTTAGTTCTGTTTATGGCAATGTTTGTGTTTAAAGAATTTTTCAAGTATATACACATCTTCAAGTCCAAAGAAGTCAGAAAAATATTTACAAAATAAATATGTAGGGAATTTTAGAATTTCAGGATTCAGATGAACTGATGATTTCTTAATGAATCAGCATATAACTTTAGTTTGTGTAAACAATTCTGTACTACATAAACTACTCTGAACATATTTTTAATGGTTTAAAATTTTAGGATGGTCCATTTTAAACACTTACTAAAAATAAGACAGTTTTGGTCTTGATGGTTTGCTACATAATACTTATTAAAATCAAGTCAGTTATAGGTATGGGCCTTAACTACAAATTACTCAGTAATATAGAAACTAAAAACGTCTTCTCTATTTCCTCAAAAGATTTAAATTATTACTCTTTTATTCAAATCTTGAAACTTTATCATTGCCAAAACAAAAGATCTAATTAAGAGTTCTTTTTATTTAATTTTCCAGTATTTTGGAAGAAAACTTTGACTATTAAGTGAAGAACTTTTATGCTTTTAGGTTTTTATATCATATCATGTATCACATTACTCCTCTTGGTAAACTTTCTTACTCAACTTCGTGTTACAAGAACATTAAAAAAATTTTAATTAACTAGAGTAGAATAAAATACTAGTGCATATAACACCTGTTGCCCTAGTAATATTTCAATATAATATACAGACAATTAACTTAAGGTTAGACCACTGACAAATCAATTGTTCTTTGTGGCTTATTTCCTTTTCCAAAATTACAGTCTGGGTATCTGATTCAAGGTAAAGTAGTTGAAAACGTCATAATTATACCGATTTTATGTATTCCTTATTAAAAGCAGAATGTGACTCTAAAAAACTGACTGAAACCAAGAAAAAATGTGAATATCTTATGATACCAAAATTATTTTAAAATAAACTATGAATAAAGGGAACACCGAGCCTTGTCTTAAAGAAGCTGTTTGTCATTCTTTTTTTTTTAAGAGATTACAACACACATACAATAAATGAATTTTATCAAAATACAGCACATTTCTTCTACTATATCCATAAAAATCAATTCCTATGTAAATAGTACTGAAAATCAACTAAAATGAGATAAAATTTACAAAGAGTTGTTGTTAAAGGGTTTCAATCAAAATTATTAAAACTATACAGTACAATAACCAATTGATAACATCTCCAGAAGTGCAATATTTGAGTTCACATCTTTTTAAAAGTACTGCCTATTAACTCTGACTAGCAAGAAAGGAACAAGTCCAACTCTCTTTTGCAAAAACAATGTAGATTGCTGTTTCTGCTAGTCCTATAAAAGTCTTAATTAAAACAAGATTGAAGAACAAAGGATAACAGATTAAAAATTCCAAAATTATATTTCTTAGTAATTCAAAGTGAATTGCAATAACTGAATATTGCTCTAATGAAAGGCTCCAGACTAGCCTCGGCTAAGAACAGTTATTGGTCTTCTATGGCACTTTTTTCTGGTCCAAATAACCATGCATTGATTCTTACCCTTGCATGTTACTCAAATTTTATTTGATTACATAGACAGAACAAAAACAAAATTAATGGTTTGGATAAACAAAATTAATAAACCTCTATCAACATTTGTTACACTAACAAGGAACAAAGGCAGGTGGTGGCAACACGCTATTACACTGATACACTGAGAAACCCTTCGAAGACTCTGAAGTGTCAAGTTCACATTTAACGTTACCTGTAGGAACAGCCCTTTATTTGAACACCTTTACAGACTGGCAGGCCCGAAGGACCCATCCCTTTGCTCTACAACTCTCCACAGCAATTCTCTATCACTGTGCCAGTTTCACAAACTTGCTTTGGTTTCCTAGCTCCATGTGTACTGTTTCCTTTTACTTTACCAAGGCAATGTGAGGCCAAACAAAATCAAGAGGCTTTCCTAAATTTTCTTACATTTTGTGTTACAGCAACACCGTCTTAAAACTAGCCACTTTAATTTGCTGCTTAAGATAAAAATTATAAATTAAGATTAAAATGGAGTACTAATTATAAAAACAGATTGCAAGTACTACCATTTGCAACAAATCAAGGGATTTCCAGATCACAGAAAATGCAGGGACATGCATCTACTCCGTAGAGTTAAAAACTTCCTGTGACTAAAAAATTAAAAAAATTGAATCACCAGTGGCAAATGTATAGTCAATGGCTACGATAAGAACAAATCCTGTGGAGCTCATAAAACGCAATTATCGTCTTTTTATTTCTTTAAAAAGACATTACATTTTTTATTGCATTATTCTATTAATAAAAACATACTAACAGACAGCTGTTTCTTCATTCTTTGCTTCCAGATTTTTTATAGGAATTAACTGTTTTAATCTGGCCTTGGAAAGTGAACCCACCAGCACCACCTTCACCTACTCACTCTTCAACTCAATATGCACATAGCAAAAGCCAACACTTCAAAACTCTTGCCCACATTAAAAAAAAAAAAAAAGTAGTTTCAGCAGAAAAACATTAATACCAGTTGAATAAAAATAAGGGCATAAAAGCTATGAGATAGACAGCTCTGCCATCTGTCTCTGGGCTACAATCAAGGCTAACTAGAGCCTTGCACAGAGTTCAGTCATGTTTATGAAATCCAAAAATAAACCTACAATCTATACAAAAACAACATATGTTTGTTTTTGTAGCCTTGATTGCTATGTTTAGAAACCTAACAAGAAGCTTTATATGCTATGAATTCAACCGTCTCCCCTATATACTGTACAGTGGTTCTTTCCCTCTAACCACAAGTTCCATTATTTCATTAATGTACAAATGTGAACATAATTTTTTGAGTTCATCTTATATATAAAAATAGTCAAAATATTAATTTCCCCTGCAAGTCTCTTCCAATAAATCTTGCTCTGTCTTTCCCCCGCTATGTCCTCAGTTCTTATGAGGAAACCTCTCGGACAATGATGAGTTCTACTGTGTTCTGGAAAGTTTTTAGCAAGGACACTGCTTGTCCATGTTCAATATTGATAAAACTGTAGCCATTAGCCTAGAACAAAGAAGAAAAAGGCTTTTAAGAAAAACGTTTCATAGTAATTTATTTGCATTTAAAGTTCAGCCAGGTAGCACACATACCTGGCAGAAAATAAGAATCATTTTGGCAATTAAAACAACTTCTGGACTCCCAGGCCCTACTCCACATCTATGAAAATGAAATCTCTGAAGGTGGGACCCAGGAACCCGTATCTTGCCCACATTTTCAGATGATTCCTATGTAGCAACCTGTCATCAGGAATCACTTGTCTGAGACAAAGTGTCAGACATGGTGCCGTGAATATGCAATAACATGCAACTGAGGTCACCAAAGTTACAACGGTAGCAGAGGGCAAGGCCTGATCTTCTCTTTGCCTTAGAGCCATCAGATCAGCAAAACTACACTTCTCATAATTTAAGTTAAACATTTATTGAGGTCTTACTGTATACCAGACACACAATTCTAAGTATTTCACATGAATTAAATCCCTTAATTATTGTAACACACAGAGAAGATTCTTTTATCATCTCATCTTATAGAAGTTAACATTCCTGAACTAAACAAAAGGCTAAGACATATCAAACAATGTATTCAACAATACCAGTATGATTTTCCAAGGTACAAGGTGGACATTTTTTTTTTTTGAGGAAGATTAGCCCTGAGCTAACTGCTGCCAATCCTCCTCTTTTTTGCTGAGGAAGACTGGCCCTGAGCTAACATCCGTGCCCATCTTCTTCTACTTTATATGTGGCACGCCTGCCACAGCATGGCCTGCCAAGTGGTGCCATGTCTGCACCCAGGATCTGAACCGGCGAACCCAGGGCCGCTGAAGCGGAACGTGTGCACCCAACCTCTGCGCCACTGGGCCCGCCCCTAAGGTGGAAATATTTTAAACTATGAAAGCACTAGAGGGGGCTGGCCCCATGGCCAAGTGGTTAAAGTTCTGGACACTGTGCTTCAGCGGCCCGGAATCGCAAGTTTGGATCCTGGGTGCGGACCTACTGCACTCGTCAGTCATGCGGTAGAGGCATCCCACATACAATGTAGGGGAAGACTGGCAGAGATGTTAGCTCAGGGCTAAACTTCCTCCAGCAGAAAAAAGAGGAGGATTGGCAATGGATGTTAGCTCAAGGCAAATCTTCCTCACCAAAAAAAAAAAGCACCAGGAGTAGCCTATAAGAAATACTACTGTTTTCATTCACAAATATTTAAAGATAAATTTCATAAAATGTTTATTTTCAAATCCGGCATTTAATAATTCCTTGATGAGGAGGTAGATGCTATAAAATGAAAAATAAATCATAGAAAAGATGTATCTTAGTTACCTGAATAATTTTATCACCTGGTTGCAATAACTTTGATGCTGGTCCTTCAGGCTGTACCCTTGTTACAAATATACCCTTTAATAACAACAAAAAAGATAATTATTCAATGAAAAATAATATAAATAACGGAGTGCCACAGAGCAATCTTTCTTTCACAGTAGGCAAATATCTGAGTCGTGGCACAAGTCTTCTCCCTCTCTTCTCTGAGTAATATTCTGACAATCCTATGTGATTTTTGCCCCTGGTAATTCTGACTTTACTAGAGTGATTTCTGTTAAAGTGATGAAGTTACTTCTATAGATATGCAGAAAAGTAATAAAATTAAAAATCACTTCACAATATGATAAAAATTAAAAATTTTGGTTAATTTTTATTCTGCAAACAATTAATTTGAACTGATTACATTTCAAAACAAAAAGCTGAACAATACAGAGGGAAGTCAAAAAGTGATGCCTGTCTAGATTTATATAAATATCTGTCAGATTTTTACTTATGTATAAGAGGTATTAAATTAGTGAATAAAACTTTATGGGAATTTCAAGGATATATGAACAAAACTCACATCGTCATCAGGTCTGAATGGGTTTCCTCTTCCCCCAACACCTCCTGATATGCTAAATCCAAGTTCTGGATCCTTTTCAACTCTCACTCGAATCTGAGTTAACATGAAAATAAAATAAACTATTATTACTATCTTAGAAAAAGCTACAATGCAATAACACCCATATTTAAATACTGGTAAATTAAAGCTAAGTAAAAATAAATGTGTGAGGATTCATCTAAAATAAATATTTAGGCACATGAGGTGAAACTATGACAATATTATGTTAATGAGTTAGTGAGTTAAAGGCACAGCTGGGATTATAAGCATAGCTCCTAACTTAATCTACTGTTGTCTAATGAGGATAGGCAACCTAATTAATGTAGACCCTATTCTATTTTTTAGACGTCATGGATTTTAACGACATAGCGCATACACACAAAACATGTATTTTATCATCAGTTTCCATTTGTGAAATATTTAAATTACATAGTATCTCTCTCTATTGCATATTTCGTACAATATCTGAAAGATTCCTGGGCGGTTGTTGGATATTAACTCCTTATTTCCTGAATCTGTTTATATGCTTCAAAGGAGTCAGGACTGATGATGAATTGATAATATTTTTTATAACCAAGCTATCAGGAAAGATGCAAAAACTAAACTTTTGTTACAAAACACTCCCTTTGCCCAGAGAGCAATCCAAAATTAATAAAGCATCTGTTCTCCACCTAAGTTTCTCATAATATTATTTTACCAATAAACTATCAAAATGTATCAATATATGACTAGTGACTTTCTAAGTACTTTGTAAGATGTAATTCCCAAACTAGTTTGGAGACTTGTCAAGTTTCAAAAGCTGAATGTCAAATGACAATAGCAAACCGTAACATGCCATTCAAGTTTAACGGTCTACTATTTATGTTCTTGAAGAGGGTCTGATTATTGGAGTATCATCAACCAGTTTTGGAAAAACAACCACCTTAGGGAAAAAAACCATAAGCAAAAGACCACATCCTATGTAATCAGAACGGGGGATCACAGAGTCAAGTTAAACCACAAAGTTGAACACCTTATAAATTTAATATGAAACCAAACTTTTGAACAAAATGGTAAAAACTACATTAAAATTCTATATGGATTTTATTGCTAATAATTAAATAACCTATAAAATACATGAAAAGCTTAGTCTCACATTTCAAATATTCTTGATTATTCTTACCTCTTGCCTTGACAGTTCATGGCCTTGTCTAGGAGAACAATGGGGCTGTGTATATGGAGGCTGGTGGGCCACTTTCAGCATCAAGTAATCAATTAGTTGTTCTCTAGAGGGATGCCTTGCCACAGATGCCTGAGGAAGGGGGTGATGTATTTGACTATAATTTGCCTGAGGCCTGAGAGGCTGGCCCATCTGTCCATTACCCAAAGGCATCTAAGAAAAACACGAAGTGTCTTAAAATGACTAATAATAATGTCTTATTACAAAATTTGGATTTTCTTCTTGGAGCATTACAAAAGCACTAGAGTTTAACAGTCTAAATCACACAATATCACGCCACTTACACTATTTTTTCTAATTTTACACTTTTAAAAGAAAAAGAAGCTAGTAATGTCTTAATTCGAAACTTGCCTGAGTGCTTACTGATAGATTCATTCTTTGAAAGTTTCAAATGAAAGTAAGTCATATCTACATTTAAAATTATTTGTTTTTCTGTTCGATATAAATGTACCTATCTTTGTTACAGTAACCAAATGTTAAAAAGGTAACAGTATGCCAAAATTTTAAAACTTAACCCCATTAAAAGGGTATCTCCTTCCATACTATACTTAATCTCTCACACACACACACAAAAGATGCATTTGCTGATGTTTTTCTTAAAAACAAAAGTAACTAATTTTGTGGTAGAATTTTTTCCTAGTCTGAGTCTATTTTTCTACCTATATTCCTTCCTTTCCAGAATTAACAAGCCAAGTCAGCTATGTAATAGAAAATTGACTTGTTCCTCATGTGTGTCTGTCAGTTAGCCACTTTTAAACTCTCTAAATACTAATACAATTGAACATTAACCACAAAAAGTAAACCTTGACATTCCAAGGTTTGCTTACAGAGCTAAATCAAACACTTGAGATTTTGCTGTTGTTAAAGAATTAGCTTTCTTTCAATGCTTCTCATTTTTTAGAGACTGAATCTGAATTTTAGACTTAAAATCACTTTTGTGGAAATGTGGCTGATAGCTTATTCTGTTAGTGTGAGGAATCTATCTGAAAAATAATAGGTTACATTTGTATTATAAATATTTGCATATAGAGATTTTTGAATAGAAGAAGAAATATGTTTAAGTTATTCAATCATTTAAAACTTCACTGTTGATTATTAATAAAAAGGTGACTTCATTCACAAGGAAATTACAGAAAAACTGTGAGAGAAATATTTGAGCCCCATTTCCCTAAAATTATCCTAAAGTAGAAAAGTTTGGCACAAGACTATGGCAACAGTTTCAGAACTACATGCTCCTCTTATGTGAGCCTTGCTGAAGGATACAAAGAAGTTTGGCTTTGGTGAAGATTTTTACTTTAAAAAAATTCTCTTCTTCACTGTGTTATACTTGGGAACTTGGTTAATTCTGAAGTCTGGAAACATACATGATTTTCTGGTATTACTCTATGACAAATCTTACACTGGTGGGAGGGAAGGAGAAAGAGGTGCTATATTATTTCTATATCTTTTTTTAAAAATAGTTGTTCTTTACTACTTGATCACTGTAGATTTCAAGCAATTAGTCTGCTGAGGAGTATTTAAACAGTTGTGCTGTTGTTTTATTATTTATGCACAACCCCGTAGACAGCACTTGCTTTCCTCCATGTTTATATCATTTATTCCTATTCTCCTGGAGAGAACTCTCTAGACAATTACTTCGGACTCATTATTACGACTTCCTGATGTCTAGATACTTGGTTGTGCCTGACATTTTACATCAATGTTAAACACGCCCATGGAATATATTAAGCTATGATTAGCAGACGGCTCAGGAGAATAAAAAGCTGAAAATGAACTCAATAACCCAAACCACGAAATGGATATTAAAAAGAAACTAGGTAACAGAGCTCAATTCAAAGAAAAACAGAAAAAAAAAAAAAGGTAAAATAAATGGACACGTATGAGCTTATATGGGTGGGTTCCTACTATCAAGAACAATGTAAAAGTTTATATAATATATAATAACTAAGCTTCCTAATTATATCTGGTTATACTAGGGATGTAAGGGATTTAGTTAAGAGAAAGAAAACCTGAGGAGAATACTAAAGAAAAGAACTATCTGGCATTGGTGACAGAAAAGTAAACTCTCTAAAATGAGTGATGCTTTAGTGACAAAAATAGTAAGAGTACAACATTCTACCATATACAAAAGTCTTTCAAGGTGATTTATAATTACATTTAAAGTATTTTAAAATGCCTTTAGTAACAGTAAAACTTCCTCAAATGAAGAATCTTTAACGCCCCAAATAGGTATACTATTAGGAATGCCAAAAAGCCTTTGATTCAAATGATAAAATAAGTAGATGATACTATAAAAATCGCCCCCCTCCCCGCCCCAAAAAGCAAAATGATTCTCTAGTGGGGAAAAAACCATGGAATAATTTGAGAAATAGCAGAGCGAAATTCTATTTACTATTTCTCAATTATTAAAAAATAAATCCTTACTAATCAAGGGGGAAAAGTCCTCACGAAAGTATTTTCAGTGTTAAAGCACATATGATATTTCTAGTTCAAAAGCTGTAAAGCATAGGAAGCTCACAGACACTACTTCATTTATTTCCTGAGCACCTACTTTCATCAAGCTGTCTGGAGGAGCATCTTTGTGACTAAGTGTAGCTGATGAGTAGTTCTGCTGTCCTGAAAAGAATACATCATCTTGACAGGGATCTCCTGGACAGGATGTCTGGGGATGCTTCACATGAGGGGGAAATAAAAAGTAAACAAACAATGATCTTTAAGATGTAAAATCAAACTAATGATGACATCTGAGAGGAGATTAGGAAAAAATACTGCTAGATAATGGAAAGATGAAGAACCAAATTAAACATTATCATCACTATTAGTACCTTTATGACAGATGTTAACTAAACTTGTTGTGGTAATCATTTTGCAATATATATATCTCTCAAAGCATCATGATGTACACCTTGGATTAATACAGTCATGCAGCACTTAACAATGGCGATATGTTCTGAGAAATGCATCATTAGGCGATCTTGTCGTTATGTGATCATAGAGTGTACTTACACAGACCAAGATGGTTTAGCCTTTTACACACCTGGGATATATGGTACGAATCTTACAGGACCATTGTTGTATATGTGGTCTGTCGCTGACTGAAAAATTATGTGGCACGTGACTGTACAATGCTATACGTCAACTGTTTCTTAATAAAACTCGAAAAAAAAATATTAGTACCCTTAACAGTCTTCCAAAGTTACGTGGCAAAATGTTTGTTCTTGTAAGTGTGAAAAGTATATACGAATATATATACTGTTAAGCTATTTCTTTATAGTGCTTTTAGTTTTATTTACAGCAATATCTAGCTTTTAACATGTGAGCAATCAATTTAATTATTAATCCAAGTTAAGAGTCCCAAATTTTAAGAGCAACTAAAATATACTCCTGTTGAACACTACAGAAAGTTTCTTGGTAAAAAAATTAACTGCTGTTCTTTTACCAGCAAACTATAGGCCAGGATTTTCTTTTTAATGACAAGCAGTACCAAGAAACATAGTCTTATAAAACTTGCTTTAGCGTAATTCTGGCATACTAATATTAGCTCAATATTTTCAAAAGCACTGGTTTGGTGAAATGCTTTTAAAATTAACTAACTAGAGTTTATATTTTTATGCATCAAATAATATCCTTATATTATTGTTTATCCCACTGATAACTTTAGAGAAAAAACAGATTCAGTATCTCATTATCTCTGAATATTTCTTATAAATATGCTAGCAAGCAAGATGCCTACATTTTTCATTTTAATTTAGTTCTCGACACACCTAGCTATATTTTAGAAAAGTAAAGAGATTGTGATAAACAGCATTATTGTTACTTATGCAAACTACTTCATCATGTTGAAAAATAATCTGAAATCTCCTTCATTACAACATGCCACAGGATACATATAAACCTGAGGGTTTATAATTTAATTTTAGAAACTATATCTGCCACAGATCTATCATGTGTAGTTAGTTGCTAGTTCAAACTATGGCTTAGCATTTTTAGATGTGGTTTCTTCTAATTTTGTGTATTTATGCAATGAATACTTTATTTTCCTTCTCTGTTTTTTGAGATTTGCTTTCAGAAAGCATAATAATCAACTTAGCTCACAGCTTGGAGTTTAAACTCAAGCCTGAATGTACAGCCATGTTTATCTAGTCTTTAAAAGAATAAGTATATTATGAAGGAAAAAGTAAAATCCAACAGACTCAAAGGGTCTAAATTTAAGAATAACAAGCAAAAACTATTACTGTACAAGAATTTGGAAAGAACAATTTTTCCAGCTGATTATAAAGATTACCCAAGTTAATAAAAGCCCCTGGTCTTTACTCTGTGGCTTCAGTTGGAATGAGCACCAGAAATGCAGGCCTTAATAGTCATTACCCTTCTCCCTCACTGTTTCAAACTGAGAAGTTCCAGAACAACTGCTGCCACTATAACATAACATAGAAACCAAGTGGTAGCAGGTGACAGAGGGCAGAGTAAGATGGACAAGGTTCAGCCAGAGCAAAGTGAATCCAGGAGACTGCTCTTACCCTAGCACATGACAGAGCAAAGCCAGGAGGGAATTAAAAAGCTGGGGGGATGGGAAGAAGTCCAGGAAAAAAGCAAAGGACCCAGAAGTAGGCAGAGTCAATATGGAGAGAAAACTATGAGGAGGAGTGAAAATAAAGTTATAAGGGGAGAAAGGTCTTTTCAGAATGGAAGGAGAGGGGCAAAAGGAAATATTTATTTAGAGGCCATGCTACCACCCCAAGTTGTTATAGAGAGAAAAATCCTAAAACAGTCACACCAGAGTTGTTCTATTCTTTCTCCTCTGCCATTGTTATCCCCTATGCTTAAACTTTTATTACAAGAATAAACCTTTCTTTTTCACCACTAATGACTATGCTGAAATGTGGGTAATAAAGCATTTGGGTTTTGCCTTTTCCTTGGTACTTATTATAATTTCTCTAGCCTCACATTTAATCATGTTCACTGAATTATGATTAAAATTAGTTCCAGGTAGTGCTTTTTATCTGCCAACTCTCAATCACTAAAGTGAAAATCATTCTTCCCCACAACCCCTCTGTGGATTACATATGGCATAGCCTTAAAACCTTGAGTTAGGGACAGCAAGCTAATTTTATTAATAGAAAGCACTGCAAAGAATAATAATTTTTAAAAACCTCTCAGAGAGTAATTCCTATCGCTTATCCCTTTTTAAATAAACAAGAACTGACTACTCTTCAGTTGTTATCACAGAAACTTAAGAGAGAAAGATTAAATCAGCTTTGCAGGAAGTTTTAGAACTAAGCCATCGAAGAACTTGGAGTTAATCAAGATATCTAACCCACAGTAAAAATTTATTTTCTAGAGACATTTAAAATGTGGGGTTTTCTTTTCTTTTTCTATATACTAAAAGTACTGGTCTACTACAGGTACTCACTCGAAAAATGTGCCCACCAGAACCTCTTCCGTCTGCAATACTCAAGGCAAGACTGCCCTGGCTGCCATGCAGATCCCTAGAGCTGCCATAGTGAAAGCTGCTTACAGCAGTAAAATTGGAATTAAAGGACCTTGACAGCATGCTCTGAATAAAGAGGGGACAGATTTAACAGAGATTAGTGCAGCATGCAAAATTCACAAGACACGTTATATACATAGACATGTTTACAAGTAACCCCAATGCCACACAGAAATATCATACAACACTGAATTTTCAGTGCCACTGGAAGACACTGGCACTATTTACCATATTTTACATGACAACACACACAAACATTCAAATTACATGTAAATCCAACCATTCACATGTTTAAACACCAAAGAAGAGAAGAAAGTACACACATATAGCTGCTTTTATAATGCTATTATTTCCTTTACCCCTAATATATCTTATTAGAAGTTTGTCAGAACAACTTCTGTTCGGTACATATATAGTTATACATGGAACACAAACTAATTTCTCTCTAAAGATATATTTTACCAACAACCAGTTACTTCTAGGTCGAAATGGACTCCTAGAGAGTCTGCTTCATTTTACAGAAATTGTCTTGCTATTAGAGAGTTTAAACATACATAAAACACAAAACATATCTGCAGAAAATATTTGGCTTTTGGCCATTGCCAATTTTAACAAAAAATTATCTTCCACATTCAGAAAAATGTCTTACATTAGAGAAAAGTTTGACACATATGCAGAGTTTTAGGATGTAAGATTTAAAAGGCTCTCATTGCTTTATAATTGTCAGAAAATAAATAGAAAATATAAGTGTAAAAATTTTTCCCATTCAAATAAATATTAAAGATTATTATATTTTAGGAGTTAATAGTGGCTTCTACTGCTTAAACTTGAAGAACCACTGACGGAATCTTTCCACAGATTGAGTTTACACAAACGCCTAATCACTAATCCCAGAGCTGCCTGGAAAATGCACCTCAATAAATGCACTGCCTGATTCTCCTTGTTTCTGCCTGTTCATGCCCAGAGTGGTTAAATGCTGTTCTTTCATGTGGATCCTTTTAGCCATGTCCCTGAATACTGAGAGTCTGATAAACTGGGAGAAACCACATGTTGAGCATGGCTTGCTATTAACAAATACAGAAATGCCATAACAAGCATTTCTATATTACTCTTAGGGAATATATACCTTCTCCAGATTAGGAAGTTGATTTGTAATACCAAGAAACAGTAATATGACATTCCACAACGAAAAGAGTCTATAAAATTACAACGTATACTCTTAGTTATTTTGTGGATTCTCAAGTAATGATTAAACAAAAAGCTAAACTTAATAGGACAGGTCTGTCTTTTCCCAAACCATTTCACTAACAATAAGGATGTGGCACAGGCAATACAGACATAAACATTTGATTGGAATGTAAAAATAAAGAGATTATACACACACACATCACATATATCTATGTGTGTATATATATATATATAAACACATAAACAACACCACACTCATGTTATACAGTTTTAACATATTGTCAACTTGAGCGGCCTGACTGACCTGACCCTTTTCAATGATATGTAGATTTTGGAAGAAAGCTTTTTCTGTCATCTTTGAACATATATGGGGTTTTTGCAAATACATCAGTGACTCAGAAGGCTGAAGCTCAGAACAGGTCTGGTTTTGAATTCAGGCTTGTGCATAGAAATCCACATAAAACCGCTGCTGTCACAATACATCAACACATTGTGCAGAGCTCAATTAGGTGCCGGGCATATGTCCTGTGCACTGTTGTTCATTACATGCTAATAGTTACAGAATAGCAAGTGAACATGGAAATTATCATGTTGCGTTAATCATATTCTGGTCCAGCGTGTCTCACCTGAGTTTTTAATATAACAAGGAATATTAGCAAAAATTCAACTTTGAAATAAGAATTTTTATGCCTTTTCAGTGTTCTTGATCAGTTTAAACAGGTCTTGAGATTTTTGAGGTGAGATCTTTTTTACATATTTGGGTTCCAGGTACAGTTTGTTGGACTGGCAGGAGGGATTACTGCTGTAAGGTTTAAAAACCTTACAAGTAAGTGTCAGTAACTTATCTATTTCTGTATTATTACTAAAGTCCCAGCTGGACAAAGAGCAACCTTTGACTTTGGGACGTAGCTCTAGAGGTGGGGCAGACATTGTGAAATCCTCTGGGGAAATTTTTCACATGTCCACCATGCCACCAGAACTACGTTTGGGGGAGAGAGGTGGACTTGCAAAGGAGGGAATAGAGATCTTCCATCACCTTCCACCCATTTCCAACCAATGCTTTCAAGTTTGGAGTCTAAATCATGTTGCCCTGTGTCCTCACAAGACTTTTCTTAATTTCACTGAACTAATTCTCACCTCTAAATCACCAGTGGGCCCAACTGGGAAACTACTCTCACGTACTCTGCAAGCAACAGATTTCTAAATATAAAAAGCAGAGAGGCACAGTGAAAAATGAGGTGGCTGTTACTTACTAAAGTCCAGGCACATCTCTGTCAGACAGGAAGGTAATGGGAGAATAGCAATCTGAGACGTCAACTAATATAATGATAACCAAACTCATCTCTTCCTCCAAATTTGCTATTCCTCCTCTATGTCTAGTAACAGTTAATGGCATTCTCAACAACCAGTTATTCAAGGCACCAATCTCTGTAAGAGTTTACATCTGATTGGAATATTCCTGTAATCAGTCATTGAGGAAAAGGGATTAAGCTCGAGATAACTGCCTCTTGAATTCGTTCCTTTGTCTCCATCCCACTGATACTTTTTCTCACTTCATTTATTTTCTGGCCCACTAGACAGTCTCATAATTCAACTAACTAGAGCCTCTTCTTCCTCAAATCCAGTTCCACACTATAACCAGAAGTTTAATTATAAAACAGCTACGTTACTACTCTAAGAAATTTCCAAATTTCTTAGAAAAAGCACACAAGTTCAAAGAACCTCAATAGTACGTACAAAGTTACAGCTGAAACAAAATGGACAGATGAGAACGAAGTTGCCTAACGCCTACAGATGCTCAGCTATTTAAAGTTGAGGGGACAGCACTCAAAGAGCTAACAATTACAGGCAGAGGGTCAATGCGAATTGGTAGAAGGTACTCATCATATTTTAGGCATTTATTTCTGAAAAATTTGACTTGAGGAATTTTTTAAAATAATGACTAACTGAAGTTATATACGTTTGGCTGTTTTTAAAAACATATATTTAACAAACAGAGGTAAGGTAATTCTTGGGTAAAATCCACTGCGAGATATGAAGCCAAATCTTAAAGAAAGAATATATCTTATACACTTGGGCGACAGAACTGTGGCACTAACACATCAGTTTTGCACAATTTTAAAACAACTTTTAACTCCTTTCAAAAACTGGACATATACAAATAAAGTTAGAAACTGAACATGAGCATAAGTTATTTTACCAAATGATTTCCAGACTATATTAGAGCCATAGACACCTGAGTTCAAACAGGTCAGAAATGCAGTTCAGAAAAGTCAAGAGTAAATGCCATGCCAGAAGCCATCTGTGTCAGTGACAGTGTTAGTTATATAACATGGACTTGGGGGAAAACCTTAGATAAAATGTTCACATTTACAATACATTTCTTGTTATTCTGTTAACTATAAACTGCTATTTCCATACACATATTTATATAATTAAAAATTATTAATAGATGAGAATGGGAGGTCAGAAAATGCTAAATGGAGGTACACATGTATATACATGTATAATTTATAGCATGTGTGGCACAAGCTACAAGAGATACAAACATAGATACACAAAATGAATGTAATCCCATTGGAAAACATTGGGGAGGAAGAGGAGAGAAAGAAGCTTATGCTACCATTTCAACTGTTTTGAGTCTGGCTAAATCTAAACTTGGAACTCTAATCTCAGCACCAAGTAAAAACGACAATATAAGTATATATTCAATAATTCAGAGTATCTTGTTTCCCGTTGTTTAAAAAACAAAGAATGCCAAATATGTTTAAGAAAAATGAGTAAATTCATGAAGAGAAGAATGAAAAATTCATGTTTAATTACCTTTTCTAACTTTTTGGCTTCAATGTGTCGTAGTACTTGTTCTCGCCAATCATGAGGAACTTTACTTTTTCCTGGAGGATCTAATAAAGAATGCTCAGAACCAACCCTCGCATTTGGTCTTTTTGAAGGACTAGTTCGTGAATAATTGAAATCACTGACTGACATAGTTCTCTCTGGTATTTCACTAACAGAGGGTCGAGCACTCTGAGGCCTTGATGCGTTTGGACCATCAATGCTGTATGTTCGTGCAGAAAGAGGTCTCTGTGATCCCGACATCATTGGAGGAGTTCTTCCCACTGAATGTAACTCTCTGTAGGATAAATAATCTCCTTCAGGAATTTGGGTCCGCCTCGTGGGACCTGGCTCACCAAGATTTACAGAGGCTGTAGAGGACACACTACTTTGTCGCTGAATTGTAGTTCGAGTTGCTCCCGGAATGAGTCGGTCATTTGGTGAGATGGCCCACATTTCCCCATGTCTTCCTGGCCCAAGTCTCTGATGTAAATGGTATCCAGTATTAGCTCGAACGTTGTTATGGTTAGAAAAATTCATATTGGCAGAATGTTTAGCATAACTGTGATTTTCTGTGCTCTCTGATCTAGGAAGGCGCTGAGGAGGAAAACTGACATGATCCATTTGGGGATTTTGTTTGGAGTGCCACAAAGTGTCCTTGACTGCAGCACTGCTACTGTACTGGATATTATATTGTGGAGGACCATATATTTGAGGTGCAGACTGTGGGCCACTTGTTGTGTGGCCTCTTATTACATTTGGCTCTTCAGGATTATGATTTGAATCAAACTTGAAAATCGCCTTTGTACCTGATATTAAATCAGAAGATGATGAAGAACCTGTAAATACCTGTAATGGTTGATCATACAAAAGCGTAGCTGACTTGCTCCTGACTATATTTTTTCCATCAATAGTAGACGTTACTTTAACTGTTGCACTTGGTTGCTGAGGTCCATTATCACTAAGAATGTCATAGATTTTGAGTCCTCCAGTCTCCATATTAGTTATACTATGAGATTTCACAACAGATCCAATTGGCCCACTTCTCTGAGGGGAGAGATCTTCGGTGCTTTTGGAAATACCTATGTCAATAGAAGAATCAGTGTCATGTGGTTCAGGCCTCCTAGGGGTCTGTGGAGGTTCCTCAGAATGTCCATTTACCTTATTTATGCATTCCAGATTAGGAAACTTGTTTCCATGTTCCAAGTGCTCAGCTTCTCCTTTAGCGTTAATACTTAAAAAGCCCGTTCCAAACACTATATCCTGTGTCTTTGATCTTTCCACTATCTCTGGTTGAAATGTATCATTAGTCACAAGTTTATTAAGATTCATATTGATATGGTCTAATTTGTGAGATTCACCAGATGTGGCTGCTGGGTCAACACCTTTCTCAATAAGAACTAATCGCTCTTCAATATTCAAATCATATTCAGGTAAGTTAAAATCTTTTTTATCACGAACCTTGAATTTTTCCTCCGTTGAATGGTTTAAAATATCTCCATTTTGTAAAAGGCTGTTAAAATTTTCATCTTCTTGCCTAAAACAAAGATAATTTTATCACTAACATCACAAAACCCAGTTTTCTTAGTAATGGGGAACATTAATAACTAATGTGTAGGTACACAAAGTCAAAAGAGTTAATGGGAGTCAGAGATGAAAGGAATTTATTATCAAGCAGGTAATTTAAAAATATTATTGTAATAGTGAAATAATATAGATTTATAGTAAATGGAGACAAGTAAAACATATTAATTCATAATCAAGATTAATTTTCATTATCATAAATCACTTTGTCACAATATACTTTAATAGAGCTAAACAGTGAAGAAAAATGGACTTATTATGTATCCTCTTGTACTGCTGCATCTTTTCACAAATGTGCTAAAACATGAAATGCTTGAAAGATAGATATTTGGAGCAAAAGCCAGTAACCTGAATAGTTAAGAGCACGGAACATTTTTCCAAATAATTCTGAAACCTTACATTATTAACCATAGTTAATCACATTAACTAAAGAGTTATTATTAGATTCAAATATATACATAAGGAAATTGTACAAAGAACTAAACAATCACTCAAAGATCTATAAAATATGAAGAAAGATCAAAAAAACTAATCACTCTTCTAAGTGACTACATTGTATTTGGCAAATATTTACAGATATGCTATTTCAAAATTATAGAAAATATTTTATTTCTACTTGGTGATATGAAAATGTTCGTATCCTCTTGTATAAATATTTAAGTTATGTTTCAACAAATATTCCTTAATACTGATCTTCCTACTAGGTAAACAGATAATATTCATTATTAGAAATGCAACACAAAAAAGTGTGGCTATATCCATTTTTGAGCCTTTATTTCCTTATATAAAAAACATGATTTAGAAAATACTAAACTACTGCCCAACAATATCAGTAAAATTTCATTATTCAACAAATTAATCATTATCTTAACATCTCAGAGGTTATAAAAATTCATATTTTACCATACTGGGTCTTAGCCTCAAATTCAGAGAACAGATATAAATGATTAATCATAATTACAACTACATAATAGCTAAACTCATTTTGAGGCATAAAATTCATCTTCCTCTTACAACAATACAAATCAATACATGCAAAAATTTGACTTAAATATGCCTGGAATTTAAGAACAACTTAACTCTAAAAAATAGTTAACAACGTCCATACAGTAAGTTTTGGGTTCAGTAGCAACCCATACCTTTCTATCAAGCACTCTAGCTGATAGATTACCAGGAAGGTAAGATGGCATAGTCTTTCTTTGAGAACGAAACTTCTTGAGGGCCCAAATAATAAATGTGTTTTAAACTTCAGCAAAATTCCAGGCTGTACGAATTAAGTCTTGTTTCAGAGAGTTTGACCTACTAATTTAAATCTAAGCCAAAGATACAGACTAATTAAAAGTATTTGAATGAACCTTTTAATGGCATCCCCTAAAAATGATTTTGCATTTCTATCTCTAAAAATACCCCCTTCAACTTGAATTGCTCCAAATAGGCAGTTTATGTTGTAAAACCTAGAAATACTGTAAAACTGGTACAATCTTTTAATGAAAAGAATTAGAATACATTTTAAATAGTTTCTTCTCTATTTAAGAAACTAATTTAAAATGACAATGCATAAAAACTAATTAGTAATAAAATGGAGAAGAAACCACATACTGCCTGAACCACTTCTCTAATATTAATTTGTGAAATCCTTTATGTTTTAGTCATATATCTTTGCCTTGCTATCTCTACTTATTGTACACACAAATTATTTTGTTAAGATGTTCACAAACCTGATTTTGGAATTAATACCAATATGAGTTTGTTTCACTGGAGAGCAGAGTGAGGTATCTTGACTACTATCAGTATTAAGAGAAACTGAATCAGACATCCGAGATGGAGAAGAACAGTTGCTGTTATTCTGATTGCTATTATGTGTAACTTCATCTGATAAAGAATCTGTATCCTTTGTATCATCTGAAACAAAAAAACTTAAGCCGTTGATCAAGTCACCAACAATTTGTGTGAAATACTTTCCAGTGAGGACAAATGACATTTATATTGTCCTGTTCAATATATAAGGTAAAGAATTATATGGATAAGATAACCAGGGGCACCTCTGAAAATTCAGTCCCAATACACAGAAAATTAATTTACAAATAGTGACACCTTTTGTTTTTTAAAAATATAATCAATGTAGGGCTACTCAGAATTTGATTCAGTTTTAAATACTGACAAAATGATATTACACAATGTTTTCCAGGCCATCAATTAGTTTTAGTGAATATGCTTTTCCACTCATTTATAATTTTAAAAAGTCATAATAATAAAAAATACATAATGCAGTTCACAGCTTTGGTAAACTTATCTGGAGGAAGTATTTCATACACATATGGAATTGTTTTCATCTACTCTGACAATAACAATGAGCAGCATAGTCAATCAAAAAACAAACATCAAACAAATCAAGGAATTTTCACAAGCCCTCCACATTTTAAAATCATTTCAAAGAATTATATAAGAATAGTGAACTCTCCAGATGTGAGATGGTTTTGTATGTAACAATTATATAAACAGAAATAGACAATATTCATATTCTATTACAGCAGGTAGTATAAAAATTAGTATTTTTTAAAAATAGTAATAAAGGGGCTGGCCCCGTGGCCGAGTGGTTAAGTTCACGTGCTCCGCTGCAGGCGGCCCAGTGTTTCGTTGGTTCGAATCCTGGGCACGGACATGGCACTGCTCAGTAAACCACGCTGAGGCAGCATCCCACATGCCACAACTAGAAGGACCCACAATGAAGAATATACAACTATGTACCAGGGGGCTTTGGAGTGAATAAAGGAAAAAATAAAAAATCTTAAAAAAAAAAATACACAACTCCTTTAAAAAAAAATAGTAATAAAAACATAACATACTATCTTTACAACCCTAAAGGTTTTTTTAACTAAATCAATCCTAGCCAAATCATAGAAATAGTATATACAGACATAGTCATAGGAGATTATATGAATTAAGGATATATTTGTTGTTCCAAATATCTCAGTTCAAGTAGTCTGGATTGTGTTTACAGTTGAAAACAGTAGCACATGGGCTCTTCAACTTTAAGGTATTTGAGTCTTCAATTCTAAATTTTTTTAAAAAAATTTTTCCTTCTTCACCCCAAATCCCTCCAGTACTTTGTTGTATATTTTAGTTGTGGGTCCTTCTAGTTGTGGCCTCAGCATGGCTTGATGAGCAGCGCTAAGTCTGCGCCTAGGATGTGAACTGGCGAAACCCTGGGCTGCCGAAGCAGAGCGTGTGAACTTAACTACTTGGCTCCAGGGCCAGCCCTTGGATTCTGAATTTTTAAGATACTGTTAAAACCATATGGCACTTAAGTTCTTTCCTAGATATATTCCTCTTCTTCCACCTCCTTATCAGGGGGCAATTTTGACAATTAGATAATAACATGTAAAATATTTAGCATAGTAAGTAGCAATCAGTAAATACTCAGCAAATATCACTACCACTATTATTATGAAAACCAAGCTATCCAAGGGCCACCTTGATACTAAGTTTCATTAATGCCATAAGGGCAAAGGCTGGATAAATATTTGGTGGAGATAATGCAGAGAAGTTCAGGCACTGGTGGGGAGGAGTGAGGGAAGGATAAAAAGTAAGGATAGATATCCTGCAAGTTCCTTTTCATTTCTAAGAGTCTGAGGTTCTACGCTATATGAAAAAATGGCTTGGGGGGGAGGGTTTAAAAAAATGTTTTGGGATAGATAAATAACAACAAGCATCTAATATACATTAGGAACTGTGCTAGATCTGAGTACACTGAATAATCTAGTACATTTGATATTCACAAAATCCTTCATCAGCCTCACCGTATGTCAAGTTAAATATGTACACACGGATAAAATGAAGTAGCTCAAGGATCACACAGCAAATAAGTGGTAGAAATGGAATCATAATCTAGGTTTGTCTACCTATAAAGTCCATGCCCTTATAAGTAAACTTGCATGAGGCAAAAGATCTATCAAGATTTTTCTTTAAAAACAAGACAGGTAATGATTAGACCTTTTAGAAAGACATGTTTTAAAAACTGTTTCTAAAAAAGTGTTTTCAATAACATAATGACATTTAATTAAAATTTACTCCAAAAAACATCTATAAATTTTATTCAGCCCATTTCTATTCTTAGTGCTTTCCTTTAATGTCTAACCTTTTTTGTTACTACTAAGTGCTACCACTTTTGGCTGGTTAATAGAGGTTTCAATTAATGGTGGTCGCATCTCTGCCATTTTCATCTCTTCATCAGAAGAAAGTTCTTCAGATTCCTAATTTAAAGAAAAAAAGAGAGAAAATATTTATAAAAATAAATTTTGGTTTCTTTAAATGAATAAATACTAAGTCATAAGAACTTCAAAGAGAAAAGAATATTTAGAATATGCATGAAACCTTTTTATTATAATAGTGACTAAAACTAGTATATGATTAATTTTAAATTTTTTAAGATATGGCAATTATTAATATGCCAAGTACTTCTGGGATAATTTTCTGTGACAGGCTTTAATTCAAGTGTATTCATCATTCCTATACTCTGGGTACTATGTCAAGCACCAGAGAAACAAAAATGAATAAAACACAATCCCTGCCATAAAAAACTCAGTTTAGTGAGGGTACTCCAACAAAAAGTCTCATCCTAATCCTCAAATTGATCCCCTCAAGGATCACTGGATTCCAAGGAATCCGGACTGAAGTGTTCTTCCACTAAAATAAATTAATGGCAATTTTTGCCCAATTTGAAGACAGAATTTTTTATTACTCTCTATGGATTTTTCTCTAGTATTTGGCAATCATCCCAGGTTATCTATCATTGAGTGTTATTAGATAGGCAAAAAAAATGACCTGTTAGTCAACAAATATCAACAGAAAAATTTTAACACTATATATACTATATATAAAATCAGATCTGGTGCAGGTTCAATTATTCCCAGTTAAGATGATGAAAATAAATAAAAGGTCTTAAAAAGGTGTCCTGTTAAAAGTACTAAGACTTTTAGGTACTCATAATCGCCATAATAAAGATATGAACAGGAGTCAGTAAACTTTTTCAGTAAAAAGGCCAGAGAGTAAATATTTTATGCTTTGCAGGCCATACTGTCTCTGTTTCACTTATTCCATTCTGCCATTGTGGCACAAAAGTAGTCACAGACAATACGTAAAATGACTGTGGCTATGTGCCAGTAAAACTGAATTTCATCTAATTTTTCACATCATGAAATCTTCTTTTGATTCAACCATTTAATAATGTAAAAACTGCGCTTGCTTGCAAGCCATACAAAAACAGGCAGTGGGCTGGATTTGAGCCGTAGGCCACCATTTGCCAAGCCTGTTCAAGACGGTACTATAATGGAAAGTCAGACTACTGATTAGCAGAACAGGAAAAGAACATATATTTGGTTTAGTCTTAAAGGATGAGTTAAGAGGGGAATGACATTCTGAGTAGAGGAAAGCATGGAAATAAGAAAAGGCATAGCAAGTCAGCTCCATGCAGCTGGAGCTCAGGTTAAGTGGCAGGACAAAAAGGAGACTGGACTGCATGGTGAAAGGTTATGCTCTAACTACAGACTCAGTTAAGGATGTGTTGGTCATTATTGGAAGCTGCCAAGCCAGGAACTCACAAGATCAGATTATCTTTTAAAATAGTAACTCTGGTATTAAGAATGTATGGGAAGAGGGGGACAGCCCTGATGGCCTAGTGGTTAAGTTCGGCATGCTCCTCTTCAGCAGCCTAGGTTTGGTTCCTGGGTGTGGACCTACACTGCTCTGTTGGCAGCCATGTTGTGCTGGTGGCCGACATACTAAAAAATAGAGTAAGACTGGCACAGATGTTTGCTCAGGACAAATCTTCCTCAGCAAAAAACAAAAATAAGAATGTATGGGAAGAGAAAGAGATTGGTGGAAAGGAATCTAGCTAGCATAGAAGTCCTGAAGGAAAAAAGACCACCTCTGTCCTTGGGCAATGGCAGTGATGGTAGGTAAAGAGAAAAAGAATCTGACAGAAATTTTGGAATTAACAGGATTTAATGACAGAATGAATATGAACAATGAAAGAACAAGACAAGAAGAGGCAAATGGTCTGTTCTAATCTTTGATATCCGCAGCATTTAAATTGATGACCAGTCTTTCTCCTTCAGGAAATTACAGATCTTCTGAGACTAACGACAGGATTATGTCCTGATAAACCTATCGTAAGTTGAAAACATCATTTAATCAAAAACGCATGTAATACACCCAACCTATGGAACATCATAGCTTAGCTGAGCCTTCCTTAAATGTGCTCAGAACACTTACATTAGTCCACAGTTAGCCAAATCATCTAACAGAAAGCCTATTTTATAATAAAGTGTTGAGTATCTCATGTAATTTATTGAATACTGCACTGAAAGTGAAAAACAATAGTTGTAGGGGAAGAGAAAGGTTGTCAGTGTATCGGTTGTTTACACTCATGATCTGTGGCTGACTGGAAGCTGTGATTCACTGCCATTGCCCAGCATCATGAGAGAGTATCATCCTGCATATTGCTAGCTTGGGAAAAGATCAAAATTCAGAATTCAAAGTATGGTATCTACTGAATGCCTACTGCTTTCACACCACAGTGAAGTAAACAAATCAGAAAAATCTTAAGTCGCACCATTGTAAATTGGAGACCATCTGCATATTACCACAGGCTTCTGCGAACTGCAGTCTCCTAAATCTCCTCCCACCTTTCTGTCCCCTTCGCTTGCAGGAATTAACCTTCCTGCAGTTAGCTCATATGTCTTCCTTTCTTACCCTTCCCCCTAGATATTGCGTTTTCTTCAATGATTATGTTTACTGTAGACAATTCTCCAATTTATAACCTAGCTTTGATTTCTCTTCTGAGCGGAACCACATGTCCAGCTCCTTATTGAATTAACTACCTGATGGCCCTGTCAAATGTTCAAATTCCACATATCCAAAAATGAACTTGACCTTGTGAGTCTGTTTGTTCTCTAACATCCCTACTTCTGTTCATTGCATCATCACACTATTCAGGCATGGTTTTGTGGCTTTTCCTCTTCTCCATTCCTCATAGTCAGGGATATTTATACACAACATCTATAATATTCTTGTATAATTTCTAGTCTGCATTTTCTACTATCATTATTCAAAAGCCCTCAAACTTGGGAGAATTCAGTAGCTACTGCCAGATGACTCTCATACACAGCTCTGTCACAAGTAATGCCCTGCTAAAAAGCCTTCAGTGGTTCCCCAAAGATTACAGAACATCCTTGGTTCTTTGTAGCCAGAAAATATCTCTTTTCTAAATTTCTGTAGCACTTAGTACTTTCATTAGTACTTTTCTTACACACTTAGCACAGTCTAACCTTGATTACATTCTATATATTCATTTATCCATTCTGCCTCAACTCCAAACAGTGCCTCAACTCCAAACAGTGCCTCACACATAGAAATTATACTAAATGAGACATAAGTTCACTGGGACAAACCTAAAAACCTTTCACAACTATGTTATATCACATTCAATGTATATAACAGTCTATTGAATGATGTGATCCATTTAGTACATTCAAAAACCATGAGATTTTTCCTGCAGAAAATACTAGCTCACAGGATAACTTTGAAGATAAATGACGTACTTTGAAGGCATTTGAATTTTCAGCAATAAAGATGCTATTATAAATCCACAATATCACTATTTCTATACACCAGTGCTCTCCAGTGAAACCTTCTGTCATGATGGAAACCATCAGTGGTTCAACATGGTAGCCACTAACTAGACAGATGAGGTACTGAACATGTGAAATGTGGCTAGTATAACAAAGAAGCTCAGTGTTTTATTTAAATTTAAATAGCTACTTGTAGCTAATGGGTAGCATAGTGGATAATGCAGCTGTAAATGAAAAACACTTCAGAATTTCATTTTTAAAGGTTAAAGCTTCACCATTTTACATTACCTCCAGCAGTATACGAGGGGAATGTAAAATGGTGCAACTGCATTTGGAAAAAGTGTTTGGCAGTTTCTCAAATAGTTAAATATAGAGTTACCATATGATCCAGCAATTCTACTCCTGGGTAGATACCCAAGAGAAACTAAACATAAATCCACACCAACATTTGTATGCAAAAATTCACAGCAGCCTTATTCACCATAGCCAAAATCAGGAAATAACTCAAATGTACATTGTTGACGATTACATGGAATATTATTCAGACATAAGAAATGGATGAAGTAGTACCAATACATGCTACAATTTGGATAATCTTGAAGGCATTATGTTAAGTGAAAGAAACCAGTCACAAAGACCACATACTGTATGATTACATTTATATGAAATGCCAAGAATAGCCAAATCTTTAGAGGCAGATAAGGTAGATAACTAGTTGCCTATGGATCAGCGGGATGGAGAATTTATGGGGTGAAGGCTAAGAAGTATGGGCTTTCTTTTTGAGATAATGAAAATGCTCTAAAAGTGATGGTGGTGAAGGTTGTACAACTTTTAGTGTTCTAAAAGCCACTGAGTTGTACCTTTATTTAAATAGGTGAATTTTACAGTATGAGTTATACCTCAATAAAGCTGTTTTTAAAAAAAGTTACAGCGTTTATTGATCCACTACAAGAAACACTAAAAAAAAAGCCTCAGACATTCAACAACAAAAAATATACTTCACAATCAATGATAAATGCTTAAATAAGTCAAATAATTGAAGTATACCTATGGCAATCTTTTCATTTTTAAGTTACAGAAATAAAAGGAGTCACTATCATGTATTTTACAGAATTAGACCACCACAATCTAGCTTACATTTAAAATTAGATTAACTCAAACATTTGAGTAAAACGGGTATAAAAATTTTAAGTCTAAAGTGATAAATGAGTGATATTATAGCAAATATTACGGAATTTCACAATGGCAAATGCATGAGCTTATTTTCTGCTATTCATACCAGGTTTTTCCTGTCTTTACTTGGCAACAATGAAATGCTAAATTCTTATCAGTTGTTATGATCATTCTAGAATAATCGTAAAGCCATACCTCAAAAACATCGTCATGATTAACAATATGCTTCAAGTTCTCAGACACTTTCATATTTGCAGTCACTGGTAGATTTCCAGGACTGATCTCAGCTTCAGGTTCACTGGTCTTCTGTGGAGAGTTTCCTATCACATACTTTTCTCTTTCCTCAGGTTTGCTTCTTACTGGAGTAGTACTTTCTGAAGTCTAAGTAAAAGAAAGGATAAAAAATTCATATTCCTTAAGCTTTATATCTACCTATTCTTGTATTAAAGTTCAGATGAAAATTTAAAAGTAATTTAGCATGAGTGATGTCAGCGTCACAGCAGAGTGAGCTCCTCGCTTAGACTGTCTCCACTCAGTTACAACGAAAAGCACACTTATAAACCAACAGAGGACATTCACACAACACAATAGACGTCTGAGAGATCCATGCAGCCAGATGTCTGAAGGTAGAGATGCTGGACCACGCTGAGGGCAGTTGAAGGAAGTAAGGGGAATCTCCTCTCTCCACCAAAGGGCAGCAATCTAGGGTGCAGGACCGCACATGGCTCTGAGAGGAGAATGGGGAAAGGGTGGCCCTCCACAGAAAAGCCTTCTCTTGGAGTTGCTTCCCAGGCCATGGTAGAGCTCCACACAGAGGAGGCTAAGCAATCCTGGGGGCATCTTCACCAAGCTGAGTACCCCAGGAAGGCAGATAGCAAGTGCAAAGCGGGAGCGCTCTCAGGATCATGCATGCAAAACAATGCAACCCTCCCCGGCCTACTGCACCAGCTTGGCTGGTTGGTCAAAGCAAGGGACCCCTGCCAGAGCGCCTGTGCATAACTGTGTAAAGCAGAGGCATTAAGTGAGCAACCACAGACAGACACTGTCAGCATAGCTTCCAAAGGACAGGTACAACTGCCAGGGATCACAGCAGGCTTAGAATTCACAGTTCCTGACCTCCCCACCCAGTGGTGGCAGGTGGAATCTCTGGCCAGATACTACCACCATGTGATGGCACAAATCCACCCCATCAAATAGTATGAAGAGGTATATTAACTTTGCAGACCAAAAGGAAAATGACAAGCACCCAGAAATCAATCCTGAAGGCACAGAAATTTACAATCTAAATGACAGACAATTCAAAATAGCGATAATAAAAAAAGTCAATGAGTTACAAGAAAACTCAGAAAGACAGTTCAATGAAATGAGGAATAAAATTAATGAACAGAAGGAATTCTTCACAAGAGACTGAAACTATATTTAAAAAAAATCAGAAATGTTGGAGATGAAAAACACAACGCAAGAGAACAAGAAGAAAAATCTCAAATAAGCAATCTTTAACTACACCTAACCAAATTAGAAAAAGAAGAACACACAAAGCCCAAGTCAGCAGGAGGGAAATAATAAAAATTAGAGCAGAAATAAATGTAATTGAAACCTAAAAAGCAGTAGAAAGGATCAATGAAACTAAGAGCTGGTTCTTTGAGAAGATAAGCAAAATTGACAAACCCTTAGACTAAGAAAAAACAGAGAAGCCTCAAATAAATAAAATTAGAAACGAAAAAGGAGAAATCATAACAGATACCAAAGAAATACAAAAGATTATAAGAGAATACTATGAAAAACTATATGCCAACAAAATGGAAAATCTAGAAGAAATGGATAAATTCTTAAGACACATACAACCTCCCAAAATGGAACCAAGAGGAAACAGAGAATCTGAATAGACCAATCACAAGTAAACAGATTGAAACAAAAATCAAAAACCTCCCAAAAAATAAAAGTCCAGGGGGCCAGCCCAAGGTGTAGTAGTTAAGTTCACGTGTTCCGCTTTGGTGGCCCAGGGTTCACAAGTTCAGTTCCCATAGGCAGACCTACGCACCACTCATGAATCCATGCTGTGGCAGTGTCTCACATAAAAAAGAGAGGAAGATGGGCACAGATGTTAGCTTAATGACAATCTTCCTCAAGCAAAAAGAGGAAGACTGGCAACAGATATTAGCTCAGGGTCAATCTTCCTCACCAATCGATAAAATAAAAGTCCAGGACCAGATGGTTTCTCTGGAGAATTCTACCAAACATTCAAAGAAGGTTTAATACCTATCCTTCTCAAACTATTCCAAAAAGTTGAAGACAACAGAACACTTCCTAACACATTTATGAGGCCAATATCACCCTAATCCCAAAGCCAGAGAAGGACAACAGAAAGAAGGACAATTACAGGTCAATATTGCTGATGAACACAGATGCAAAACTCCTCAACAAAATACTGACAAACCAAATACAGCAGTACATTAAAAGGATCATACACCATGACCAAGTGGGATTTATACCACTAAGGCAGGGATGGTTCAACATCTGCAAATCAATTAATGTGATACAGCACAAAATGAGGGAAAAAACCACATGATCATCTCAATAGACACTGAGGAAGCATGTGACAAGATCAAACATCCATTTATCATAAAAACTCTCAATAAAATGGGTATAGAAGGAAAGTAGCTCAACATAATAAAAGCCATATATGACAATCCCACAGCCAATATCATACTCAATTGGGAAAAGCTGAAAGCCATTCCTCTGAGAACAGGAACAAGACAAGGGTGCCCACTCTCGCCACTCTTATTCAACATAGTACTGGAGGCAAGAGCAATTAGGCAAGAAAAAGAAGTAAAAGGTATCCAAATAGGCAATGAAGAAGTGAAACTCTCACTGTTGGCAGACTACATTTATATATAAAAAATCCTAACGAATGCATCAGAAAACTATTAGAAATAATCAACTATAACAAAGTTGCAGGGTACAAAATCAACTGACAAAAATCAGTTGCATTTCTACCTTCTAATAATGAACTAACAGAGAACTCAAAAGTACAATCCCATTTACAATTGCAACAAAAAGAACAAAATATCTAGGAATAAATTCAACCGAGGTGAAAGATCTATACAATGAAAACTATAAGACATTACTGAAAGAAAACGATGATGACATAAAGAACTGTGAAGATATTCCATGCACATGGATTGGAAGAATAAATATAGTTGAAATGTCCATACAACCCCAAAGCAATCTACAGATTCAATGCAATCCCAATTACAATCTCAACAACATTCTTCATGGAAATAGAAGAAAGTATCCTAATATTCATATAGGGCAACAAAGACCCCAATTAGTTAAAGCAATTCTGAGAAAAAAGAACAAAGCTGGAGGCATCACAATTTCTGACTTCAAAATATACCACAAAGCTACAGTAATCAAAACAGCCCAGTAATGGTACAAAACAAACACACAGATCAATGGAACAGAATTGAATATTCAGAAGTACAACTGCATATCTATGGACAGCTAATCTTCGACAAAGGAGCTAAGAACATACAAGGGAGAAAGGAAAGTCTCTTCAATAAATGGTGTTTGGAAAACTGGACAGCTGAATGCAAAAGAATGAAAGTAGACCATTATCTTTTGCCATACACAAAAATTAACTCAAAATGGATCAAAGACCTGAAGGCAAGATCTGAAACTCTTAAACTCCTAGAAGAAAATAAAGGCAGTACGCTCTTTGACACTGATCTTAGAAGAATCTTTTCAAATACCATGTCTACTAGGGCAAGGGAAAGAAAAGAAAAAATAAACAAGCGGAACCTTTATCAGACTAAAGAGCTTCTGGAAGGCAAAGAAACCATGAACAAAACAAAAAGACAACCCACCAACTGGGAGAAAATATTTGCAAATCATAGATCCGACAAGGGGTTAATCTCCAAAATACATACAGAACTCATACAACTCAACAACAATAAAACAAACAACCTGATCAAAAAATGGGCAGAGGATATGAATAACCATTTTTTCCAAAGAAGATATACAGATGGCTAACAGGCAGATGAAAAGATGTTCAACATCACTAAACATCAGGGAAATGCAAATCAAAACTACAATGAGATATTACCTTACACATGTTAGAATGGATATAATTGCCAAGATAGAAAACAACAAATGTTGGAGAGGATGTGGAGAAAAGTGAACCCTCACACACTGCTGGTGGGAACATAACTGGTACAGCCACTATAGAAAACAGTATGGAGATTTCTCAAAAAATTAAAAATAGAAATACCATACGACCCAGCTATCCCACTACTGGGTATTTATTCAAAGAACTTGAAATCAACAATTAAAAGAGACTTACATACCCCTATGTTCATTGCTGTATTATTCACAATAGCCAAGACATGGAAGCAAACCAAATGCCCATCGATTGATGATTGGATAAAGAAGATGTGGTGTATACATATATATATATACACACACACACACACAATGGACTATTACTCAGCCATAAAAAAGACAAAATCATCTCTCCCATTTGCAACAACATGGGGGACCTTGATATTACATTAAGTGAAAGAAGCCAGACAGATATTATCTTATATTATGTTAAGTGAAAGAAGCCAGACAGATATTATCTTATATTACGTTAAGTGAAATAAGCCAGACATAGAAAGACAAACACCATATGTTTTCACTCATATGTGGAAGATAAACACACAGACAAAAAGAATAGATCAGTGCTTACCAGAGGGGAAAGGGGTTAGGGAGCAGGCACAAGGGGTGAAAGGGTGCATATATATAGTGACTGACAAACAAAATATACAAATGAAACTTTGAAATTTCACAATGTTATAAACTATTATGACCTCAAAGGAAAAAAAAAGGTAATTTAACATCTTCTTCTGGATAAATTAGGGAAACTTTAAACACAGAAATCTGTAGCACTCACAGACAAAATGCTTATTTTGGAAACAGGTGGTCCCGAAAGGTCCATGAGACACAATAACTTTACAATTTAGCTGAGGCTACATTTCATCATATCAGTTGCACAGGTGATGTGCGTGAGTCATATATGTCGGCAGGCTCAAACTCAGGAGGGTTAGACTATTTTCTGCTCCTGTGGAATGCAGAGGAACTCTAGCGACAGGATAACATTTCTGTTTCTGTGATATAACGTGAGGAAAACAGTCCATTAAAGGAACACTCAATTTAGGGATTTGTATAGGCTTCTGAAACACCCCAAAGAAATGCCAATGGTCTGTCATACTATTTGCATTTAAAATTGAAATTGGGTAGTGGATCAATATTACCAGGGTAAAAAAATTTTTTTCCATAAAAAAGTTATTTCTATAACAATGAATTTTCTTACATTCATTATTTTATTCTTGGTTTAGGCACTGATTTTTTTAAAGGCTATGTTAACACTCCCCTGCCCATCTGGACAGTCTGTAACCACACTGAAGCGGCAATAATAGCAATTAAGGAGTTTGCTGATTATTACAGCTTTTTGTTCAGGTAGCTGAGAACACCATCCTAGATTTGAGAGCACATTTTAGTGTATATAAAAAGGATCATCCTATCAATTATCATTTTAAAATTTTAAAGAACTTGAAATAGGTTTTGGTCAATTCCTTTGAAATGAGTTTTCTAACCTTCACACCCACATCATTATTTACAACTTGCTGATCTTCGTGTGGTTTCAAATCTTTTCCCGAGTCTTCATTAGTTTCTTCATCTTTTAATCTATGTACAATGGTTTGAACAGTTTTGACCATATTCTTAAGCTCATCTGGGTATGGTGTTGGGTATCTCTTTAAATTTCCCTCCTAGAAAAACAAGATAAGTGAAATTTAAAATATGGACAAATATTTCTAATTCCAATCTCAAAACAATCTATAATCCATCCCAATTACCTTGGATATCTAGCTCACACGGGGAACTGTGAAGACAGATGATAGGCTTTTGCAAGCATTTTAGACTCTTATAAGTATGATTTTATCAATAGCCAAAGACTTCACAGTTATAGATTTCAATGTTTTAAAAGCTTTTTTAGAAGACATAAACATACTCCATTTGGAGAGATATGGTGTGGATATTGCCACACCATCACTTGGCTTTGAAACAGATATATGTTGTTCAGCTAGATATTTATCTAGGCACATGTAAAATTCCTACATTTATACACTATGTCTTATGCCCTGCAAACCAAACACTTCCAAGGTCAGCCTAATTGTCATTTTCTGTGATTCAGCTGGTTTATATAAGGGGAAAATAACCACATCCATAATTACATCCAAATACACTTACGTAAAAAAACATAAGTGTATCTGCTACTTCTATCACTGTGACATACATTCTCAATTCCATAAAAAAAAAAATGTTCATAAGAAAGAGCTCTCTATCCCTAAAATATATATATATAAATAATTAGAGAAAGGGAAGGAGGAAAACAATAATCTATTATTCTCTTATATTTACATACACTGTGAAATTTGGCTTTTAATCACATGGTTTTATATTGTTCTCAAATTCTTTCACAGGATACATATATTGGATCAATAAAACTTCACGTGCCTTGAGGGCAAGAAATGAAACCAATACTTCTTTGTATCCCCAAAACAGCACAGTATAGGTATATAGTACCCAATAAATTATCAGCAGAACTGTTTCAAATTTGAATGAAGAACACACTCACCCTGGGAGGTGCCTCCCTTTCATCTTTGTCTTCATCACATTCAAATGCCACTTGAGCCCGCTGTTTCCTCTGTTCCTCCCACAATGAGGGATTAAAACTTTCATTATCTGATATGAACATAACTAGAGAAAAACAAACAAAAACAATCCACTATATTTTACTGCAATTATGAAAAACTATTACCTGCTCATAATTTTCTTTATAAGATATGCTTATTAAGGTTAAGTCACGACTGGTCAATGCCAGCAGCTATAAATTCTACTCTAAAAACTAAGCTGTGATTCTAACATTCTTTATAATATCAATCATACATCTTTTCTTCTCTAAAGCTAATTTGTCTTGTTTTGTTACCAGATGGGTTCCTGAAGAGAATCTAACAATTAAAACACTATAGGTATGTGATTTTGTGCAGTTCCCTACAAAAGGTAACATGGTAATATCTAAATTATTTCATCCAAGTTTTTGCATACAATGGAGAAAGGAGAGTCTCTTCAACAAACTGTGTTGGGAAAACTGGACAGGCACATGCAAAAGAATGAAAGTAGACCATTATCCTACACCATGCACAAAAATCAACTCAAAAGGATTAAAGACTTGAATGTAAGACCCAAAACTATGAAACTTCTAGAAGAAACCATAGGCAGTACACTCTTTGACATTGGTCTTAGCAGCATATTTTCAAGTCCCATGTCTGACCGGGCAAGGGAAACAAAAGAAAAAATAAACAAATGGGACTATATCAAACTAAAAAGCTTCTGCACAGTAAAGGAAACCATCAATAAAACAAAAAGACAACCTAACAATTGGGAGAAGATATTTGCAAACCATATATCAGATAAGGAGTTAATATCCAAAATATACAAAGAACTCATATAGCTCAACAACAAAAACACCAACAACCCAATTAAAAAATGGGCAAAGGATTTGAACAGAGATTTCTCCAAAGATATACGGACGGTCAACAGGCATATGAAAAGATGCTGAACATCATTAGCTATCAGAGAAACGCAAATCAAAATTACAATGAGATATCATCTCATTCTGGTCAGAATGGCTATAATTAACAAGACAGGAAACAAGTGTTGAAGAGGATGTGGAGAGAAGGGAACCCTTGTACACTGCTGGTGGGAGTACAAACTGGTGCAGCTACTATGGAAAGCAGTTTGGAGTACCCTCAGAAAATTAAGAATAGATCTACCATATGATCCAGCTATTCCACTGCTGGGTATTTATCCAAAGAACTTGAAAACGCAAATGCATAAAGATACATGCACTCCTATGTTCCTTGCAGCATTATTCACAGTAGCCCAGACCTGGAAGCAACCTAGGTAACCATCAAGGGACGAATGGATAAAGAAGATGTGGTACATATACACAATGGAATACTACTCAGCCACAAGAAATGATGAAATTTGGCCATTTGTGACAACGTCGATGGACCTTCAGGGTATTATGCTAAGTAAAATAAGTCAGAGGGAGAAAGTCAAATACCCTATGATCTCACTCATAAGTAGAAGACAAAAACGACAAACACACACATAGCAACAGAGATTGGACTGGTGGTTACCATAGGGGAAGGGGGGAGGGGAAGAGCAAAAGGGGTGATTAGGCTCACATGTGTGGTGATGGACTATAATTAGCTTTTGGGTGGTGAACATGATGTAATCCACACAGAATTAGAAACATATTACAATGTACATCTGAAAGCTATATAATGTTATAATCCAATGTTACTACAATAAAAAAAATAAAGAAATAATCTTCCTAATTCCACTATTAGTCATTATGTATTGGTCAGGGGGTGGTTTAAGACAGAAAGAGTAAGATATTTTGCTAAAAAAGGATTACTCTGATGGCATATAATTACATCTTCACACTAAACACTGTATATAATATAGCTTTACTAAGTAAAGTGCTTACAAGACATTTTCTCCATGAAAATGCAAGAAAAAAATGAGAATTTAACATAAACTCAACACTTACATATCCTGCTATCCAATAAAATATTGAAGGTGAAGATTTAACAACCGTTAAAGTTTTCTGCTTATCAGGGAACTAAAAAAAAATCTAAGGCTTAAAAAATTAATTCATTTGACTATTGTATATCACTCTACAGAAGTCTGCAATACAAAATAAAATCACAACTTGTTTTCTGCTCAATTAATAGAAAATGATTACACTTCTTCAAAACAAAAGGTATTAAAAGCACCTAAAATAAGCTAACAGAAAATCTAAGATTCCTGGAATACCCAAATATGGTCAATTCAAATATTTATGCAAAAGTAGAATAATTATCATTTATTTTTAGTCCTTATTTTAGGCTTCTTACCCTTTCTAATCTCATATCTAAACTAGGAATGCCATGAAACCAAATACTAACAATGAGAATGAAGTTGGGGATTCAGTTCTTCCTTTGTTTTCATTGTAGTCCAAGAATTTTTTCTTTAATTGCTTTGTGGAGTTGTTTAATAGTTAACAAATTAGAGTATTTGTTTTTTTTTGTGGAATGTGGTTCAAATTCCTAGGAATCCCTATTTACATACTGTTGTGGTATACTTGAGAAGGTAAGCAGAGTCAAGCAGTTTCTGACAAAGTCTATTTCCAGAATTCAGAAGATTCCCTTCCCATCTTAGGCAGTAATTCAATCACCAGCCTAAACCAGAGATCTCTAAGAGTATTAGATTATGTTAAAGCAATTTTACACCAGAATTTTTTCAGAACCCCGAGGTAAGTAACTTTTACTATGCCTCTCATTCTTGTCAAATTCCGGTCATCTACACTTTCTACCCTCTAGCATATACGTTACATCTTTTGAGATGCCACTAGACCCGATCATTTGGCATAATCATTGAGGACTCTAGTATTTACCTACAGTCTCTCTCTCTCTCCATCTGAAACCTGCCAATATCCTGAATAATGACAACGTGTGATGACCCCACCTAAACATTAAAAAACCTCATAGCTCCTTCATGGCCTCTATTCCAATGCCCATCTGCACTTCACCCCTGTGATTCACAACCATGCTATTACGCAAGACCTTGGCTTGTATAAAACTCTTCCACCTCCTTGACCACTACATTTGTCCTTCCAAATCATTCACTTCCTTATTATTGTTAGTAAACTTTGAGTTCCTTAACCTCATTTCTTTTTCTTCTTGTAAAATCACTCTAGGCTTTACTTCCTTCTCTATTTGGCTTAGACTTCATGAGGTATTATTTTAACCACTATCACCTCTCTTGGGCCTTTTCTGTAAGTCATATCTATCTAACAAAACCCAAAATGTGGTACTTCAACCACCTACACTTTTCGCTCTGCAATGCCGAATTCTACCAGAGAAAAATGATATAACCTTGTTGTATAGAATCACTACAAAATTATGGTATTCTCATCTTTGCTCCATCTTCAAAGCTGTCCAGGAATCCTTCTATTTACTCCTAGTCAGTCTTTTTCTCCCACTCCAAATCACTACCACTTCCCTTAAATGTCCTCTCCCCAACCTCTAGAGGCAATTTTCTCTTTGACTTCACTGTGAAAAGAAAGGCAATAAAAACCATCAGACTGATACTCCCCCTACAACATCCTGTTTGCCCTAGCTACAAATTTATTGTTATATGGAAGCATACTTCTCCTTCTTGCTGTTCAAGACTGATTCCTCTAACTAGGCCCAAGACAGCATGCCTTCTTTCAGATTTATCCATCATTATCCCCCTTTAGGTCATGAGCTTCTTTTTTTTTTTTTGAGGAAGATTAGCCCTGAGCTAAGACCCGCTGCCAATCCTCCTCTTTTTGCTGAGGGAGATTGGCCCTGAGCTAACATCCATACCCATCTTCCTCCACTTTATATGTGGGACGCCTGCCACAACATGGCTTGACAAGCAGTGCATAGGTCTGTGCCCAGGATCTGAATTGGCGAACCCTGGGCCGCTGAAGCAGAGTGCCCGAACTTAACTGGTACACCACCAGGCCAACCCCAGTCATGAGCTTCTTGAAAGCAAGTACCCTTATCTTTAAATTCTTAGATCTAAGACAATGCCTAGCACATGAATGGTCAATAAAAATGGAATAAATTAAATGTGAACAGACTGTCTACTTCTTTCAAAATGTTATAAAACTCCAACCCAAGAACATTATATTTTCTGACTCATCTATTTTTTAGAGACACTGTGATAAAGGAAAATCTTTTCTTGCAGTTGAAAAGAAATTCACCCACCTGACCATACCAGTGTAGTTTCTGATTTAGTGAGTGCAATGTGTTACAGTCCTCTCCTTGTAATACTCATAGTGAAATACTTTAAGAAACACATGAACTCTAAAAGGACTCAGAATATTATAAACATATCTCAGACTTTTCCCAGTAAAGACTCTTCCACTCTAAAACACATCACCAAAATCTAAAATTAAAAGTGGCAAGATTTGGGGCCCTGCCCCGTTACTGAGTGGTGAAAGTTCCATGTGCTCCGCTTCTGTGGCGCAGGTTCAGATCCCAGGTGCAGACCTATTCCACTCACCAGTCACACTGTGCAGGTGTCCCACATACAAAAAAAAAGAGGCGGAGTGGCACAGATGTTAGCTGAGCGCTAATCCTCCTCAAGCAAAAAAAAAAGAGGAGGATTGGCAATGGATGTTGGCTCAGGGCAAATCTTCCTCAGCAAAAGAGAAAGGGGGAGGAGTGTGGCCAAGATTTTATTTTGCTACTTCTACTCTTCCTATCAGAAATAAACTTTTTACCTGAACTATGACCTATTTTAAGAGGAAACAATAAGGGAATAAATTAAAATGACAGAAAAACAAAGTGGAGGCCAGGGGTCAGCCCCATGGCCGAGTGGTTCAGTTCGTGTGCTCTGCTTCAGCAGCCCAGGGTTTCACTGGTTCAGATCCTGGGTGTGGACGTGGCACCCCTTGTCAGGCCACACTGAGGTGGCATCCCACATGCCACAATTAGAAGGACCCACAACTAAATAATATACAATGATGTACTGGGGGATCTGGGGAGAAAAAGCAGAAGAAAAAAAAAGGAAGATTGGCAACAGTTGTTAGCTCAGGTGCCAATCCAAAAAAAAGGAGGCCAGGTGAATTCAAATCAGGGAAATGGAAAACAGTAAGAGACATCAAGGTGGGAGTATACCCATGATTACAACAGTTTAGAGCAGGGGACAAGCAAACTTTTCCTGTAAATGGCCAGAGAATAAATATGTTAAGCTTTTTGAGCCAAGAGACAAAACTGAGGATATTATGTAGGTACTCAAATAACAAGAGAAGTCAAATTTCCACAAGATTTTTGACAAATTTAAAATATACTAATAATTGAGTACCATTTCAGTTAATACAGTTCTACTAATGACAAGACTGAAATTCTTATTGTTGGAATAACATTTTGTTTAATTGGGGTTCAACATCAGTGTTAACTATCACCAAACTGATGTAAACATTCTCCTGTAAAAACTATTCTTAGCTTGTGGGCTACACAAAAACAGGCAACAGATCAGATGTGACAATGGGCCATAATTTTTCAACCACTTTTTTTGGAATAAAAAGTGTTATGAAGGACCAGGCCTGTGGCTAAGTGGTTAAGTTCATCTACTCTGCTTCGACAGCCCAGGGTTTCACTGGTTTGGATCATGAGCGTGGACCTACCACCACTCATCAAGCCATGTTGAGGCAGCGTCTCACACAGCAGAACTAGAACGATCTACAACTATGGACTGGGGGGTTTTGGGGAGAAGAAGAAGAAGAAAAAAAAGACTGGCAACAGATGTCAGCTCAGGGCCAATCTTAAAAAAAAAAAAAAGATTCCATTGCATGGATGATTTAAAAAAAAAAAAAAGTTATGACACAGGATATTTATGTGTTTGTTCCCTGGAAGGGCCTTCAACAATCTCATAACTGTTTATTTAAAAATTTAGTTCATTACTCAAATTAAAATATATGTATACATTTGAGTAGTTTTATTCATTGTTTGAATCATGTTTGGTTATTTTAGCACAAGTAAAAGTGAAAGAAAAAAATGAACATTTTGAAGTCTCTATATGACAACAAAAGCAGGGAGGTAAAGCACTAATAATACAATATAATAAAATCATCAAAGATTAAACATGTCCTTTGGAGACTTGGTTCAATCACAGGGGGAAAAAACAATTTTGTTTGAGAATCTTCCTTTGGAATGATATCTCTGTTTGATTTCTTTCTAATATTTTTCAGTTTCTCTTATTTTTCTGAAACAATAAAAGCAGCAAAACAGAATAAAAATGAATTTTCCAAGTTTGGTTTTTCTATCCTCTAAGAAAGGGGACAGAAAACTATTACACCTGGCCCACTTCCTGTTTTTGTATAGCCTGCAACCTAAGAATGGCTTTAAAGTTTTTAAATGGTTGGAAAAAAAAAAAAAAAGAATATTTTATGACACAAAAATTACAAGAAATCTGAATTTATCTGTCCATTTATTAGAACATACCTATGCTTATTTGTTTACATACTATCTGTGAATGCTTTTGCACTAAAATGGCAGCGTCGAGTAGCTCCAACAGAAACCTTATGGTCTACAAAGCTCAAAATATTTATCAAATGGCCCTTTACTGAGATAGTTTGCCAACATATGCAATAGGACATTAAAGTCTCTTCTCTACACTAAGAATTCCTTCCCTCTCTTTCCTCACAAATATTTTAAGTTTTTTTTTTTTTTTTTTGAGGAAGATTAGCCCTGAGCTAACTACTGCCAGTCGTTCTCTTTTTGCTGAGGAAGCCTGGCCCCGAGCTAACATCGTGCCCATCTTCCTCTACTTCATATGTGGGACGCCTACCACTGCATGGCGTGCCAAGCTGTGCCATGTCCGCACCCAGGATCCGAACCAGCGAACCCCGGGCCGCCGAGAAGCAGAACGTGCGAATTTAACCGCTGCATCACCAGGCCAGCCCCTCAAATATTTTAAGTATTAACATTCTACCTTCTCACACAAAAAAGCAATTATTTGAATATATTATATAGCTGACTGTAATATTTATACGATACTCCCACTTACTTACTATTTCTTATTATCCAGAAATCACCTTCAGAGATGAAGTGGAAAACTGAGACATGAGTCCCAGTGATTAACGCAAACAAACAGAAAAACATCTACTGATGTATCCAAACATTTACAATAATTCCCTACACTGCACAAGTAGAGGCATAAGCCAGAGTTGGTATACCTATTTTGAACTTAATTTTCTAATGTACACACACAGACTACTTGCATAAAACACAACACTGACCATCTTTAAAATTAAATATACTATATTTTGTTATAGATACATAATTCCAAATTATATTGCTAAATATGGAGACTGGGGTAGACTTAAATACATGGAAGAGAAATCTTGTTTATAAACCTATTTTCTAATTCTTAATTACAGACCCTCCAATGAATGAAGCTATTTACATGTGAGGTATCACAAGTCTTAACTTCTAATTCAATTCAAAAGCCAAATAGTTTTGCATCATCCAAATAAATCTCACCAAATATATCCATGAAACAATTAACTTCTCAAAGCAAGTCTTTTATTCCTTCTTGCAAAGTATAAGAATAATTAGTATAGAGAAGTAGAGTTTTCTAATTATTTATTCACAAGTTATGGAACAGAAGTTAAATGATTTTAAGTTTTAAATCTATCTAAGTATTTCAAAGCTCTTTGTTAAATCTGCCAAAAACAATATAATATAACAATATAATAATATAATAGGTAATTAGATTTTGTCATAGTGCTAAGCACTTTATATCCAATGTTTCTCACCTTTACAAAAACCCTGCAAAATAGATACTACTATCATTATTTCAAGATAAGGAAACTGAAGCTCAAGGATTGCTTTAACTTGCCTATAGTATATTTTATAAATTAAGCTAATGATTAATTCAGATTTTTTCCTCCAGTGTTATGTATTAAGAGTTAATTTGTAAATAACTTGGGCCATAAAGATTTTCACTGGTTTCAGAAAAATACACATAAAAATTATATTTTTATAAAGTTGTGAATATAACATACATCACACACACATGCACACACACATAGTACAACATACATTAGAAAGAATTTGTCCTGAGTCTAAAACACTTTCATACTTTAATTGTTGAAAAACATTTGCGATCAATAGTAAATAAAGGGTATATTCCCCTTTCTTGGCAAAATGTTAAGTAAGAACTTAGAAATAACATTTATAGTCAGAATTCTACAGACTTTCCTTATCCAGTGTGTAGATCCAAGGGTAGTATTAGGTCCACAACAACAGAAGTGAACAAAACATGTCCTGGTTTAATAGTCCTAAGTACATAAAACTTCACATGCATTCCCATCATTCAGCTACATGTGATTTAGACAGATCTATAATAGACGAAGGCCACTGTTTAATTTCAAGGAATCATTTAAAGAAGCATACGGTATACATATACCCCTAAATTCAACTATCTATAACCTGAGATATTGCCTTACTTTCCCATTTTCAGAGAACAGAGAACGGACCCATTCTCCAAATTCCCTCCAAGCTAGGAAGTCCTTGAGACTTAAAAACTCACATCACACTTTTGCTGGGATTTGTCAGTATTTGTTTAAAAGAAAAGAGATTCTTAAAATTCCTACCATCCTCAGTTCTTGGCTGCTGAGGGAACATGTAGTTAGTAAGCACCATTTTCTGGGTCTCTGAATCAGTCTCTTTTTGAAGAGGTATCAGGGGTTTGGACTAGGGAAAGAAAATAAATGTTTAATTTTCAATAATCCTAAAGCAAATACATATCCAGCAATTCCTGTGAACAGTACTCACCGTTTTTTCTATAAAGTATAAATGTGTAGGTTACAAAAACAAATTTAAATATATACAGTAAAACTTTAAGCACTTTGAAACCTTATAAAAATCTAAAAAATATAGTTTTAGTATAAAGCAAACTCATACTATATTGCAATTATCTCTGATTATCAATAAAGTTTTAAAAGATTTCATATACTAAATATATCAATAGTCCAATAATTACTTATCACAGTGATTCAATAAAGCTATAAAATAAGCCTTTCCATTCTGTTATTTTACCTCCTCTAGTATTCACGGTTGGGAAGATGCTTTTGTAGCAATTTAGAAGGTTTCGTTTAGTTATCTGTAGGTTGTTCTGGCTGAGAAGAGAGTACTTAAACAAACATTAGGCTGTAACTGGCCCCTCCTTTCCCATGTCCCCTGTCTCCATTAACGACACCACAAGCTACTCCGTGCTAGACCTACAATCCCTAGTTATTCTAGACCTCATTTTTTCTTACGACTTTTTTCCTAACTGGTTATCAAGTGTTTTTTCAGTTTACTTCTTAATCTAACTAATACTTTTGCAGCCTATTGACCTAACATCCTAACAACCCAAGCCCAGGCAGACTCCAGATAGGCAGGGAACTACCCAATCCTCCCCTCACCTGCCACTATCAATGTATTCCTTGGACTTACTCTTGTGAAACCTTACAGCCAGCTAATTACATCCTTAAAATCTTACTCCCATTCAAACATTTCCTCCATGCCCCGTCCTTTTCCAGTTAACAAATGGCCCTGGCATCTCAAGCATCGTCACTGGAAACTTCCCTTGACCTCCTCAGATAATGGAAATGGTAGGTCTACTCCTTTCCCAAAGACAGCGCTTCCCTGAAGCCTTCTCAGATACAGGTTGCTTATTCTCCCACATCTCATAAAACCCCAGGTTAGGAGGTGGAGTTAGCACTTACAAATACTGTGAGATCATTACTCCTCCTCCTCAAGTACAAAAACCTGCTCTTCTGAGGCACATTAAACCCTGCCTCTACCATTCTATCTCCTTCCCTAACACAGTCACGTGCCACAAAATTATGTTTTGGTCAACAGCAGACCACATATATAACAGAGGTCCCATAAGATTAGTACCATGTAGCCTAGGGGTGTAGTAGGCTATACTGTCCAGGTTTGTGTGAGCACACTTGATAATGTTCGCATAAGAACAAAATCCCCTAACAGCTCCTTTCTCAGAGCATGTTCCCCAGGGTTAAGAGACGCATTACTGTATCCACCACCTCCCAGTAGTATCCATCTAGTCCTGACGCTTTTAGGCCAAATCTTTCCGTGGTCTTGGGTAATTCAACAGATATAAAACATAGTCATACTTTCAGTCCAGTGATGAGGAGTGTGCGGGAAGGAGGAAAGAAGTCCACTTAGATGGACATATAAAAGTTATCTGAGAGGCTTTTAAAAACTAATCACCCCTGAAAAGGTTCTAAAGTTAACTGTGGTAATGGCTGTACAACTCTATCAATATATTAAAAACCATTAAATTGTACACTTTAAAATGAGTGAATTGTATCGTATGTGAATTATATTTAAATAAAGGTGTTATAAGAAAACTAATCATCTATTATTTATTGAGTACAAAGGCAAAAAAGAGATTGAGAACTATTTATTGAGCCTCTTCATTTCTTAAAAACACCTAACTCAAGTGATCTTTATTCTTATTTCATTTCAGATACTCATTTCATTCCCTTGTCATAATTCCTACATATAACCTGTAAATATTCTTCCTCTGAAATCTAAAATCACTCATTAAATAAATATTTACTAAGTGCCTCTTATATGCCAAAGCACTATGACAGGCACTAGGTATAGAGTGGTGAGCTTACAGTATATGAGAGGAGGGATAGGAATAACAAAATAAGAAATTATGCTACGATGTAAGTACAGAACAAAGAGGGTACAGGATGAAGAGAACATACAGGAGGAGGTGTTCACTTACCAGAATCTTGAGTGACTAGGAAAGCATTCCTGAAAGAATACCTTCCTAGATGAGGATGAGTAGGCATTAACTGGGTAAGAAGGGAGAAGAACTCTTGGGGAAATGAGAATGAAAGTGTAAGGGGCAGAGGTGAAGCTAAGAGGATGAGCAGCATCTTGAAGGATATGATATAGAGAAAGGAGAAGCCATGAAAAGGTTTTAAGTATGTTAGTTCTAGAAGCAGATTAAAGGATCACTTGAGTTGTAGTGGTTCAGAATGGAATTAGGGTGCTGTAAGATTGGGGGTGGTGGCAACACTGGACGGGGAGACCTGCTAGGAAGCTATGTCAATCGTCTAAGTCAACACTGTCCAACAGAAATAGAATGCGAGACAAAAATGAGAATAGACAGTTAACAATTTTCTAGTAGCCACATGTTTTCAAAAGACAAAAAGAAGTTAAATTAATTTTGATAACACATTTAACTTTACATATTCAAAATATTATAATTTTAGTGTGTAATCAATAATAAAAATTGTTAACATGGTATTTTACATTCTTTTGTCCATGCTAAGTATACAAAATCCAGTGTGTGTCTTACACTTAGAGCACAGCTCAATTTGGACTAGTCACATGACACTAGTTGTCTGCTGCATTGCACAGTGCAGGTCTAAGTGAGAGATGACGGTGGACTGTATTTAGGGACTGTACGAAGTGGGAGCAGGGACAAAACAAAAGCAGAAAAACACCTGAGACATCTAATAGTTAAGACTAAACAGAGCTTGGCAATTAACTGGACTGAAGCATAGAGAGAAAAAGTAGCTACAGGTTATATGCTCAGGTCTCTGTCTCTGGCAAGTACTTTTTACTGATCTAGGGAACCCAGGAAAAGACAAAGATTTAGAAAAGATGGAATGTTGTTTTCGGCTGGTTAATTTTGAGACATCTGGGTGGCCAGGTTAAGTAGATGATGTGAATGTGAAGTTCAGGAAAGAGAACTGGGCTGAAGATAATTGTTAGGAATAACGAGGATATCGATAGCAACTGCATCTTTCTTACAGGAAAGCAGAGGGAAAGAAACTAAAGCAGAGTCTAGAGCACCATGAGGGGCACCAACATATAAGGGACTGGCAGAAGAAAAAATCCTGAAAAGGAAACTCAGGAGTGATCAGTCAAAAGGACAAGCAGCAGAGTATGAGAACAGAGGCACCGTGCAGCAACCTCACTCCACTGCTCCCACAGCACTTGCTAATCAACCTCTCCAAGACTGCCACTCCCTTGGACTTTCAACTTTACCATCATCATTCTTTCCCGTCCTTGCTTCTCTTTTTTGTACCTCACCATATCTCCTTAGAGCCACTTTCCCACCAATTACCAAGACCTCCTGCTGCACTGTTCTTCTCTTGCACCTGACTTGGCAAAGCTGTAACCCAGAATCACTCCAATTGTGCACTTTCTCTGTATCACACAACAGAGCAAATAAGTATAACTACAAGTTTGTAGTAACCAAGTTCAACAGGGCTCTCAATGTTGCCTGAAAATCCTTCTACATTTCCTAAATTGTATTCTGAAGACACTATCTTCTAAACTTTTTTAAAAATAAAAATAGAATTCAACTGCAAGAATTTGCTACATTCTAAGAGTTTCACCATGTACGTTATACGTCCTCTCTCACAAATTTCTGACCCGAGCTCCCTTCAAGAAGATAAGAATCTCTGCCAGAACTTTTGATTCCATCAGCTAACAGTGCAGTCATCTAACCCTCTCTTGTACCCTTAATCTCATTCTCCACACAGCCTCTTTCCAACAACCTATAAATGTACTCTCTAGTATTAAAGGATTCCTTTTTACTCTGCCCCAGCTACCATTCCACTCCTTTTCTTTCTCATCCAACCTTCTTTTTTTTTTTTTTGTGAGGAACATTGGCCCTGAGCTAACATCTATTGCCAATCCTCCTCTTTTTGCTTGAGGAAGACTGTCCCTGAGCTAACATCTGTGCCAATCTTCGTCTATTTTGTATGTGAGATAACGCCACAGCATGGCCTGATGAGCAGTGTTAGGTCTGCACCCGGGATCCAAACCCACAAACCCTGGTCCACCAAAGTGGAGCACACCAACCTAACCACCAGGCCAGCCCCTCATCCAACCTTCTTAAAAGACTAATCAATAATCACATGGCTCCATTCTCTCATTTATTTATTCCTTAAACTGCTGCAATATGGTTTCTGACATATATCTCTAAAATTACATTAGCTATAGTCAAGATAGGTTGGCAAGAGAGATCTAACTTGCCAAAATATAATGGATATTTCTCAGACTTTATTTGAACTGACCTGTCACAGCATTTATCCTGTTACAACTCCTTCCTTTAGGCCCATCGCTTCACCCTTAACTTGGAACCACCATCACATAGTTTTCCTTCTACCTCTGTGGCCACTCTTTCTGAGCCTATTAATCCACCTGCCACGTAAATGTTAGTATTCCTCAGGATTCACCCATCTCTAACATTTTAAAAAGTAATTCTTCATAATTCCTTTTGAGAAAATAATAACAGCTATAAAACCATTTCCTAGAAAAAGTGATTAAGATGATGGGCTGAACATATATCTCTCTTCTCATGCTGTAAATCTTTCAAATAAAGAAATTTTACAAATAAACAAAAGGAATAAATCTACAATGGTACTGGGAAAAAGGAAATTATGCCTTCAGGAGCAATTTTGAGAAATTCCTGGAGGTTAGAAATTAAAGGAATGGAGAAACCAAGAGCACAAAAACCACAGCCTAAAAGAAAGTTGGGGGGAGGGGTGGGGGTGGGGGATGATGGCCACTAGAACTAACTGTTCTGTACATGCCTACTTGAAAATACCAAAGGTATTTTAAACTCAACATGCCTAACTGGAACTTAACATCTTCCCCTAAACATATTTCTTTCTCTTGAGGTTCCCTATCTTTGTTATGGTATCCATATCTACCTAGTCACTCAAGCCAAATCTCTGAGGCTCATCTTTGCTTTTACTTTTTCTCACATCCATGCATTCTTCATATGTTCCACTGATGTGACCTTTTAAGTTATGCCTTAAATATATGAGTTTTTCCCTGGCCCTGCTATCATTACTTAATTTGAAGCCAACATTTTCTGTTGCCTTGAGTACGGCAATGCCCTCCAATCAGTCTCCCCTGCCTTCACACTTAGCACCACACTGGCTAAATCCACCTTCCATAATGCAACCCCCAAAGCCCTTCTAAAACATCAATCTGATCATACCATTAGTCTGCTCCTACATAATACTGGTTCCCCCTCTTATAATAGCAGGGTTGCTATGTATCACAGGATCACTTCTTCCTCCTAAACAGATGACATACATAAATAACGCATCATGACTATAATAACCAAATGCCCGATTTGCCTGGGACATCCCCATTTTACACATGCTGTTCTGACACAACTATCATAGAGCCCTCTTTCAATATCAGAAGTGTCCCAGTATGGACAATAAATTACACAGTCACCCTAATCACAGCAATTTTCCACTGAGCCTGACTACGCCTTCACAATCCTTAAAAGAATCTTTCAGAAGTCACTTGTAATTGAACAGGATTGGCATGCAAGATAAAGAAATCTATTTACCATCCCTGAAATACAATGCAAGTTCCTTCACACAGCATACGAAATCCTCTATGACCTGGTCCCTAACTACCTCTGTGGCCTAACTTCCTAAGCGTCCATCTCAAGGTTATGCTCTAGTCACAAAGAAGCACTTGTAAAGCTACCAAACGCACTAGACTGCTTCGCCAGGAAGTGCTCAGGCTCATGATCTTCCTTCTAACCAGAAGACTTTCCCCTTTCTTTGTTTAAATTATATTATTCTTTTAAGCAATGCGGGCATCTCCTCCTCTGGGAAACCTGTCTTTACACCCCCAAGTTATGCTCCCCTTCTTTGATCCTGAAGCTTGGTCCTACCAAGTCTTTTACCACATGGTATTAAAATGACCTTCTTATTATCCTTATTTGGTCTACCTTAGTCTGCCTGGCACAAAGCAGTTGTTCAATAAATGTCTCCTGAATGAGAATGACAAAATGAATGAGGGAATGAATAATCAATTGTTCTGTTCAAGCCTTCAGAGAGACTCATGAAAATTACACGTACTGCCTATAGGTATATTCCCTATGTAGTTGGTGAAATATCCAGAAGCAATTTATATTCATTATTCATAAGCAAACTACTTTCACATACCTTCTCTTCTCCACTTTGTTCTTTTATAGCAAAATGACTGCGTCATACTGTAAAAGAGGTTTTACAGCTACGTTGGATGTGTTTTACCATTAACTACTTTACTATTTTGTCAAACTGAGGAAAACACATAGCCCTTCTCACTACAATTTTTGTGTTTTTTTTTTTTTTTTGAGGAAAATTAGCCCTGAGCTAACATCTGCTGCCAATCCTCCTCTTTTTGCTGAGGAAGACTGGCCCTGAGCTAACATCCGTGCCCATCTTCCTCTACTTTATATGTGGGATGCCTACCACAGCAGGGCTTGCCAAGCGGTGCCATGTCCGCATCTGGGATCCAAATGGGCTAACTCTGGGCTGCTGAAGCGGAACATGTGCACTTAACTGCTGCGCCATCAGGCCAGCCCCACAATTTTTGTTTTAAAGTAATTAAATGAGAAGCAAGAAGAGGAGAATAAGAGAATGCTGTAAGTATGAAGAAACTGTATTAGATACTACATAATTTCACTAATATGAGTCATCTGGCATGATTTGCTGGCATCGATTTGTCCACAATACTGCTATTACACTAACAGTCACAGAGGACTCACAATCGGGAGCTACTGTCTCATTCATACTGTAGTAAGTAACAAGCATAGCCAGGGTTCAGCAAATATTCTGTGAATCCAGCTGCAAAATTTCAAATCAAGTTTCAAACGTAAATATTCAATGAAGAGGATTAGACAGTTAAGACTTCTACATATATGAACTGATACATTTAATAGATGCAGTAATCATTTGTGTTCAAGCCCTAATAAAAGCAAAGGTATCATCAATTGAATATTTCCTTCCATAACCTGCAAGTTAAGTTAATACCACAGTCTGATTCATAAGTACGGGTTGACGTTAACTTAAAGCTTTTAGGATATTAATAAGAATTAGGTGGAAAGGGGTCCTCAGTTAAGAAGTTTGGAGAATCCTGAAATACAGACAAGTGGGTTTCTTTACTGTGGTATCACATTAGGGTTGTTAATATAATCCAAAAGAGGGATATAACACAGTCTCCCCCAAGCAAATTTGACTACGGAACTTATGAATATCATATAAGACCAGTGTATCCAAACCTTGGGAAAATACACCTTTAGATAAATTACTATAAGGTATTGCTCAAAGGCAATTATGAAGCGTTAATTTATTTAAAAGATCAGCAAATTGTAAATTCTGCTTTGTTAAAAAACATTGACCTGTAAGAAATACCTGAGAATAGATATGGAAAACAGATTTCCTTATACTTCCAGATAATAAGTTAGCTCTTAGTTTTTTTGCTTTAATTTTTATTTAAGACTTACAATCCGTTAGTTTGATGACATTATACACGACATTTTCTATCTATTAAAGTAGAAGGTTTACAACAATCTACATAGTGAATCCTTAGACTGAGAATCAGACATTTCAAATTAAATCCAAAATACATTTTGCCGATGTTTTTAACAGGTGAACTTTTAGCTATTGCTTGCGAGCATAAAATACTAACATTTAATTCAAAGACCAAGCAAATATACGAAGCTATATTATTAACTGTACAAATGGACACTTAGCTAGAGTACTAAGACATCTTCATTGTCCTGACCTTCTTGCCTTCCATGCACTACACCACACTGGATTCAGGCTTTCATCCCACCATTTCACTAAAACTACCATTCTTAAGGTGAGTAATTACCTCTATCTTGACAAACCCAAAGGCCAATTAGCAGTTCTCTTCTACCTGACCCACCAGCAACATTTGACATAGGTGATTTTTCTTGAAGCACTTCCTTCAGTTGGCTCTCTAGATAATACACTCTTCCATTGGCTGGTTCTTCTCATTCTCTTTTTGGGGTCCCCTTCATCTTGGAGCTCAATCTTTGACCTTTTCTTCTCTATCCTCTCTTCCTAGTAATCTCATACACTTCCATGGTGTTAAATCTCCTCTTTACAATGTTGATTCCCAAATTTTATCTCCAGCCAATACCCAAGTTCCAAAGATAGATATTCAACTACCAACCTGACATTCCTACTTTAACATCTGATAAGCTACTCAAATTTTAATAAAACTATTAATTTTATCCTCAGACTTATTCCTCTCCCACCTTCTGTATCTCAGAAAACAGCAACGCCAATATTCCACTTTCTCAGGTTAAAAACCTAAGAGCCATACTTGCTTCTGTTCTTTCTCACAAGTTCCACATTCAGTCCATCAGTAAGTCCCTTTGGCAATATCTTAAACAAATCCGAGCTCTTCCCACCATCTCCACTTTTATCACACTAGTCAAAGCCCAGCAGCATCTCCTTCTAAACTACTGCAACAGCCTCCTTATTGAACTCTCTGCTTCCACTGCCAAACAGCCCACTCTCACCCTCAGCACCCACAATCCATTCCTCCCACAACAGTCGGGATGATCTTCTAAAAATGGAAATCACATCTTGTCATTTTCTGGCTTGAAATACAGATTTCTATCTAACTCAGAGTAAAACCCCAAGTGATTAGTATGGTATACAAGGTCCTATGTATCTAGTCCCAGTTTTCCTCTCTGATCTAATCTTATATAATTCTCTCCCTTGCTCACTACATTCCAGCCCTCTAGGCTTTCATCTGTTCCTCAATTACAGTGAACTCAATCCAATATTAGGGCTTTTATTCTCAGTATTCTCTAAACGCACCCCCTATTCCAACTCACCACCCCAGTCTATGCATGGCTCACTCTTAATTTCATTTGAGAATCTGCTCTACTGTTCCCTTCTTCAAAGAGACACTTCCTAAATTATGCTATTTAAAATAGGATGTATACTATCTCCAATCCTGCTATTCTTCTAATGCCTATCAACCTTTATTTTTCTTTGTAGCTCTGAAATATTCTTACATAGTTACTCACTTTTCTCTCTCGCCCATGAGGATGTAAACTCAATGAGAACATAAGATTCCATTTGCTTCACAAACATATCTCTAGCTCCCAGAGCAGTTCATGGCCTACTGTAAGCTTTCAAAAAATGTTTGTCAAAGGACAAAGAGTCCAAGGAATATCTCTTCATTCCTTAGAAACACTTCTTTAAGGTTTGTGAAAATGCTCAATTAGAAGTATAATTTAAATTATCAAAATGCCACAGATATATGCCATAGAGGATCACTATAAAAACTTTAAAGTTAGGAGGTATTGTGTCTGATTTCCTAATCTATCTTTTTACAGATTTAGAAGAAATTAGACAAGTCCAAGAGAATTTATTGTTTATGAACCTGAACAGATTCCAGAAAAACTATCGTTATCTAAATACTAAGATTTTCCTTATATATATAAAATACATTTTTACATGTGTACCAGAGTATAACTGCTCTTAAATGATCCTATGTAAATTAGAATGCATAATTGTATAGCACAATTGAAATTCTTCTTATTTAAAAAATTAGAATGCCCACCTGATTATCTGAGAGCCACATAGCAGTCAATTGCTGTAGTTTTGTAAAGCTAAAGGGCAAATTCTTTAATCTGCGGGGGGAAAAAAATACAAACGAAAATTAAACTTTAAAATGAGAAATTAAAATATGAGAGCTAAATCTAACAGTCTTCTAAACAATGTTATATTATTGCATATGAAAAGAGAAGAAAAATAGTTAATTCAGGAGAAAACCCAATACAGGTCTTGGAACAGGCCAAAAGATAAAATATCCAGTTTTATAAGAATTAGTTTTAAAAATATAATTCTTTGATTTAATCAATTCAGCTGGGGGGAGAGGGAATGAATAATCTAATAACCTCAAAAATAACAACAATAATCTGCTAAGAAAAAAATGTTAACTCTCCCTACCTTAAGGCAAAGACAAGGACACATTAAGTAATGTCTCATAAAATTGCTTTGGTTATTTTATTTGTATTTAGAGAGAAAAAACTGTTTAGGAAGCAGTCTTAGTGATTGTTATGAAAACTGCACTGGTCTATATTTCATTGTGAACTACTACTTTCATGCTAAAGAAGACTATTTCAACATTATAATGACTAAAACAAAGTAATATACTCATTAGAATGGAGCCCCATTTAAAACAGAATGTCTACTTAAACCTTCTATCTTAGCCTCCAATGTCTATCTTCCAAGGGAATTTGTTAGAACCTAGGGCTCTAATTTAGAGTACAAAGTATGAGCCAAAACAGGGATTTACTTAAAAACAAAAATAGGCAGTGGTTCTTCTTAAATAAAATGGAACAATCAGAATACTCTAACTAGTCAGAAAACTGGGTTTACATTAAAGCTCTAACCTTACAAGCTAAGTAAGTCACCTTAAACCCGAGTCTTAATTTTCTTCCTCATAATAATGGGAATAGCTGTTGTACTATTTCATAGGGTTGTTTTGAATACTTTGTTAAGACGCTATGAAAACAAAATGTGAAAATGCTCTACAAACACTCTTTTATCATTATCAGTATCTTTACTTCAGGAAAAATTATGGACAATCTGTTCTTAACTTAAGCATTATTCTAGTTTAGCAATCCTACTGACCTATTTGCTCTGCACCTTGGCTGTGTTGTTCAAGCTATGTGAGTGGGTGCCTAATCACACCTCTGCCCACAAAAACACAAGGAGTAGATTAATTAAAAGAACCGGAAGGTGAGAGGATGGCACAAAAAGAACAGGCAGGGTTCTACTCCACTGTACACAGGGTTGCTAGGAACTGGAATTAACAGGATGGCACTAACAACAAAGATTAGATTACAAGCTGCTTTGGGGGCCAGCCTGGTGACATAGAGGTTAAGTTCACATGTTCCACTACAGCGGCCCGGGGTTCGCAGGTTTGGATCCTGGGTGGACACCTAGCACTGCTCGTCAAGCCACGCTGCAGCGGCATCCCACATAAAACAGAGGAAGATTGGCACACATGTTAGCTCAGGGCCAATTTTCCTCCCTGGGGGAAAAAAAAGGCTGCTTTGTTCAACAGCAGTATTAAGGTCAAGATGTGACTTTAGGAATAAAAAAGTTATGATAAGGAGAGACTAAAGGCTGTATAGCTAAAGTCGACACAAAATGAACTGCGACAAATAATCACGGTATGATAATTAACATCAGGTAAAATTAGATCATTATTTCAAATAAAATTCTACTTTAAAAATATAAATAAATAATATGTATGAAAAGAACATACATTAGATTTTCTATCACATATAACAAAACCTTAATTTCATCCAATCACTGTCTTCTATAAACCAACTGACGAAGACATTATTACAAACCTATTATCACTCAAATTAATGACTTTTAATTTTTGCATATCACCCATTTCCTCTGGAAGTGTCTCAAGTTTATTGGAATGGAGAAACAACACAGTTATATTCTTCCAGCTTCCAATCTGAAAGAGAAACACAAAATTGGGGATCAAAAATTTGGCCTACTGATTAATACACCTAAGTAAAATACCATTTTCAAAAGTTATGAAAAATACCCATTTTATAAGAGGAATTAGATTTTCCCTTTACAATTAGTAATCTTCAGGTATGACAAAAAGTATTTAGGTATCTCCTGTAAGTCAATATAGCTAATTATTATTCAGAAAATAAATAATTTAGTTACATAACTATTTCTGGAAGAAAATAAATAAAACCACCCTGGATAGCTATAATAAACAATTAGGAAAAAATGAAAATTAGAAACAAATTTAAAATATAGTACCTCTGGGGGTAACTGTTGTAAGTAATTATGATCTGCAGCAAAGGTTCTTATATTAGTAAGCTGCCCAATAGATGAAGGCAAAGCTTCAATCTCATTGAAGCTACAATCCAGTTCTTCTATTGATACTAACCTTTAATTAAAAAAGAAAACATACATTTAAGAAAAGATTTCCTATATATAATCCAAAACTTAAGAATATATGAACATTTGAACTTGACTTTAACAAACCTAGCACAACTCTATTTGCACTAAGCTAAAACGGCACCAATAAAAATTGGCCTATCTTTATTGTAAATATACCCAACCTGTAATCAATTGCTTATTTAAATATTTATGGGATCTCCTTTAGATGCTATGTACGCAATTATTTGAAAATATATATGGCATGCTGAAGTGAAAATAAAATCTTCCAGATCTATTAATTTATAAAACTCTTACCCTCCTATAGAGTCTGGTAGATACATTAATTGATTTTCATCTATTTTAAGAGTTGTTAGATTCTTCAGTGAACCTATTGAGGGAAGAAATAATACACAATTTTCCAGCTTGAACTAGAAGCAAGTCAACAGCAGTCAATGTGAGCTCATATTACATTTGACATGAATCATAAAGAACTTTCTTAATCAACCTATCTAAAAGAGACACCACCCCAACTCCATTATGCTCTATTCTCTTACCTCTGTTTTCAATTTTCACCTACATATTACCTCTTACCATTCATGTATATGTTTATGTATCTATTTAATCCCCCCTAAAACGTGAGCTTCAGAAGAGATGGGACTTTTTGTCACCTTTCTTCATTGCTGTAGCCCTGGCTCCTTAAACAGTGCCGTGGCATAGGGAAGACACACGATACAAACTGCGGTATTATAGATTAAATAAATGGTAGTATGAAGTGTATAACAAACTATTCTAATGTATACTAAAGACTAAAACAAATAATGGAGTTTAATTGAAAATTTAAAGTGCTGAATAAATTATAGTAGAATTTGCAAAATGTAACCTGAGCTTAAACTACATAATTCAATTGAAAAATATGTAAAAATATGTTTTGCTTTTATATTTAAACATCATGAAGATGCCAAGCTTTAAATTTTTGACTCTTTAATCAAAATAATTCAGTTTCCTCGAATCATCAGACAAGCCAACTACACAAATACAGACTCTCATAGGATTTGCTAAACTGAGAGTCTAAAATGAAGTCAGACTAGGGGCCGGCCTGGTGGCACAGTGGTTAAGTTCACATGTTCCACTTTGGTGGCCTGGGGTTCGCAGGTTTGGATCCCGGGTGTGGATCTAGCACCACTCATCAAGCCACATTGTGGCGGCATCCCACAGAAAACACACGAACACTGGCACAGACGTTAGCTCAGGGCCAATCTTTCTCACATACAAAAATAAATAAATAAGTAAGTAAAAATGAAGTAAGAATGAAAAATATTACCACGTAAAGGCTATGATTAAGAGTTAAACCAAGTGTGGACAAATTAACCTCTGTTTTAAAGAAGCTCTGAATCAAGCAATGGCAATAACTTACTTTCTCAGATTTTACATTAGTAAAAATTAATTACATGAATTAGAAAGTGATACAAACCAATAGTCTCAGGCAGTTGTTGAAGTGAATTGCTTGATAACAGGAGGTCTTGAAGATTTTCACATGCTGAAATTCCTTCTTCAACCATTTCAATATTATTTTTAGAAACATCCAAATATGTGAGCTGTTTCAAACTACCAATAAACTACACATAAAAAAAGGAAATGTAATGATTCTACCAACAGTAAGTAATTTGTAAAAAGTCTAGGTAGTAAACCTAAGACCAAGTTATAATTTATAATTAAGTGTTTATATGGGGGAGAAGATTCATAAAATTTTTTAAAATGCCATTAGTAATGTATTCAGTAATAAAGCTAAGAGCTCCTACTAATTTTAGCCCAGCAAATCGACAACGGGCATACATTGTTCTTTGGAAACTCAGTTGTCCATCATTGGCTAGAGAGAGTACATATGGGGATTCTTATGACTTTAGGTCTGGAAATGAACAAAATGTCAGTTGATAAGACAGAAACTACATGGAAAATATCCTACTTTAACAATTCCCTAGAAAAACTGAATTAGAATATAAAGTCAATTGCAACCACTGGCAAGGAGCTACTCCACAGTATTAAAAAGAGACTATTTTACAAAAGATTACGGAAATTTTTTAATTTTAATCAAGAATGTGTTGGTAGTAAAAAAAATAAAATTTGTTTCTACCTATCTACTATATTAAGAATTAAAAAACCATCCTTTGTTTTGTTTTACTAATTAAAAGTAATTTAAAAATGTATAATTCACAAAACTGCAAAGGAAAGACAGCAATAAATGAAGCCATTTAAAATTTGATATACATACCCCTGGAATAAAAGTCAGTCTATTACCATCCATCCAAAATTCTTTCAATCCACTTAGTTGCTCAAGTACTTCAGGCTGTTTGTATAAGGAGGGGAGGAAGGAAAACCCAATCATTTACTTGAATGTCTTTATTAGGCAAAAGAAGCCCTTTGGAATTTCTAATGTTAACTTTTAGTTTAAAACATTAAAAAAATAAGGGAGAAAAAAAAACAGAGCCAAGACTTAAGCCCTTCCACTATATTATAGTTATTCCAGTAACAGTACTAAAGGAGAACTCAAAGATAGACTTACCATAACAGTAGATTGCATAAAACTCATTTAAACTTTTGATTATATAAAAAGCTCAAGTATTTATACAATTAATAAATAAATAAAAATAAGACCCACTGCTTTGAAGAGTACAATAAAAAGATATTCTCAATCATTATCTGTAAAAACATGCAGCCTTTTAAGAAATCTTAGGAAAACCACAAAGATATTCTCTGGTGACGAAGAGGGAAGGAAAAAAAGAAATAAGGCAACATACATCTGAAATGTCCAACAATGAGAGAAAAGTAAGCAAGCCAAGGCATAACCACATAAGTGTATTCTGTTACTTTAAACTCCTAGGCATTACATGGCGGAGTATTACTTATAATATAGTGCTGAGGACCAAAAAATGAATCAAAGAGTTGTGGTGGACCTTGGTATTCAGGCAAGATTTCATCTTGGGCATTTGCCCTCAGAGGCTCTTCTAAATGCGTGCTTTGAAGATATTTGTCACCCACTCAAACCTGTGTCCAATCATTGACATTGTGATGGCATACAGTACCATTATACCTAAACATCATAATAACATGAGCGATACATAAAATGCACGTTATTCAGATTGACTGTTAACAATATAAATATAGGTAAGAATTCTAGGTATAACTTGGATTAAAAGAGATCTCCTTTTGTGGTTTACCTATTATAATTCTAATCATAAGTTTTTAAAAAATGTATAATGGAAGACTAAAATGGTATGAAAGTTAATGATTTTGAATGCCGTTCTGATTCTTAAAATTAAAAATAATTAAAAATTTTCAAATAGTTTATGTGAAAATAGATTAATCATATAAAATGAACACTGAGAAAGAATACAACAGCTAGATAATTTAACAAATATAGAATATGTACTTTCTCACATTGAGTAAAAACTTCCACAACATACAATAAAACCCACCATAAACTATCTGCAATTAAAATATAATAAATAATATGAAAGAGAGTATTTCAGAAAAAACATGAGGCATCTAAAACACCATGCTCCTCCACTGACTTTAGATGAAAAGCCATCTATTTAGTGAGCACATGTACACTCCAACACCCACAGGGTAACCCTCCAGCTGACAGCACAGAAACCCCTGTTCTTAAGACTACCATTTGAAATCTATCACACTTTTTAAAAACAAACTTGTAAACACAATGTAAAAATTTTAATGATAATGATATTCAGGTTAGTGAATTCCTCTTCAGGAAAATATCTAGCTTATTTTCTGAGTACTCTAAGACAAATGACAAGACAAAAAACTGCTTTAATACTCCTCTCATTTTTTGATTCAACATCATAGTACACTTTGCACAGAAACCAAAAACACAATCCAGAGATCTCATCACCAACTCAAAAATAACAACTGCTTCACTGAACATCTTCTCTTTAACTAGTAAGTAAATTATAGAAAGTATTTTATCATTGAATAAATTCCTAAGCAATACCCCCAGGGAGTTATTTTTGACTCAGAATTACTTTTCCCGATACATGCTACTCTCACGAAAGTTTGTTTTTCCCTTATAATCTCTCTCATTTTCTACTTTCTGTGCCTAAAAGCTTTTAGTTACCTTTTCCATGGGTTTCTCATTAATTTTAAGTTTTATCCTCCCTACTGTTAAATGTTTCTATCTGTCTGGTTAATTTTCCCTATTAAGAACTTTCATATCTTCTCTCTCAAAATTATGTGTATATCTTTACCCAATTTTATAATTAAAAAATGCAGAGAAATAAATATTTTAATATTCACATTTTGTTCTTAATCAAATATAAGATTCATGGCAAGTAAGAATGGTGAGAACTTACCACTTCTGTGAATTCATTACTTCCCAAATCCAGTCTTTCCAGCTGGGTCAGTCTATTCATGGTTCTATGCACAATGGATTAACAAAGAATTAAGTATACAAAAATATCAATTACATGAAAGCTTTCAAAATTAACAGTGAAAAACATTCTTACATAATATCTAATGATGTACAAGCTTTCACATGTTAACAAAATAAAAACTTTCTAAGAAAAGAAATCTCATATTTAATTTCTAAATAAAATGAAGTAAGTTATCAATTATTCTTCAATTTTGGCTTCTTAGCAGGTTTTCATTTCTACTCTTAAGAAGTAATCACAGGGGGCTGGCCCCATGGTGTAGTGGTTAAGTTAGGCATGTTCTGCTTTAGCAGCCCAGGTTTGCAGGTTCAGATCCAGGGTATGGACTTACACCACTTGTCAGACACACTGTGGTGGTGATCCACATACAAAGTGAAGGAAGATTGGCAAAGATGTTAGCTCAGGGCTAATCTTCCTCAGCAAAAGAAAAAAGTAGTCACAGTAAATTTAAACCCACAGGCCAGAATATGAGTAACTGATTTTTATTTTTTCATAAAATAAATTTTCATATAGTACAAATCAACTAATGAATTAGACTGTTTGGCAGCTACATAGTAATTACTACTATTTTTCAAGACTGTATTTATTTGTAAAACTTCAAGATTAACTCTAAAAATTAATAATCAGAATTCCAAGAACAGTAAATATTCCACTGATCCCCACATTTCAAAATAAATTCAATACAATTCAAAAATAGTTTATAAAATCACAAATATAACTTGTAGATGGTATTTATTTTAAAAAAAGCTACAAATACACCATTTTTAACTTCTAACTTAATACCAACATTTCTCTGCAACTACGGAGACTGGGAAAATGTACAAACTGATTTCATAATGAAATAAACCAAATTGTACTTTTACCTTTCATTCAATAAAAGCTTTTTAAACTAAACTAATCACTAATTAACTCAAACACATATGAATACAGGCATTCCTTGAAGCTATTGCAGGTTCATTCCAGACCATCTCAAGAAAAAGTCACATGAATTTTCTGGTTTCCCAGTGCATATAAAAGTTATGTTTCCACTATAGTGTAACCTATTAAGTGTGCAATAGTATTATGTCTAAAAAAACAATTTACATACCTTAATTAAAAAACACTTTATTGCTAAAAAAAATGCTACCTGGCATCTAAGCCTTCAGTGCCTCATAATGTTTTTGTTGGTGGGGAATGTTGTTTCCATGTTGATGGCTGCTGACTGATCAAGACTGGAGTGGTTGTGGCAATTTCTTAAAATAAGACAACAATGAAGTTTGCCCGGTCAATTGACTCTTCCTTTCACAAATGATTTCTCTGTAGCATGCAATGCTGTTTGATAACACTTTACCCACAGTAGAACTTCTTTCAAAATTGGAGTCAATCCTCTCAAACCTGCCACTGCTTTATCAACTAAGTTTATGTAACATTCTAAATCCCTTATTGTAATTTCAACAATCTTCCCAGCATCTTCACCAGGAGTAGATTCTATCTCAAGAAACCATTTTCTTTGCTCTTTTATAAGAAGCAACTCCTCATCCGTTAAAGTTTTACCATGAGATTGAAGCAATTCAGTCACATCTTCAGGCTCCACTTCTAATTCTAGTTCTCTTGCTATTTCTACCACATTTGCAGTTACTTTCTCCACTGAAATCTTAAACCTCTCAAAGTCATCCATAAGGGTTGGAATCGACTTCTTCCAAACTCCTGTTAATGTTGATATTTTGACCTCTTCCCTTGAATCACAAATGTTCTTTAAGGGCATCTAGAAAGAACTCTTTACAGAGTGTTTTCAATTTACTTTGCCAAGATCCATCAAAGCAATCACTATTTATGGCAGCTATAGCCCTACAAAAATGTATTTCTTAAATAAGACCTGGATGTTGAAATTACTCCTTGATCCATGGGCTGGAGAACGGATGTGGTTTTCGCAAGCATGAAAACAATAATCTCATTGTACATCTCCATCAGAGCTCTTGAGTGACCAGGTGCATTGCCAGTGAGCAGTAATATTTTGAAAGGAATCTTTTTTTCTGAGCAGCAGGTCTCAACAGTGGGCTTAAAATATTCAGTAAGCCATGTTGTTAACAAACTTGTGCTGTCATCCAGGCTTTGCTGTTCCATGTATAGAGCAGTGGCAAAGTAGATTTAGCATCATGCTTAAGGGCCCTAGGATTTTCAGAATGGTAAATGAGCACTGGCTTCAACTTAAAGTCACCAGCTGCATTAGCCCCTAGCAAGAGAGTCAGCCTATCTTTTGAAGCTTTGAAGCCAGGCACTGATTTCTCCTCTCTAGCTATGAAAGTCCTAGATGGTATCTTCTTCCAATATAAGGCTGCTTCATCTACATTGAAAATCTATTGTTTAGTGTGGCCACCTTCATGAATTACCTTAGCTAGATCTTCTGGATAACTTGCTGCAGCTTCTACAGCAGCATTTGCTGCTTCACCTTGCACTTTTATGTTATGGAGGTGGCTTTTTTCCTTAAACCTCAGGAACCAATCTCTGCCAGCTTCAAACTCTTCTTCTGTAGCTTCCTCAGTTCTCTCAATCTTCATGGAATTGAAGAGAATTAGGGTCTTGCTCTGGATTAGACTTTGGCTTAAGGAAATGTTGTGGCTGGTTTGATTTTTCTAGACAGACCAGGAAAACTTTCTCCAAATTGGCAATAAGGCTAGTTTTGTTTTCTTATCATTCCTGTGTTCACTGGAGTAGCACTTTTAATTTCCTTCAAGAACTTTTCCTTTGCATTCACAATTCAGCTGTTTGGCACAAGAGGCCTACCTTTCAGCCTATCTTGGCTTTCAACATGCCTTCCTCACTATGCTTCATCATTTCTAGCTTCTGATTTAAAGTGACAGATGTACAACTCTTCCTTTTACTTGAAACTTAGAAGCCGTTGTAGAGTTGTTAATTAGTCTAATTTCAATATCGTTGTATCTCAGGGAATCAGGAGATCCAAGAAGAGGGAGAGAGATGGGGGAAGGGCTGGTGGGCAGAGCAGGTAGAACACACACATTTACTGATTAAGTTAGCTGCCTTACATGGGCGTGGCTCGTGGCACACCAAAACAATTACAATAGTAACATCAAAAATCACTGATCACAGGGGCTGGCCCCGTGGCCAAGTGGTTAGTTTCGCACACTCTGCTTCAGTGGCCCAGGGTTTCGCTGGTTCAAATCCTGGGAACGGACATGGCACCACTCATCAAGCCATGCTGAGATGGCATCCCACATGCTGCAACTAGAAGAACCCACAACTAAAAATATACAACTATGTACCAGGGGAATTTGGGAGAAAAAGGAAAAACAAAATCTTTAAAAAAAAAAAAAATCACTGATCACAGATCACCATAACAAATATAATAATAATGAAAAAGTTTGAAATATTGTAAGAATTAACAAAATGTGACACAGACACATTAAGTGAGCAAATGCTGTTGGAAAAATGGCACCAATAGACTTGCTCAATGTTGGGCTGCCACAAACCTTCAATTTGTAAAAAATACAACATGTGCAAAGCACAATAAAATGAAGTGCAATAAAACGAAGTATGCCTGTACTCTTAAATTGCTATTTTTAGCAAAACCTATAATTTAATAGATTGAGGTACTACCAAGTACCAAGACAAGAAACTCTACATTAAAATATTACAAAATGATACCTAATACAGTTATCATATTATGAATATATTATATTAATATGTTAATAATTTGGAAATTAACAGCATTAAAAACGAATAGCTTCCTTAAAGTATGACACAAGATCACAGATTATTTCTATCTTCTTTGGAAATTTAACAAATTAAAAACAGTAAGATAAAACTCACTTAAAACATTTCTCTGGCTTTTTAGTGACAAAAATATAAGAAGAAATATAATTGCTATGCCACTGGTACTACTCATCTAACATTAGAGGAAGCTAATTTCCCCCAACTCTTCCATTTCAAATATGCCACCCTATCAACACTCCTTTAATTCATCTCACAACACCAATTTTTCTCAAGGCTGCTTTATTTAACTTAGATTTATTGAGTGCCTATTCTCAGGTACTATGAGGTATTATAATTCTGCTTCCCTTACTCATATCTGTCTTTGTACAGAAAACATCTAAGTCAGTTTTAGTTTGCTTCATAACAAAGCAAAAGGAGTGTCCAGGACCTTTCTCAAGAAAGATTAGATGTTATGATATTAAACTCCCATGTCCATAATAATACTATACCAGGCGGACATTTGAGAAAAGTAAAGAGGGCTGTGAGGAGGGGAGGAAGACGGAAAGAAGAAAGCTTAATCTTGTTTTCCTTAATTCAATATTCTTATAATGACAAGATAACACAAAAAATTCATATGCAGCAATTAAATGCTTTATATCAACAAGGGTAAGTTATAAAAGAGGGTACCAAAAAAAAACCACAGTGCATTGGAAAAACTTAATTACAAATGACATCCTTAGAAAGGTAAGTTTTAAAACTGATTTAGGAAAATGTGAATGACACAGATATGTAACAAAAGAGAGGAAATATATCATAAAGTCCTAAAAGCATCTCCATCTCAATTTGCTGTAGCTAACACTGGCAACTTTGGTCCTACTCATATGCCTCAAAAATCTAAGACAAAATTTCACCTTTTCATTTTCAAGTCTTTTCATTTAAGATCCAGAGTCCTACTTTAAGAAGAAAGTAAAAACAATATCCCTCAAATTTCCTCCTGTTCCTCCTGTTCCTGCTCCTCTAAAATTCCTTTGTATTTAACTCATTTTTATCTTCTCTTCTGTCTCAGAGGAAAAATTTACATCCTTTGTGTTCTTGGTACTGTGCCCTCCAGTATTAAGATGGTATTAAATTTCACTTAACTACATATCTAAAACAGCTTTCCCACTGCTCTACTCTTTAATCATAAAAAGGTCCACTCATATAACCTGAACGCACAGGACTTTCATAACATTTAAAACTATGGCCTCTTTATAGTTTGAGAGGCCTCAAAGCTTTCAATCCTAAGTCTTAAAAAGAAAGAAGGAAAGAATTATATTTGCAAATACATTGAGAGAGCCCAATCTGAAGTTAAATAGGAGTTAAATGAATTACCTATGATATCAGATAGACCATATTAACTGTAGGCTTAGCTATTTCAGTAAACAATTTACACCTTGGTTATTCAAATCTCTTAGAAAGCAGTCAAGTTTTGAGCTAAGGAGTCATCAACGCCTGTACCAAACCTGTAAAATATTTAAACCTTTTTGAATTTTAATATGGATCATAATTCCCATTTTAATTTATACTCACAACCCTCACTTTATATGCCAATCATTCCTGTACTGAACAATTACTCGGCTAATACACAACATCTTTTGGGGAATCAAAACTACATATGCTCTTTGTTCTCAAAGACTTACAATCAGGGGGAAAGGATACAAGTACATGTGCTCATATGTATATGTTGGTCAGGTAAGAAGGGAGTCAAATGTATAAAAAAATTAGACTAACGTGGTAAACGTCGTAACAGACGTAAGTAAGATGCCACAGATGTTGAGTAAACAGAACAACTAACTCCTGGGGAGCTGGAGATGCTTCACTCAAGAGGTGACAATTAACTCTTGACAAATAAATTACAACAGGAGTCAGCAAAGTTTTCTGTAAAGGGTCAGATAGTAAATGCTAGGCTTTGCATACAGTGTGCCACAACTACTTGACTCTACCCACCATAGAGCAAAAGCAGCCACAGACAACATATGCATGAATGAATGCGGTTCCAATGAAACTTCATTAACGAAAATAGGCAGTGGGCCAGATTTAACCAGACGGTAGTTTGCCAGTGCCTAAACTGTAAAAATGGAGCAATGAATTCAGGGTGTATAAGACATTTCTTCAATAAATGGGCAGAGTCTACAGTGCATTTTGAGTTTGTAGACCCGTTTTAATTTTACCTTCGTACTTCCTCTTGGACTGCCCTCTTCTGGATGTTAGCTTACCACCAAGGGGCCCTCTACCCCATTTCTAACTTCAACAGGCCACAAAACCAGACAAGTTCTTAGAACCACAGTTATCAGACTTCCCATGAAGACCCTACTAATCTCTCTAATGAGTACTATGTAAGAGCTCTAGTGTATGAACTTTATTTGGGACTCATGTGGGCTTTACATACTTATTATTCTTACTTTTGTCACACAACACTGAGTTCCAAAGAGCTATGAAATCACTATTAAATACCAACAACAGATGCACGGATTTTTATATTGAATGCCACTAATAAAAATATGATGATCACAAATGTCAGTCTTTTAAAATATTTTGCACTCATATTTTAGATATTAAAAAGTGAATATTTCTCTAAGGACTTAAGAATTAAAAATTCTAAGCTAAATTCTAGACAGGATATCACCCTTACTTACTTCGGCAACATTTTCAACTGGTTTTCTCTAAGTTCTAATATCTGGAGTTTAGTTAATCTGCAAAACAAAGAAAACAAATGAAGAACCTATGACAAGGACAAAGAATTAGTTAACAAATTAATGGTATACTCAAGTTTCAAAGCAACCAATAGTTATTGTGTAACTACAATGTGCAGAATACTGTATTAAAACTTAACAAAGAAATACAAAGGAAGAAAAGACTATTTCTGCTCCTCAGAATTAGTGGGGGGAAAGCTAAACACTCATAGGCATATTCAAAGCACAAAACGATTGTCCCCAAATATCAACCTTAGAGCATTTCATGCCTTTTTTGTGAAAATACTTCCCCAAATTATTAGGCATTAGTAGATAATTCAACTCTAGAGCTCAACTCCCAGAGGGAAAAATAAAGGAAGACAAGGAACATGGAGAAAGAGAAATCCTCTGGCAATTTAGGGATGCACATTCCAATCAAACTAGAGGGAAAAGGAGCAGAGTAAGTGGTGCAGAGGCACTAACTAATGCCATAATGACAATCATATAATAACACATAAATGTATCAAACCAACATGTTGTATACCTTACACAATGTTATGTGTCAAATATATTTCAATTTTTAAAAAGAGGTCCAAATGCCAGATACAGAAAAGGAATTGGTGGGGCTGGCCTGGTGGCACAGCGGTTAAGTGTGCACATTCTGCTTTGGCAGCCCAGGGTTCACTAGTTTGGATCCCGGGTGCGGACATGGCATCGCTTGGCAAGCCATGCTGTGGGAGGCATCCCACATATAAAGTAGAGGAAGATGGGCATGGATGTTAGCTCAGAGCCAGTCTTCCACAGCAAAAAAAGGAGGATTGGCAGCAGTGTTAGGTCAGGGCTAACCTTCCTCAAAAAAAAAAAAAAGAAAAGGAATTGGACAGGTACATAAATTTAATATATACATGTATAGATGTGTATATGTATACATGATGTGTCATAACATGGCTCCCACAGGACAGTCACTGGGCTGCAATAATTCCCAGAATTCATTTTTTCTTTATTGAAATATGACTGATATATAACATTGTACTAGTTTCAGATGTACAACACAATCATTCAATATTTGTATGTATTGCAAAATGATCATCACAACAAGTCTAGTTAACATCCATCACCATACATAGTTACAAAAACTTTTTCTTATGATGAGAACTTTTAAGATCTATTCTCTTAGGGAACTTTCAAATATACAATACAGTATTATTAACTATAGTCACCATGCTGTGCATTCTATCTCCCTGACTTATTTTGTAAGTGGAAGTTTACACCTTTTGACCTCCTCCATCCATTTTGCCCACTCCCCACCCTGACTACCATCAATCTCTTCTGTGTTATCTCTGAGTTTAGGGTTTGGGGTTTTGGGTTTTTTTTAAGATTCCACATGTAAGTGAAATCACACAGTATTTGTCTTTAATTATTTTTAGACAAAAAGATGACTACAAAATTAACATGTAGTTGGATAGCACTTTCTCCAGTAATTTAAATACAATAATAATTTGATACCTATTAGCGATTCATTTATTGATTCCTCTTTTCATTTAAAAAAATTATTCTGGGACTACAATATTATAATAAGACAAGAACTGCTCTACGTTCAGATATTGGGCACGGGGGCACCAATGGGGTGGACCCCAGAAACACATTTTCTTTTCTCCAGAATTTTGATTCTAGTGGAGGAGACAGTTAAGACAATAATTAGATCATTTTCCAATGTGACAAATGGTAAGAATAAAGCATTCCATATCTCAAATATACAGAAACTACTTCCATTTAAACTCCCTACTTTTGCATACTTTTTAAAAAAACAATTCAAATCTTAATTTACTTTTTTAAGTTTTCACTGCTTATTGTTTACTGGGGAAAATACATTAAAAGTCAGAATAACAAGTTCTGAGGCTGGCCCCGCGGCCAAGTAGTTAAGTTCACGCACTCCACTTCGGCGGCCCAGGGTTTCACCAGTTTGGATCCCGGGCGCGCCCGGACATGGCACCGCTCATCAGGCCATGCTGAGGCGGTATCCCACATAGCACAACCAGAGGCACTCACAACTAGAATATACAACTAGGTACTGGGGGCTTTGGGGAGAAGAAGAAGAAGAAGGAAAAGAAAAGTTCTGAAGAAACTATAAAAACCACAATGCTTGGAAATAATTACAAAAGCGCCTATGAAACTGTAATTAACAGTGTTACTAAAACAACTTGTAGTTTTGCAAACTTCACAAGAGCTAACAAGAAAAGGTTTTAGAAGAAACTATAATTTACCTGCCAAAATTAGCTGGCAAGAACTCAAGGAAAGCATCATTCAGATATAACTGGGTTAGGTTTAACAGCTGAGAAAATCCATCAGGAAGCCTATATAAAATATACCAGAATTTAAATTAAATTCACATACAGAATTTGTCTCATCAAAATATCTATAAGAATCTGTCTAAGCAACGCATGTTCTTAACAGGTAACAGCCATCTCTTTACTTTTATGAGTGATCCTCAAATTGAGATTTGCCTTTTGTCATAATGTACCTGTTTCAATGCCTATATCTTCATCTCTTTGTAAAAAGGAAATGAGGCAATATTTATCTCAGTAAGATATAATCTACACAAAATAGTCAACTATGAATGAGCCACAAATACACAGAAATGTATTTAGGACATAACTATGACATCAGCCGGCACTCTTGAACTTGCCTTATCTAATGTCAATCCAAAGGACTAGATAATGAATTCTAATCCTTGACAGTGTTGACTTTTTGGGCTGGATAATTCTTTGTTGTGAGAAGGTTGTCTTATGCATTGTAAGATGTTTAGCAGCAGCCCTGGCCTCTACCCACTAGAAGCCAGTAGCACTGCCAACCACCACAGGTTGTAAAAACCAAAAACGTCTACAGAATTTCTCAATGACCCTTGAAGGCAAAATCGTTCCCATCTGAGAATCACTGGTTTAGATTTTTTTCAGTTTCTACATTTGGCCCCTAAATAATCAAAGGAAGATTGAATAATTTTACAATGAGCAAATGAGAAGAAATAATATAAAAAGCTGAGCGACATTTTAAGGCCATATATGTATTAGCTTTACTTTTATTTCCTCTGACTTACAAAACAAATTACAGATCTGGAACTTGAGGCTAGAGCAGTATTTTCAGATGAAGATAAAACATCATCCTTACATGTATGTCCAGGATTTTAACAAGTACAAAATTCCCTTGAAGTAAAACACATCAGTCTTTGACTCATCTTCTTTCTCTCCTGTGTCACATTCCTCCATCTTCTACAGCAAGTGAAGCAATGCAAAGTTTGGAAAAACTCAATACAGTACTATAATACGTGAAAGCTGGTTCACCTTTCAACTTAGCTATATTAAACTCTGCTTCACTCTATTCATCTTTTGCCTCACTATTCCATTTTTGCAAAATTTAACAGCTTTGGTGCCAGGAAAGCCTTCTGCTTACAGCCCTACCATCACAAAAGAATACCTATGACCTCTGGTATATGGTGTAACCAATCACATGGCTTTTCTTTTTTTGTTGTTTTTACCTTCTTGACCTTTCAGTTTCTTTTATTATTTTCAAAAGTTTGAGTGTGCTGCATATATAATTTGCAAGTGAAGACATTTTTATACTGTGCAAGCAACACTGAGTGGGGAGACCTGAATTCTAGTCTCATACCTGACCTCTGCTATCTCTGAAACCCGGAGTAAAGCACTTGCATTATCTGTTTGGATGTCAAATTTACCTTTGTAAAATATGGAGTTAGAAAGGTTATTTAAAAGGGTCCTTTTTAATCTAAAACTGAAACTTGGTATAGATTTAAGACTGATAACTGCTCTTTAAAATGTAGAAAGTAATAGTCTACTATTTTATAGCTGCTTTATTCACAAAACTAACTTGTAATTCAACAGAAAAGAACTTACTTGGAAATAGGATTTACACTGGCTTCTACAACTGTCAAAACTTTACAATTTTTTATATTTTCTGGAAACTCCTGTATTCCTAGAAAATGAACAAATAATGACCAAATTAAAAGAACATATTAAAAAGGACAAAATAATAACAATAATAATTAATGTATACCTTGCAGATTTGAATGTACCAACTAAGCAGGATCTAGATAAACTGGCAACACCAATGGTAACCAAAAAGAACCACCTCCACAACAATTTCTCTTTCATCTTTTGTTCATTTGCCTGTTTATAATAACTAATTACCTTGATTAGTTTTACCCTCCTTTCCTTCTCTTAGCTCTTCTGAAAATTAGTGCCCTATGTGACAATGTTAAGGTCATACAATGCAGAACACTTAGCATTCTTTGTTTTTCTCACATAAAAAGAGGCAATACTTCTTTAATGCTGGGCTCCAGGTGGAGCTGGCCCCTAATACTTACAAAAGAACAAAGCTGAAAGCAAAGCTGAAGATAGAAGAGGTAGAAAATTCACATCAGATAGGCCAGTGTCGTTGAAGACTAGAGTTGTAAGCCAATACTTGTGTAAAATATCATACAAAAGTTGTGACGAGTCAAATTACGGTAAAACTTGCTCAGTACTTACTCTTATTTCCTCAACTGACCTAAGCAAAAATATAGTAACAGTAATTTGTGAACTAGCAACAATCCACAGACCAACTTCAAGTAGCACTGTTGTAATCTAGGCTAAACAAATGCTAATTACTAACTTTTTAAAATATTCCAAAAATTCTGCGTTTATAAGACCCATTCCTCCACTAACAAGATATGATTATTCAACAGGGTTGACACTAGAGGATCATTTAAGCCTCTTTCAAGTTCACCACTATATGATTCTAAGTAAGCAAATTTACCACAGTGTCCTATATAGAATTTCAGGTGATGAAAAATGAATGATGCAAAATCACCAAATGGCAAATACTACAGTAATAAATGCTCAGTCAAAACTCATCAATGGCTGCTAAAATTAGTAGGTAAAAAAATGATGAGAAAGAAGCTATTAATATAGTTTCTTACCAAAAACTACTTATTAATTACAAGAGGAAGAAAGGAACTTGACAATGAAGAAATCTCACAGGCACCACCTTAAACTGCTTCAGTTAGCATCACCAGTCAATATCATCATTATGGGGCACCTAATCTAAGATGCACTGAGAAGGGATGCAAAATCACTACTGTCCTGTTCTTGCCAAAAACACACAACCTGAATCTAATCACAAGCAAACATCAAACAAATCCATATTAAAGGAAATTCTACTATCCAACTGTCCAGTAATCTTCAAAATTGTCAAAGTCAAAAAAGATAAAGGAAGACTGCAGAACTACCTAGATAGGAGGAGACCCAAGAGACCTGACTGTGGTGAATATCCAAATCTACTACACACACACACAGTACAAGTAAACTGGGAAAATGTGAATAAGATTCGAAGATTATATCAACGTCAATTTCAATACTGTTCTATAATATTGCAAAACGTTAGTATTGAGGAAAACTAGGTAACAAGTACACAGGACCACTCCGTGACATTTCTTACAACTGCATGTGAATCTACAATTATCCCAATAAAAATTTCAATTAAAAAAAATCTGGACTCAATGGTTCCTTAAGGAAAAGTTTTATTATTATTGTTATTACTAATTTAATTTCTCTAATAGTTTCAAGACAATTCATTTTTTCAATTTCAGTTTTAGTAACCTTTGCTGGAATTAATGGAATCCATATAAACCTTCAAATCAGGAAATGTAAATACTGATGGATATCTAACCAGATTAAGGGATTATGGATGGCTGGTTTTTTTTTTAAGTGATAACAGCAGAGTGGTTTCATCTTAAAATATTTATGTATGAAAGAGGCTGTCTGTGATTTGCTTTAAAATAAAAAGAAGGGGCAAAGTAGGAGGTATAGATGAAACTACAACATGTTGATAAATGTTGAAGTTGGTTGATACATACATTGGGTTTATCATATTATTCTATTTCTGTAAAATGCTTGAAATATTCCAATATAAAAGATTACCACTGTTCAGTCACTAGCAATAGACTCAGGGATAACAGAAATAACAAGATAAACAGAAAAAGACTTTAAAACAGGTATTGAACCATCATGCATCACTCAACAATGGGGGATGGCGATATGTTCTGAGAAACGCTGTGTTAGGCAATTTCGCTACTGTGTGAACATCAGAGTTTACTTACACAAACCTAGATGGTATACACCCTACTACACACCTAGCCTATATGGTACTAATCTTATGGGACTACCATCGTATATGTGGTCCTTCATTGATTGAAACGTGCATGGCTGTACACTGTGAAGTAAAGCTCTCTTTATTTTTTCTACTTCCCATATAAAAACATTGTGCCAACACTTATGAAATACTTGTTTTCCTTATTTCATTGATTTGTAGAGGCATCTCTGTCATAATCCAAATTCTCACGTTATCTTTCTGGACAGTCTTTTCTGTTACATTCTTCTATTGATCTATTCCATAGTTTTATGCTTTTCCTCCATTTAGGTCATGCTGCACATTTTCTATTAAGTTTATTTCTAGATACACATGACAGACTGATTACATTAACGACCTCGCTCCCTCTGTAATGTGATGTTCCAGCTCCTTCCATCAAAATGTGAAGTGTGATTTCCCTCATCCTGATTCTGTACTCAGCCATCTGTTCTGCTTTGGCCAATGAAACATCAGCAAGAAATCAAGGGTTTAAAAGAGCTCTGGCTAATTTCCACTAGCTCTCACGTTCCTTTTACTGCCCTGTGAGAACATGCCTGGGATGCCTAGACTAGCCTGATAGAGGATGAGATCTACAGCAGTCATTTCTGTTACCCCAACAGTTCAATTTAAAAAATCTTTAGCCAGTCTTATTAAAGTGTATTACCCTTATAAACTGAGTCCCATATTTTCTCCCCTTTCTCTAATCTCTAGAATATTTTTTAGAAATTAGGGATTATCCCATTCCATGGAGGCTGGGCCAAACTTGTCCCTAAAAACTAGGCCTGGTAGTTTTTCTGACTACTAATTCGATTAAATATTGTGTTCATTGGTCTTTTCAGTTTTCTACTTCTTCTTGAGTTGACTCTGGATATTTTTCATTTCACCTAAGTTTTAAATTTTAGTGGCTTTGTAGCATTCATTCTTTTTCCTTTGAGTGAAAGTCATTTTTTAATAAAATGATGGTAATAGGGATGTGAGAAATATTGCTTTTGGAAGGAATGAGGGACAGAGGAATTTTCTTAATGGTAAAATAAAAACTTGACAACCCTATTACAAGTTTCAAAATTAGAAGCACTTACCTGCAAAGCATTCCTTTTCCTTGGACATTTTACATTTCAATCATACATTTTAGGGCATTTAGACAATGAACTGCTTAATATCTGTGTGCTTCTTATTATATTACTGCTAATAGATTTTACTTAGGCTGACTCAATTTTCTATTCTAAGCACATGTAACTATTTAGTATACTATACCTTTGTAGAACAAACATTTGCTAAATTTTACTAATCTACTAATAACATCCACATTTTTTACACTAATTTTCTTTTCTCCCATTCATTTGCGTAGAAAATATTTAAGGTTACTGAATCTTGTTCTTTAGAAGACAAACTCTTATTAGTCCTTTAACAATATGTCTCAAGTGATAATTCTATTCAGGCTACATTAAAATAACTCTGCTGATACATTAAGATGGACCCCCCTTTGCTAAACTGGCTAGATATTTTTTATGAGGGTGGCAACAGGGCTCCCAGGGCAGATGTGGGAAACACGGAGGAAAAGGGCAGAAAAAGGAAGGAGTTCTGAATTATTTTTAAAAAGGTGCTATAAACGTTTGTAAAATTATTTTTAAAAAATCACTCCATGGACTATGTTTCATTTTTCTTGGGTAAACACCAAGGAATGGAATTACTGAGTGAGTTACAAGCCTACTGATATGGTGGAATTATACTGATAAATTTTCAAATATCGAACTAGCCTTGAATGCTTAGAATGGGTCTCACTTGGTTGTGGAATATAATTCTTATCATACACTTTTTTTTTAATAAAACATTCCACACTTAGAGGGAGGGTGGGGCAAGGACATTCTACACTGTTCTCATTAGCATCCCACTTCATTTTAAAACTTAGCTAAATATCTCATTTCTTTGGCTTTTATTAAAGTCCATAAAGTATCTTGAAATAGTTTATAGAAAAGATATTATTCCAAGAGCTATAATATTTTTAGTACATAATAAAGTCTATCCAAGGAGAAAAAGACCAAAAACTATAGTGTGTTCTACTGATCTAAAATTTTATATAGAGAAAGAATAATTTCAGGAGTTCTATATTAGACTTCTATAATTTTAATAGTTAATGGAAAATAATGCTTGTATCATCTTCCAAAAATACATATACGCCATATTTTTCAAATTTTAAACTACTTTATTTCATAATATGTGATTTATAAAAGTAAACCATCAATACATGTGAAATTAGCAATTCTTTCTATAGCTCATCTATAGCTTCAGGTACATAGTAATAATTTTTCCCTTAGCAAGTAGTTTTGAAACACTTACCAGTTTTCTGCTTTTACAAATTGCTAGCAATGTATTTACTGTGACTACAGTTCCTACCATATATATGTCTAGGTTCCAAATATGTATCTCCGGTTCCCTCCCTGCTCCTTAACTCCAAATAAGAATTTTCAAATGTCCTTCAGGTATTGTTAAGGTACCTCAAACAAAACACGTCCCAAACTGAAATTACCTATCCTTTATATTATTCAGCAAATAAGTACCAACTACACATAGAGTCAGACACAGGACTGCAGATACTAAGACATGGTTCCCTTTCCTTGAGAAGGTAAAATGCAAGGAAAACAAATATTTTCATTCTTTGGGTTTCCTTCCTTCCGCACTAGTGTTCCTTCTTAGTATCTTTTGTACATTACTCCTGTTTTTCCAGATCTCTTAATGTTAGGTTACCATCAGGGCTCATTCTTTGGGCATCTTTTTTATTTCACACTCATGGCCTTGGTGACTGTATCTAATCTCAGGCTTTATATGCTGGCAAGTCCAAAACATGTACAGCTAGCACACTTTCCTCTTGACTGAACTCCAGACCCCCTATGAAAAACTAGATACCTTACCTTAAATGTAACACGTCCAAAAGCAAGCTCTTGATTTTTTTCCATTAAAAATTACAACTTCCATAAGAAGGCCCCATCTTGGTTGACAGCAACTCTGTTCTTCCACTTGCATAGACCAATACCACTATGGTCAGCCTTGACTCTTATCTCACATCCCACATCTAATCCATCAGGAAATCTCATTGACTCGACATTTAAGTATATCTAGAGATTGTCCACATCTCACTACTTCCACCACTATCACCACAGACGACTGAAACAGCATCTAAACTGGTTGCTTTTCACCCTTGTACCCAGAGTGTTTCTACACATAACCACAGTAAACCTTTAAAATACAAATCGGATATCATGCTCTGAATGATCTGCTCAAAACTTTCCAAATAACTCCATATCACTGAGAGTAAATATCAAGTACATACACATGCGTACATGGGTCTACGTTATCTGCTGCTCCAAATCCCCTACCTCTCTCTCTACTACTCTCTCATCTTGCTCACTATGTTTTAGATACCCAGGCCTTCTGTTTCTCACTCTCACCTTATAAACTTTACACTGGATGTTGCCTCTTTCTGGTACATTCTTCCCTCAGATACCTACATGGCTAACTTCCTCAAGTCCTTGCTCAAGTCACTTTCTAAACAAGGCCTACCCTCAATGCTATGTTAGCTAGTTTCCAAAGATGGCTCATTTTTCCATATATGTAAAATATGCAGAACTTGAATACTATCATGAGATACTTCTTAATTCTCTAACAATTTCAACTATCTGTTCTTTTTCATTCTCACTTGACTACAATAGTGCTCCTTCTTTGTCCTATCCTCTTTCTATAAGAATTTGACTCTGTTGTTCACTTAATAAAATGAAGCACTAGATTCAATATTTCAAAACCTGGCTATCCTCTTCATTTCATTGTTGTTTAATTACAGAATAACTCTCTCTTTGCTACTGAGATAGAATACCTCCTGATATACACGAGTTGGCCTGGTACTATCAGCTAGTCCTTGGTCTAACCATGAACTAGCTGCTTGGCATTTAAAGGGAGGCCTTGGTATTTTCCTGTTGAACTAAATGATTTTGCAGAATATCAACATCAGACCAGGCCATTCTTTGACCATCACAGATCAAGATAAAAAGCAAATTTGTAATCATGTCTGAACAAAGACAAAATATGAACATTGTCGAAGCTACAAAACACCAAACAACCCCTTCTCCCAGTAATAAGTGACTGCTGCTTCTTTACCGATTATAGTTTTAGCCTCACTCTGATCTGCCCTTCTCTACAGATAAGATTTATTAAGATTCCCAATCACAGAATTGCCCTTACTTCTTGACAGCATCCCATCGACAGCAAACCCTCCTATTACTTTTTCTCCCCAAATCCCCCCAGTACATAGTTGTATACATTTTAGTTGTGGGTCCTTCTAGTTGTGGCATGTGGGATGCCGCCTCAACGTGACCTGACGAGCGGTGCCATGTCCATGCCTAGGATCTGAACCGGTGAAACCCTGGGCCGCCGAAGCAGAGCACCTGAACTTAACCACTCGGCCACGGGGCCAGCCCCAAAACCCTCATATTCTTAAACTCTCCCCAAAATCACCAAACAAAAGCTCAAATTCTATAATGTCTTTTTTTTTTTTTTACCACCCTCTGAGACACCCCTTCAATCCCCATGGGATGGGTTTTCGCTCACAACATCAAGTAAGAAACCCTAATTGTTCAACTATAGGTGAGTTCCTGGTGATCTCTGCCTGGAGGGCATCAAAACTCCAATGTACTAACTGTAAAATATAAGTTACTGTTTGTGCACTTTAAAGGCTATGGTAATAAATAACACAGTTCCAATTAAAACAGTATAAGCCAGGAATTGCAAACGCAAATGACTGCATTAGTCTGGGGCTAATAGATGTATGATTTGGACCAGTTATAACACAATTCATGGTAAGGCCCATGGCAAGGCACGATGAGTACACACCCCAGTTACAATCTACATTACTAACACACCTGCCAGTGACTAATGATCACCAGTGTAAATATAAATTTTTAAGTTCCAGAATGGTTTAACACATGGCTTTTCTTCTTTCATTACCTTAAATAAACTGATTTATTAAAACAGCTGAACTTAAACATTAACTATTAAGCAAATCAGCAATTTTAGAAATTTTAAAACAATAAAAATACAGTGACTTCCCCAGCAATCTGTAATTTCCCTCATAATCAGTGTAACTTTTTTTGCTGAAGAAGATTCGCCCTGAGCTAACATCCGTGCCAATCTTCCTCTGTTTTGTAGGTGGGTTGCCGCCACAGCATGGTCACCAATGAGCGGTGTAGGTCCACGCCTGGGAACCGAACCCGGGACACTGAAGTAGAGCACACCGAACCTAACCACTAGGCCACAGGGCTGGCCCCTCAGTGTAACTTCTTTGAGCTTAAAGAACCTTTTCCAGCAGTTTGTCCCCAATCATCAGATTTTCTCAGGTTCAATGAACTGCTTTCTGTTTTGACCACAAACTTTCAATTCATTCTTCCTAGCTTTTTGACTCAATTAAAAAGAAGGGCCTTATTTAACCTCCCTAGTATTCGCATATCAGATAGAAGGATCTGAGCTACTCTTTCTGGTTTTTCTGCCTTATAATTTCTGGCTTTTTCTTCAGCGTGCTCATACAGAAGAATTAACAACTAGACAGTCTTTTTTTTTTTTTAATCTCCCCTATGCACTAGCTTTGCCTATCAAGCACTTTAGCAGAATGTTTTAAGCATCATCCCTGTTAGTCTTCTCAAGAAGATAGGCCATTTGAACAGAACAGATGATAATTTCTCTAACACAGCTGCTGTTTGCAATGGCTTGGGATAGCAGCTTGGTGACCGTTTATTTCTTTAAAAACCTAACAAAACTTTAGACACAAAAAGGAAGAGCAAATTAAAACTCATAAATTAACACTCCAGTTTTATCATAGACTATAAATGATAAAAAAAAAAAAAGGAATTCCTTACAAAATAAAGACAAATATTAATACCTTAAATTTATATACCTCCTATACACAGAGTGGTCGACAATGTGGTTGGCAGTCTCATGAGGAAGGCAGGGAAGGGTTAATATTGATAATATTATATATAGGTTAATTGAGAATTAGATTAATCCCCCAATTTAACAACAGGACTAATAAACAGAGAAGCAATGATTAGAGTCCCATTCTTCTTATTCTTAAATAAGGTTTCAGTCACTAAATCATATTGCCTGACAGTTTTAAAAAAAACTGGAAGAACTATGTAAAAGATCACAAACTAAGAAGATCTAAAAGCAAAAATCCTAAAACAAATGCTTTTAAATAAATACAGCTTGCTGAAATACTAATAAATATGCCACAATGTTTCTTGCCTCTTTCCAAGCAGGGCATACTGCTAACGAATATGAAAACAGTATCTGGCAGATTAAAATATACTAGAATATTATTAGATTAAACTGATACAAACACATAAAACGAGAAAACACTAGTGGCTTAGATATGATTATAGCATCTTATTCAAGATTTAACATGATTAGATGTTATCACAGAGGAAAAATGTAGGGGTAATTCAATTTTCTCACTCAGAATATAAGATGAAACTCTCATCTATCTATAACAGTGGCCATCTTAATACTAAATAAAATTTTAATAATTTCAAAATCTGATAAATACTACTTTTGTTTAGTGTGCTAATCTTTCTTTTAAGCAAGTTACTACTTAATCAAACTTGCAACTAACAAAATTCATGTTTCTCATAACCAACATCAACCTATAGTATGCATATGTTTTCAATAATATAGACTTGTAAAAGCATACACTTTAGGATTAAATATTCCAGGTTAATTGAAATAATCAAATAATCTCAGCTGTCCAAAAGTAAAATAAGTTAATTATATCAGTTATAATGATGAATATTCAAGATTCGCAATTAGAGTTAGTAGAGTTCTTATTAGTCAAGATAATGATTCTAACACTGTCATAGCTTCTTGTCTCTCCTCAGCTAGCTTTGTTTACCATCAGTGAAATGCTGTTTCATTTACACATCAGTTTAAAAGGAGAAAAAAACAAGGAAATAAGTAAAAGGCAAGGGACTGCTTCTGCCATTTAAAAAATAGATGTGGTCCTTTCTATGTGAAATCACGCAGAAAGAGATGAAAAGAATAGTAAATCAATTTAATTTTTAGTCAAAATAAATTGTAAAGTCTTACTGGCAGCAATAACTAATGCCATTCTCTTTCTGGACAGAATATTTCAGTGCTTATCGTAAATCTTTTGATCATATAGAAATTATCTCCAACTCTTTAAAAACACTCACAAGCTGACAGAATCATACAAAGCAGGTTTTCAATATAAGCGACAAGGAATTCCTGAAACTAGAGTGAAAAAAGAAAAACACTACAGTCCAATAGGTTGTTATAACGCAAACACATTATTCTTTAACAAGTTACATGGAAGTGTAAGATAATCATTTAATGATGCTACAGGGCCATAAATGGACCATCCTCAATTTAGAGTAACAAATCTGGGATTAATGCATTTTCAGGAGGATATACGCAAGCATCTTCCTTATTTAGCCAAGTAATATTTTCATACCATGAAGACTGGTAGCATACTTTACTTGCCTTTCCCAGGCACAATACTATCAATAATTTCCAGACTATTTCAGGTATGTTTCCTCACACCTTAACATCTCCCGTTTAAAAAGAACCAAAAAGTAGAAAAGATATCCCTTTGGGATGGAAGGTTACACTTAATGACTTCTAATGTCACAACAATTCTAAAATTCTATAACACAATGGAGTTGACTTAACTGTCAGCATATGTAGAGCTACAACGGTAATAGATTAAATTCATCTATTTTGAAATTTATCAAGCAACATCTGACACTATATTAAGCACCAGGAATGGAAACAAATTTCAAACTGCCCTTAAAGAGAACTTTCAAGGTGAGGAAACCTATTTAACCTGAATAAAATCATAAGGGTAGAAGTCACACAAATGAAAAACCAACTGACTTGAACTCTTCAAAAATGGCAATGTCATGAAAAACACAAAAAGATGGGCAAAGTGTTCCTGATTTTAAAAGATCAAAGAGACATAACTGAATGTTATATGTGATCTTTAACTTGCAGGCAGGTGGGGCAGGGCTGCAAATAGCTAAACGGGGTATTATTAGGCACCAGTGAAAATGTCAAATTTCTTGACAGCGACAGTGATATTGTGGTTATGTATAAGGATTTCCTTGTTCTATTTAAAGGTGAAGTTCATGTCTGCAATCTAAAATTTAATTAGGTTTATTAGCAAAAAGACATTTTATATAAGCAACAATGTGTATCTTTTTCCTGAAGATATTTAAATTCACATAAATTCAAGAAGAGAAATAAAGCAAATGTGGCAAAATGCTAACAATGGGTGATCCATGGGTATTCTGTCAGTTCTTATGTGGGTTTTTAATCTGAGGATGAAAATTTTAAAATAAGTTGGAAAAAAAGGATATCATTATAAAGGAATCCAATCTAAATAATAATCAAATTTAAAATTTTTTATTTAAAAAACAAATTTTGGGGGCCGGCCCAATGGCATAGAGTTTAAGTTCATCCGCTCCACTTCGGCAGCCCAGGGTTTGCCAGTTCGGATCCCGGGCATGGACCTATACACAGCTTATCAAGCCATGCTGTGGCAGGTGTCCCACATATAAAGTAGAGGAAGATGGGCACAGATGTTAGCTCAGGGCCAATATTCCTTAGCAAAAAGAGTAGGATTGGCAGTGGAAGTTAGCTCAGGGCTAATCCTCCTCATAAAAAAAATAATAATAAAACAAATTTTCCATCTATAACAGAAATTTCTTTTTTCTTTGCTGAGGAAAATTCACCCTTGAGCTAACATCTGTGCCAATCTTCCTCTATTTCTTAGTTATGTGGGCCACCAGCAAAGCATGGCTGCTAACAGAGCAGTGAAGGTCCACGCCCAGGAAGCAAACCCAGGCCACCAAAGCGGAGCGCAGTGAACTCAACCATAGGCCACCAGGACTGCCCCCCATATATAACAGAAAATTTTTAAACCTAAAGTTAAATGACTCAATAACAAAAGGTTAAAAAAAAATACTAGCTTTAAACCTAAAATTTATTGGCTATTGACAACTGAAACCCAGTAAGCCACTAACCACTATAAACTTCACCTGAACTTAGAGTGAATATAAATATATTATAAACCCTTAAAAAGGATTTACAACTTAAAATGAAAGTGTTAAATTGATCATTTCCTATAAAGGATACAATTTAATTGTTTGCTATAGATTGTCCAAAATGGATAACTGGGGTGTAGTAAATGAAGGCATGCAATAAATTCATATATTTATTTTATTTTAAAGTTCCTTTTTTGGGGGATGGAGATGGGTAGACACAGTAGCTAATTCATTTGCCAAAGTTAATTGCTAACTGTGAAAACAGGATGATTCTTTTTATCAGTCCTAAAGTGGCTTTCATAATAAGTCCTGAAATTTAGGAGAACTGATAAGACAGGACGACTACTGCTGGATACTCATACCATCAAGACAAAAAGTAACCTTGGAACTAACGGCCATGAAATATGATTACTAGGTATTGCTGGTGCTACTGCACTAACTTTTGGGCACTTGTTTATAAAGATTTTTTCCAAATGTTGTAAAGAATTACCTGAATATGACTTAGTTTTTAGCGTTTGCTGAAGTCCTATCTTTGGGCAAAGCATTTAAAATTTATCCTCCTGTGATTTTTTTCTCTTTTTTTTATAATTATAAAAGAAATATATGCTCATTCTAAAATTTTCAAGTATCTCTCCCTCTAAGATAAGCACTTAACATTTTGGAATATATCGTCCATACTTTCTGCAATGCATATGAAACTAAACCAAGACTATATGCCCCAGGGGAACAGTGACCATGTCCTTTTACTTTTCATCATTAATTGTAATCCTAGCTCCTAATAAACTACTTGGCACAGAGTGGTCTCTCAATAAACATTTGTTGATGTTCAATTCATTCATAATGTTAAACTTTTCTTTTTTTTACCTTTAACACTACACTGTAAATATTTCATGTCAGTATTGATGGAGCTATATTATATTCCACTCTTAAAGATATATCAAATTGTGTAATCAATAATGGACATTACAGTTACTAGTTTCTCATCATTACAAACAACAGTGCAGTAAATATATATAAACACACAAATTTAAGGACATACAAATATGTATATACATGTATCCACAGAATTTTAATTAAAGGGTCATTTAAAACTTTTTATATTTATTCTCCACCTTGTTTTAGGCTCTTATAGATTATTTATATATAAATTATATATATATGAAAGCTAACATGATAATATATTACAATCTGAATTTTTAACTTTATATTTTTATTTATTAAAACACAATAGAAATCTTAATAATATAACATGTTCCCAAGTACAAAAATTTAGTGGGAGAAAAATCTTACCATTCTTGCTCACATCCAGTTCCCTGAGATTAATGAGATTTGCAATAGATGCTGGTAATGTTGTTAAATCATTGTCCGGCAAACTCAGTTTGTGTAGAGACTGACAGTTAAAAAGTTGCTATTGAAAGAAGGTAGGAAAAGATTCTGGTTATTTCTTCAGTTTCCTTAAATATTTCATTTATTAACTTTTACACAAATAAATATTAGTGTTATTAAAACTGAATGAGTTATACCTACACAAATACCAGGAAAGATCTCCTATTGTTTTAGGCTGTTATAGATCTGAATACCACTGAACTACTCAGAATCATTTACACCCTCACACTGACAGCCTGAGCAAATGCACTTAGTGAGAATAAGTATATGGTTGTACTCTCTTTTGAGGTAGTAAAAAATAAGTGGCTGTTAAATATAGTAAACTTTGGAGCTTTTTATTTCAAGCATCTTTATTCCAGAATGAAAGTTTATATAAATTAAATTCAAATAAATACAGTGATTTAAAAAGACTCAAAATATAGAATTCTGATTTGAGAGGACAAAATAAATAAGGGAGCAAATACATGGTTATGCTAAAATTACAACAATAAAATGTGAACTAAAAATATATTTAACCAAAAGAAGTAGGTAAATGGGCCACTTCTAAGTTCCATACTAAAAAACTGTACAGAGCACATAAGACTTTTAGGGCAGTGAAAATACTCTGTATGATACCATAATGATGGATACGTGTCATTATACATTTGTCCAAACCCACAGAAAGTACAACGCCAAGAGTGAACCATAATGTAAACTATGGTGTTTGGGTGATTATGATTTTTCAACATAGGTTCATCAGTTGTAACAGATGTACCACTCTGGTGGGGGATGTTGATAATGGTGGAGGGTATGATACGTGGGGATAGAGTGGGTGTAAGGGAAACTTCTATAACTTCCTCTTAATTTTGCTGTGAATCTGAAACTGTTCTAAAAAAGTGAAGTCTTTAGGGAAAAAAAAACCTGCTGTCAGGATGGCATTGAGTAAGTCCCATATAAGAAGAATATTCTTCCAAAAATGGAAGATTGCTAGGTATGATAAGTGATCCAGTTATTGCACTAGGATAGCAAACCTTACTCTCTCTTCCACATAATCCTGACTGAGACCCTACTGGTGGTGATTAGCGAAAAAAACTAATCTCAGTCTTCCATGCTCTCTAGAACTAGCTAAGGAAGATAAATTACTTGCTGAAGAACAATATATAAGGAAACAGTAAATTACAAAGCACCCTATCACAACCTAGGCAATTAATTCACAAACATGCAACCCACAACCTTTAATATCTTAGCCATAATCATATACAGATTTTGTTTAAGACAACCTTGGATGGTATTGGCTTTCAAAATGTTTTTACTACTGGTTACCGAAAGAAAAGCCTTTTCAAAACATTGCCGTCCCGTATGTAAACACATATGCACACAAATCTAAAACAAATATTTCAGGTAACAACAGATATGTGCAACAAATTCTATTTTCTATTCTATTTTAGTTAGGGTTGCCAGATAAAATAGAGGATACCTGATTAAATTTGGATTTCAGATACACGAGTAATTTTCTGGTAAAAGTATGTCCCATATATTGCATAAAACACACTTATGCAAAAAACGTATTCATTATTTATCTGAAAATTATAATTTAACTGGATGTCCTATATTCTTATTTACTAAATCTGCCAGTCCAAATCATAGTTCATTTTTTGGAAATGCCATACATATTGAATTGATTTTTATGAACCACTGAGTCTCCACTCACAGTCTGGAAAACACTGCTATTTGGGTGACAAAATTTTTAACAGTTAAATTAAAGCTACTACAGCTTTTCTATTAAAAGAAAGAAATTGAGCAGGGGATAAAGAGGAATTAGGATTTAAGAAAAAAAGTAGCCACTGCAAAATTTTAGCTAAGAAGTCGATAATGTGAGAAGATGTTTCATGGCAACAACCCAACTTTCTCCTTCTAGTTGTTCCTACACTTCAGAAATGTTAAGCCCTCCAAAACTTTTCCAAACAAACTGAAATACAGCAAACCGAATACTGCCTCTAAAAAGCTTTTTAACAACAAAACTATGATGTGATAACTAAAAAGACAATTTATCCTCAATTACAATAACGTAGATCAATGTCCTATGAAAGCTAGAAAAAGAAAACATTAATTTTAATTCTTTGTCTAGTTAAATCTATTGACTGCATAAACTGTGTAGTCATATTATCTACCTTAATGGCTATAACAAAACTGGAACTAAATACAAAATTTTAAGTTATTTGCACAAGTATTCAAGCAATTAACAAAGAGACAAAGGTTAAAAATTCTATTTTAAAAAAATTTGAATTGTACTGCATACCCTAAGATAAAATTAAATTAAAAAATGGAAACAACGGGCCCATATATATCAGGCAGCATTATGGCAACATTGGGAATACCATATTTCTAGGTACAAAAATAACCAAAGGCAATTTTTGAAAGACATACCTTTGGAAGCTCTTCAATCTGATTAGCATCTAAATAGAGCTCCTCCAAAGTTTTCTCAAAAGTAAAAATCTCTTTGGGAACCTGTTCCAAACTGCAGTGTGAATAATCAAGAGTAGTGACAGTCTCTTCTTCCCCTCGTAGACAGCGACATGGTACCAACCGCACAAACAAACTTCGTTTTGTAGTCATTTTTAGACACTGCAATATTCAAATAAAAATAAACCTAGTTAAAACATACATATAACTAACAATTTTTCAAAACAAATCATTCCAATTGAATTATCACAGATAAAGACCTCCTCCCCTATACAAACCCAATGGAATGATTTAACATTGCTTTACTATCAAAGTTTATATATACTGAATTTCTAAACTCAAAGCACCTTTGTACTTTACAAAATGATTAAGTAACCATTTATTTATATGCTTCTATAATAACTATGCTTTATGAGTCTGCTCATCCTCAACAAGAAAAACTCTAATACAACAAAAATATTTCCTTAATTTCTGACTAACAGCTGTTTCTTAATTAAGAACTTGCCTAAGCGCAGTTTTGAGTAGGAAGTGGGAATACAAAGATATTTTCAGGTCTTCCTAACCAGCCATCAGAATAATCACCCTTTAGCTTTCCTATGACTGTCCTACATCAAAATTCCAATCTATGCCAAGTATATTTTGTTCCAATTATTAAGTATTGGCCTTTCAATTTTTCTAAAGATCTTATAGGTCTTAATATTTATTTAAGGTTACAAACTAGAGAATAAACTTGTTTCAATAAAGTACCTACTTCATTATTTCAAACTAACTTGGGGAAAAGTTCAATTCTGAAATAGTGAAAATTCTCAGGGTTAATTTTATTAAGAACACTATATACACAGGTAGGTTAAGTCCAACTAGGCTAAGATTATATTAGCAAAGAAAAGCCCACTTCAATAAATAAGAATGACTGTTAATTAGTGTTATCAATTCTTTGTAAAATAATAAATTCTTTCCCTGGGAAGAAGACTCTATTAGAGCATTTAATTACTTTTAACCAGAGCCAAGACTAGGTGGAAGCCATGAGGCAAATGCCGCAGGCACAAAATGTAAGAAGGAACCAAAACATTCAGTAATCAAAGATTTTCATGTAATATGTTTTTAAAAAATCAAAATCACTGAAAAATAATCCAATTATGAAGAAAACAGCTAAATTTTAAATAAAGACAGGATCAGCATTACTAATTTTTTCTTTGGCCTCAAGCTCCAATATGGCTCTGCAAGGCACTGCTTCCAACTCTTCTAATTCAAATTATATGTATAATATTTTATAAAGTGTTTGACAACAAATCGGATAAGCATTTCTCCCACAATCTTTTAAAAAATCTGACTATTCTTTTTTTGTTTGTTTGTTTTGAGGAAGATTTGCCCTGAGCTAACACCTGTTGCCAACCTTCCTTTCTATATGTGAGCCACCACCACAGCACAGCCACTAACAGACAAGTGGTGTAGGTCTGCATCCACGAACCAAATCCAGGCCATGGAAGCAGAGCACACCAAATTTAACCACTAGGCCACCAGGGCTGCCCCAAAAATCTGACTATTCTTTTTGTTTGTTTGTTTTAGTTTTATTGAGGTCATCACAGTTTATAACATTGTGAAATTTCAGTTGTATGTTATTATTTGTCAGTCACCATATAAATGTACCCCTTTACCCCTTATGCCCACCCCCAACCCCCTTCCCCTTGGTAACCGCTAAACTGTTTTCTTTGTCCATGTGTTAATATATCTTGCACATATGAGTGAAATCATATGGTTTTTATCTTTCTCTGTCTGGCTTATTTTGCTTAACATAATACCCTGAAGGTCCATCCATGTTGTCGAGAATGGGATAATTTTGTCTTTTTTTATGGCTGATTAGTATTCCACTGTATATAAATATACCACATCTTCTTTATCCAGTCATCAGTCGATGGGCACTTGGGTTGCTTCCACTTCTTGACTATTGTGAATAATGCTGCAATGAACATAGGGGAGCATAAGTCTCTTTGAATTGTTGCTTTCAAGTTCTCTGGATAAATATCCAGTAGTGGGATAGCTGGGTCCTATGATATTTCTATTTTTATTTTTTTGGAAATCTCTATACTGTTTTCCACAGTGGCTGCACCAGCTTGCATTCCCACCAGCAGAGTATGAGCATTCCCTTTTCTCCACATACTCTGCAATATGTGTTATCTTTTGTCTTGGTGATTAAAGCCATTCTAATAGGTGTAAGGTGATTTCTTAGTGTAGTTTTGATTTGCATTTCCCTGATGATTAGTGATGCTGAACATCTTTTTGTGTGCCTATTGGCCATCTGTATATCATTTTTGGAAAAATGTCTGTTCATACCCCTTGCCCATTTTTTAATCAGGTTCTTGGATTTTTTGCTGTTGAGTTGTGTGAGTTCTTTATATATTTTGGAGATTAACCCCTTGTGCATAATATTTTCTCCCAGTTGGTGGGTTGTCTTTTTGTTTTGATCCTGGTGTCCTTTGTCCTGCAGAAGCTCTTTAGTCTGAGGAAGTCTCACTTGTTTATTTTTTCTTTTGTTTCCTTTGTCTGAGTAGACATGGTATTTGAAAAGATCCTTCTTAGACCGATGTCAGAGTGTACTGCCTATATTTTCTTCTAGGAGTTTTAGTTTCAGGTCTTACCTTCAAGTCTTTGATCAATTTTGAGTTAATTTTTGTGTATGGTGAAAAATAATGTTCTTCTTTCACTCTTTTGCACATGGCTGTCCAGTTTTCTCCACACCATTATTGAAGACTTTCCTTTCTCCATTTTATGTTCTTTTTGCTCCCTTGTCAGAGATTAGCTGTCTGTAGATCTGTGTGGTTTTATTTCTGGGCTTTCAATTCTGTTCCACTGATTTGTGTGTCTCTTTTTGTACCAGTATCATGCTGTTTTGATTACTTTAGCTTTGTAGTATATTTTGAAGTCTGGGATTGTGATGCCTCCAGCCTTGTTTTTTTTCTCAGGATTGCTTTAACTATTCGGGGTCTTTTGTGGCCCCACATGAATTTTTGGATTCTTTGTTCTATTTCCATGAAGAATGAAAATCTGACTATTCTTAATCACCATATGTCAGACACTGTGCTAATCTTCAGATAAACTATATGCATATTTTTTCATCCTCATATATCTTCCTAAGGCATGTACTATTACGCCTATTTTTCCATAAAGAAACTGATTCTGTGCTCTTGCTGCACCATATTGCTTCTTCATATATAATGATATACTTGAACTCAGATTCGTGAAATGATTCAAATATCAATAGGTCTTTACTACATACTTCTCCTTTAGGGTTTACAAAAACAAACTACTGATGGAGTTCAGGACCCATCACTCTAATATATGGCACCCTTGCATATTAAATATTTTACACTGAAGGAATTTGAGAAAACAGCAGAAGCAGGAAGGTTACTCTGACCTTCCTCCCTGCCGCCCCACTCTTCTCTCCTTGCACAGATCATCTGTGAGAGGTGCCCTCCCTATCCCAGGAGGAAAGGAGCAGCCTTATCTCTGAAGACAAAGGGAGAAGAATCCTAACCAACAGGTCTTGCTGAATTTCCCCCAGTTTACTACACTTACCTCATACTCTTTGATTTATCATATTTCTACATGACTGTCCACTCTTCATCATACCCAGCAGAAAAACACTCAGGTTTAACAGTTTCCTTGGGTCTTCATTTCCTTATGAAGGCTTGCATGTCACTTAAAACTTATATTAAATAAATTCATATGCTTTTCTCCTGTTAATCTTTGTCAGTTTAATTTTCAGACCCAGTCAGGGACCCTAAGAGGGTCAAGGAAAAATTCTTACTCCCATATACTATGATATCAAACATCAAATCTTTGTCTCACGAGAATGTAATCTACAGCATGGTGACTATAGTTAATAATACTGTACTGCACATTTGAACGTTGCTAAGAGAGTAGATCTTAAAAGTTCTTATCACAAGCAAAAAAATTTGTCACTATGCATGGTGACAAATGTTAAGTAGACTTACTGTGATCATTTCGCAATATATACAAATATCAAATCATTATGTTATAACCTGAAACTAACATAATGTTATATGTCAATTATACCTCAATAAAAATTTTTAAAACTTTGTCAACATCCAGAAAAACTCTGTCAATATCCAGAAAGTTTACTCAATGCTTAACAGATTAATCTACGTTTACATGAAGGTGTGTTTTACTGATAAGAATAAGCAGTTTTATTGATTTAATAAGAAGAATTTAATTGCTAAAGGGGATTTTAGCTTATATTTGTATTCATGAGATAAAAAAGATTCCAAAAATGAATATAAATTTCTTGTTCAAGAGAGTAGTCTAAGACTAACTGACAATGAGTTAGGGCGACACTTAAGAACAAAGGGCAAAAGCTCTATCTGATGTGTCCAGTATGGTAGCCACTAGACATGTGTAGCAAAATTCAAGTTAAATCAAATAAAACTAAAAATCTAGTTTCTCAGTTGCACTAACCACATTTTAAACGTTCGATAGCCACCGGTGGCGAGTGGCTATTATACTGAATATGAGAAGATACAGAATATTTCTATCACTGCAGAAAGTTCTACGGGACAGTGCTGGTACAATGTCTCAAATTATTATTCTGGTTCATCTTATAACTACTGTAGCTTGTATTATATAATATGATAATATCAAAGAATTTGGAAGATACAGCCTAAAAAAGTCCATTTTCCAGAAATCATAATGGATCTGCGAATAAAATTTCTAGCTGAGAATAAAGGACATGAAATGTTATTACCGAATATATGTGATTAAAGAGTATATTTATTTTAGATGTTATCATCTGTGCAGGGCACTTGACATATAAGGCAATTTATAGGGCAGAGTAATTGCTAATGAAGGTAAAACAATCTACAACACTTTTCTGTAGTGCTCATCATAAATAGATCATATTGCAGACAGATGGTCAGAAATTGTAGGACTTCTCAGAAGAGAAAACAAATTCAGAAAAGGAAGATTAGATGCTGAGTCGTAGGAGGCTACAAAAAGAATCTACATCTTAAATGAAAACCTCTGTGGACAGAGGCTGTGAAGAAAGCAGTTTAGCCCTCAGATTAAATTCTGTGGGCATCAAGCCAATACAAAAATGGACCCTGATTTAGCAAACCAAAAACTGTTGATTGATAGGAACAGAGGGGGACCTTAATTATTGAGGGCAGAGGAGGAAAGTACCATCTGAAAGAGAAATAAATAAGTAACAACACCCAAATAGATCCTCCCTTACACAATACTGCAAGGAAGTAAACCAAAGAGAGAAAAAGCCTGGCCTGTTCTGAACAGGAAGCGATCAACATGAAGACTGCTAATTAGAATTTTAGTGTTGTGATAAGTAAGAGCCACTTCATAAATCAGACTCAACAAGGAGGACATAAAAATATTCTAATGAAATAAAGGAAGAGGAGCCAACCAAGAAAAAAGGCATGATAACAAGCCAAACACTTTCTAACAAAAGATATTAAAGCTACTTACCACTGGGTTGAATTTATCTCCCTGATGTTTCTTAACTGAGCCAACATTCTACAGAAATCAAAAAAAAGAAACAAATTAGCAATAAATATAGATCTTTGCAACTTAAGGAACATCTCTTCTAATTTCTTATTTATCTCACAACATTAACTCTCAAAAATTCACCAAAGTAAACTGACACACACAACTTTGCAACTTCTAAATAAATGGCTATCTTCTTCATTTTTTTTTCTTTTCTTTTTTGAGGAAGATTAGCCCTGAGCTAACTACTGCCAGTCTTCCTCTTTTTGCTGGGGAAGCCTGGCCCTGAGCTAACATCATGCCTATCTTCCTCTACTTTACATGTGGGACGCCTACCACAGCACGGTGTGCCAAGTGGTGCCATGTCCGCACCCAGGATCCGAACCTGCGAACCCCAGGCCACCGAGAAGGGGAATATGCAAACTTAACTGCTGCGCCACCGGGCCGGCCCCTAAACGGCTATCTTCCTAACCAGACACTGGATTGTTCCTAACATTTGTAAACCACTGAGAGTCCTCACCTACACCAGATAACAAATACCCCTCTATTTACCATTAAAATCTCTTTTATTTGAAGTTACTGGGAAATAATAAAGTTTTTCCAAGCAAATAAACTTTAATTACCAATTATATTTAAATTCCATAGTTTATGGTGGTTCTATGTGGCAGACATTGTTAATTGCTTATCATATTCTATTTCTCTTTTCCAGCATTTTTCTTTGTTCAGGGTAGTAATGGATCCAGCGAAAAAGCCACTTTTGAACTTTCCAAGAAAGGTGGACAGATGACACAGTTAAAGTCAATGACATATACTTAGAAGTCTGCTTTGGGAGTGGAACGGGGGTTGGTTCTGGGAAAACATTTGTCTTCCTTATCCAGGGAGAGATGTAAACACGATGTCTACTGCTGCAGCAACCATCTATGACCATAAGTCAATAAGCATGAGGATTAAAAAGGCAACCAATAAAGCTGACAAAGAAAGACAAAACAAGCTGGGGGTCTCTTATAGCAGTGCCTAGCAGCTGAACCAATCCTACTGCCTACTTCAGGATTTCTTAGTATGTAAGAAAACTAAATCCCTTATTTGCTTACTGAACTATTGCTAGCTTTTCTGTACCTACAGCCAACACATTCCAAAGTTAGCCCAAAAGCCAAAAGAATAGCATTAATAAAAAGTACATACATTACAAATAATCTTTTTCTGAAAAATTCAGTCATGTTAATAACGATGTGTTTCAGAATTTTAAAGTCACCCTAAATATATCAGGCTATTTGTCATATGTTAAGTGGTTTAGAACTACTCAGTTATTTAAACTTCTCCACAAATTCTACATATAGTACAGGCCACAAAAAATACTTTTGTGTATAGCAAGCAAAGACGGCCACTACATTTTTCATTCAACATACTCCCACACACATGATGGTCTAGTAGAATGGAATTGTCAATAAGCTGAGATGGAATAAGACTACAGAAGGAGCAGGCTGAAGAAAAGAGAGATGAGAAGTGTGTATTCAGAAAATTTAGTTTGAAAGACCTGAAAGATGTCCTGTGGGATTATGAGTAGGCAGTTGGATATGGGTATTCAGAGATGCGGGGAGAGATCCAAGCTGAGGATATAAATTTAGAAGTCATCTGCTTAGAGATGATGTTTAAAGCAATAAAATTAGATCAAAACATCAATAGCATGAGTATAGATAAAAAGGAGAACAGGTCCAATGATTGAGCCTTGAGATATTACAAAAATAAGAGGTCAGAAAGAAGAGATACAATCAGCAAAGGATGCTAAAGAGAAGCAATCACTGAGTCAAAACAAAACCTAAAAACAGCGTATATCCGAAAAGCCAAGTGAAAAAAATGTTTCAAGGAGGAAGAAGTTATCTGTGTTAATGAGTATTTAGAATTGCCACTGTGCAGTGATGTAAAGGTCACTGATCTTGACAAGATCACTTATTTAGAGTGATGGAGACAAAACACTTTTGCAGGAGATTCAAGAAATAAGAGGATAACTCGACACAGCAAATATAGACAACTCAGTTTGGCTATAGAGGATATCAGAAAAACAGAGCAGTAGTGAGAGTAGAATGTGAAGCAAGAGTCGCAACAATGGATTTGTAGGCAGATGGGAATTATATAGTTAGAGAAAGAGAAGAGCCCATGGACACATTTTTATAAAGAGATTTGGGGAACCATTCATAGACTGTCCTAGCAAAATCTCCTACCAATAAAAAAGCCACTCATGAGGAAGAAAATAAATAAAATGTTGGGCACAATGGTATAACTAGGTGAATAAAATTCAGTAAGGGTGTTTTTCAAAAATATAGATTATTGTACCTTCTCCCTAGAGAGTCTGATTTAGGAGATTAGACATAAAACTCAAGATTCTTTATCTTAAACAAAATGCTGATGTGGTTCTGTTTCCCCAACACTTTCAACGATAATCAACACATGGTCAATCTTATTTCATCTATACTCAAACCACCATCTTTTCTCCCTCCTCATTCTCTACTATTGTTTGAGAAACTCTCAGTTTGGGAATTATCTTAACAATGGAAAAGTGAAATCACTAGAAACGTTTTTTAAAACATAGTACGTTGTATTTCCCTATTGATCTAAAGAGATCACAAATTATACTTGGCTAGATTTAAGAGAAATCTTATGTTGGAGCAATCTTTCTAAATGAGTCCAGAAGTTAAAACGCACAACAAAGGCTCCTCAAGCATGGCCACAGCTGGTAGATGGTATTTAGTGGTTGTATAAGATCATTTTAGTTTAATCATGGCTATCACAGTGTCTGCTAACCTGTATTTGATATACCCGCGCTTAGTTCTGAGGTATTTTACAGACATTAATCCATTACTGGTAAGTACATGAATAGTAAACAATTAAAAATAGTGATATGTAAAAGGAATAAGAATAGAAAGGCAAAAAAACTTACGTAACGAAAAAAGTATAAATGCCCTATGAGAACATTTGATTCTAAAGGACAAAATCGATAACAATGTATAACACGTGCTATACCTACAACATATACAGCAGGAAATGAGAAAAGGAGGCTGATGAAATAGCTAAGTTTCACACTCGTGGGTACAAAATTAACATCAATGTCTGATCCCTACTAGCCTAATTCTAATCCAGTAGAAAGCTGAGAATTTCCTCAATATCAGCACTGTTAATCAAACTGTCATATCAAGCCATGGTTAGCCTAAACACGTCTAAAAAAAATCTTACTGTGGAATAAAGTAGTAGAGATACATACTTGGATGTATTACTTAGGAGCTTACTAAGGAGCTCCCATACTTGCAGAAATTTCCATTTTTATATTTTTCATATAATTTACCTAATAAAATGGACAGATCCGTATAGTCTGGCAAATGCGTACATGCAATCAAGATATAAAATCTTTCCATCACCCCAGACAGTTACCATGTGCTACCTTCAAGTCAATGCCCTGACCAAGGCAACCTGTTGTGAACAAGAGCACGAGACATTTGTGTACAAATGTTATGAGACCGCAGGCTTCGGTTCTCATGGGTAAATACATGGAAGTAAAATTGCTGGGTCATAGTCTATAAGTATGTTTACTTTTACTTAATAAAAAAAAAGATTGTTTTACAAAGTGGTTTTATCACTTAACACTCCCAGAGTTCCAGTTAGATCCTCACCAACACTTGATACTCTCAGTCTTTCTTAATTTTAACCTATGTAGTGGGTGTGTATCAGTATCTCAGTGCATTTTTGTTTTGCATTTCTCTAATTACAAAAGGCATAGTGAAGCCTCACCTGTACTTATACCTCTTTTAGATGATAAGATACTGAACTTCAAGCCTGATATTCTAAAGGGATAAGACATTTGGAGAAGAAAGTGATCAAATTTTGTGTATGGGAGGAATACAAATTATTGTGCAAGACGATACATTGTTTTGGAAAACAATTCACCATGAACATCTCACATTTCTGCATGGTCTGGGTCCCCTGAGCAATAGCATTTACAGCCATTTAAGATATTTATATAAAGAGACATTCCAAGATAATAATGCTTAGCAACGCTGAGACAATACAATATCCTCTCTCCAGAGAAGACTTGCTTAAATTACAGAGTAAAGATAAGTCTCTCACTCTCCAGAGAAGATAGGTCACCAATGGTCCTATGTAAGATCAGAGTTTCCTCACTTGGGATTTCTCTCCTGCAATGCACACTGCTGCTTGTGCAGGCACCATCTGATTCTCTGTTTCTCCCATGAAGATTAAGGGTTAGGTAACTGACACAAAATATGGCCCTGGTTGCTGCTTTTGCAGTGATTAATAAACTCTGTCTCTGATCTAGAGGTCTTGTGCCTTCTGGCAGGTTAACGTGTTAGCTTGTAAGTAGGGTAAAATCTCAGATCCTTTACTGTTTCTGATCTAACCATCATAAATTAAGAAACAGGGCCACAATGATTTATACCACCTAAGATGAAGAGATCGAAGCTATTTCCCCATTTCTTGAATCTGGGCTGACCTTGTGACTTGTTTATACCAACTCAATGTAGCAGAAGTTTCTTGGGCAAGTAACAGCGTCTATGCCTCAAGATTTATGACTTTCGCCTTTACCTCCTTTGAATGCCACCCTGAGAACACGATGCCATAAAGAAGTTGATTCATGCTGATTCACAAATTCAAGACAAATATAAGTCACTGTTGTTTTAAGTCATCAATCTTTCTATCAACTATATTGATTTTTTTCAAAGAGGAAACTTTACACTTAATTCATTTTCTTATTTTATTTTGAATTTAATTGTCTTTTTCTGACTCTTAAGATGAAGCTTAAACAACTGAATAATTGATTCTAATACGTTCTTATTCAAGATTTAAAGCTATGAATTCTCCAAGTTGCATTTTATAAATTTTTTTTTTTAAAGATTGACACCTGAGCTAACAACTGTTGCCTATCTTTTTTTCCTTCTTCTTCTTCTCCCCAAAGCCCCCCAGTACATAGCTATATATTCTAGTTGTGAGTGCCTCTGGTTGTACCATGTGGGACACTGCCTCAACATGGCCTGATGAGCAGTGCTATGTCCGTGCCCAGGATCCAAACTGGTGAAACCCTGGGCCACCAAAGTGGAGCGCATGAACTTAACCACTTGACCACAGGGCTGGCCTCGCATATTATAAACTTTGATATGTTATCTTTTTGTTGAATTCGTTTAAAATGCTTCTAATTTCCCGTTTGATTTATCCTTTTACCCATGAGTTATTCAGAATCGCCTTAATTTCAAAATATTTGGGGATCTACTAAACCTCATTTTGTTACTGAATTCTAATTTAATTCCATAGTAGTCAGAGAACATACTACTATGATTTCAAGTCTTTACAATCTGTTGAAGCTTTTCGATAGCCCCACATAACATCTACCTTGGTGGGGGTTCCTTGTACACCTGAAAGTCACTTTCTGCCTCTCTTGGAGTATGGTTCTATAAATGTGTTAAATTGGTTGATAGTGGTGTTCAGATCTTCTGTATGGCATTCTTTTCCTGCTAATTACTGAAAAGTACTGAAATCTCTAAGCATAGGTGTAAATAGATCTATTTCTCCTTTTATTTCTGTCAATTTTTATTTCATGTATTTTGAAGTTCTATTACAAAATGAATACACATTTAGAGTTCTTATATCGTCTTGATGAATGCATCCTTTTATCATTTTAAGATGTTCTTTTTATATGCTAATCATCCTTGTCTTGAAATATATTTTTGCCTGATATCACTACAGAAACAGGAAATTTCTTTTGATAAGTGTTAATATGGCATATCCTTTTCCATCTACTACTTTTAACCAAATTTGTATTTATATTTAAAGTGCCTGGGGCCGGCCCAGTGGCACAGTGGTTAAGTGAGCATGTTCCACTTCGGTGGCCGGGGGTTCCCCGGTTCCGATCCTGGGTGAGGACATGGTGCGGACATGGCACCACTTGTCAAGCCATGCTGTGGTAGGCATCCCACATATAAAGTAGAGAAGATGGGCAAGGATGTTAACTCAGGGCCAGTCTTCCTCAGCAAAAAGAGGAGGATTGGCAGCAGACGTTAGCTCAGGGCTGATCTTCCTCAAAAAGTAAATAAAATAAATAAATAAAGTGCCTATTTGAATGGGGCATACAGTTAGGTCTTGCTATTTTATCCAATCTGACAATTTCTATGTTTTGATGGTGCACTTAGACTATTTATATTTAATATAGTCATTAGTATGGCTTAATTAAGTCTATTACATTACTATTTATTTTCTATTTGTCCTTTTTTTTTCCTGCCTTCAAATAAAGTTATATTTTTCCATATTATCTCATTTTATGACCTTTTAGCTATACTATTTTTGGTTGCTCTAGGAATATACAGTATGCATTCTTAATTCATCATAGTCCACCTTTAAATAGTATTATGCCACTTCACAAATGATCTAAGAAATGTAAAAAAGTATAACTTATACTTACACTTACTGTCTCCCATATTTCATGCTATTGTCATTATTTTACTTCCACATATTATAAATCCTACAATATGTTTTTTGCTTTACACTATCAACTGTTATTTATATAAATTTAAAAACTAGAAAACAGACTTTCGCATTTATTCAAACATTTACCATTTCCTGCAGTCTATTTCTTACTACAACCTTGCGGTTAAGCCCATTCAGGTTTTTTACGATATTCCATTTTTCAGTTTTAGAATCTGTGTTTGGTTCTTTTTCAGAGTCTCCATTACTCTCCTGAAATACCCGATCCCCCATATATTATCTTGTAAATTGCTTTAAAATCCTTGTCTCCTAATTCTAATAACTGGGTAACCTATCAGCCTGCTTTTGTTTACTGTTTTCTCTTATACAATCATATTTTCCTGTTTCTTTGTATGTTTCATAATTTTTCATAGTATTCTAGATGCTGTTTGTTGGATAACAGTTGAAAATTAAGTATAACAGTGTTTTGTTAAGTTTTCCTTATTTCCCAGAGAGTCTATACTCTTCTCTCAGTTAGGATGAGTGACTGATAATTCAGATTCCTAGTAGAATCAATCTGAGCTGGGATTGGCTACAGCTTTAATTAGATTAAGCTCATCTGTGATTGATTTGACCCCTAACTTCCCCATGCCCAACTACGCCACCTTTCTGATCTTGCCAAAAACATGAAGTAGGAAGAATTTGGGCTGCAGTTCCCGATGTTTCTGGTTCACTTTATCTGTAGAGTCAACTCCGGTAGGGTCCCACGATTCAAGAACCATTAGAATTGGCAAGAATACACATTTCTTTAGGCTCTTCAACCCCTCCTCTATTGCTGCTTTGGGGCAACATTCAAGGCAGATGGAACTATCAAGCTTGATGATCTTACTTTGCCTTTGGGGCTCTGTCACATTCCCATCCCTTCCCAAAAGCCCACACTGTCATTCAAGAATTGGATGATTTATCTGAATTCCTAAAGTCTCTCCATTTATGGCAAGTCCTGCTTCTCCATCCTATACTGATACCAAGCACATGCCCCCCAGGGAGGGAAACTTCCACACTCTTGACTCACCTATGTATGAGAGGTTCACGCATCTCTGGAATTCAGTTCACTAAGGCTTCCTTGATTTCACTGATTTTTGCAAGGCCTACTTCTTTTTCAAAGAGTGATTTTTATTCTTTCCAGGTTTTTCAATTCTTACCAGGGGAACAAAGGTTTTTTGTATCCTCCTGTATCCTAACAAGAAGCAGAAATATCAGGAGATTTTCAGTGTAGATGAAACTGTTCTCTTTATAGAAAAAACACTCCCATGGAAGATTTCCATCCTGACTCATCTCTTCATGAAGGAAACTTGGTCAAGGTAGAAGAAAAATCTTCAGAATTCTCCTCCATCTCAGTTTAGGAGGAATGACATAATTTATGCAACAACAAGAGGGCCTAATTATTTTTACAGAAAAACTCTTTCATTCCACAATTAGAAATAAGGGTACAAATGCAAACATCCCAGGTAAAATTGGTTTACTTAAGTCTGAAAGCCTAACATTAGATCATTCTATAATCAGAGGAAGGAAGAAGGGGGAGAATGGGGAAAGAAAGAAGACTTTTGTCTTCATCACTTCAAGGGAAACTGTTCTTCCTAGGTCATCGATGGCTAACATATTGCTACATCAAATAGACAATTCTAAGTTCACATCTCCCCTGACTTATTAGCAGCATCGTTCCCCACTACTTTAACATTTTCTTCACCTAGCTTCCAAGACACCACATCCTCCTAATTTTGTTCATATCTCAGTCTCCCTTGCTAGTTGCTCCAATTTAGGCCAACCTCTTAACACATTAAAGTGGCAGAGAACGCAGATCTTGGCCCTCTTCTCTATCTACACCCATACCCTTGGTGATCATTCCGTTTCAAGTCTTGAAATATTATCATCTCTTTAAATACTAAGTACTCTAATGACATCTGTCTTAGTTTTGGTTCTCCCAAAAGCAAAGGGTGAGGTAAGGACTTGAATGCAGGTAGCCTGTCTAGGAAATGACCTGAGGGAGCTGAAACAGTATGACAGAGATGGAAGAAAAGTCAATATAAGGAATGGCATATTATCAAAGTCATCCTTAAGGACAACAGGGGCTCATTCTACTTAAACTTCCTGAGAAGTACACAGAGGGTCTCTCAGAATTGCCTGCCTATAGGATCAGACACGAGCTGTTATCCATCTGCTCCTGTCTCCTACTGATTAAGGATGGCCTCTATGGACATACTTTCCTTCACTACTAGCCCATGCTTACGTTCTGATCTAGCTGGTGTCCCACAGCAGAGAAATTAACTGGCTCACTTTCACCAGGAAGGTCAGCCTGGGCTCTGAGCTCTCATGGTACTTTTTCTTACACATAAGGTTAAAATCAGAGGTGAGCCAAGACGATGTGATGCTAAATTCCAGAATGGCCTGCTACAACGAAAACAGGACCACTCACGTTAACCTCAGAGATGCATATCCCAACTCCCTGTTTTCCGTCTCCATTTCTAGTAGAGGGATTTAAAGGAAAAAACAAGAATTAATGATTTAGAGTAGAGAAAGTAAAAACGATGAATGAATCCAAGAGCTGGTTCTGTTTTTGGTGGGAGCAGCACAATATAAACGCTAAGAATAGACAATTTCCCAGCAAGTCTCAAGATACAAACACATCAGTAGGAATCAGAATGGCATAGATAAAAAGTATTTTTGTATTTTGCACTAAATATAGGCCTTTATTATATATTGCAAAACAAAGAGGTATTTAAAATAAATAAATTACTAAGTTCAAATATGCAGTGATGTGTTTTAAATTTTGCATCACTTTCCATAAAAATATACACTGCAAAACTGTCTCAAGAAATAGAAAATCACGGACGAAATTAAGGTTTTGTCAATAAATTATGCTCTAAAAGACACTAAGCACCTAAGCACTTGCAAACTTTCAAGTTCAAGGAATGGAATTTGATCACAAGGTTCAGCGCTCATAAGAAATATGGAAAACTTTCCCGTTCACATTACAAATTCAGTACACCTCTGACACCAACACCTATCAAAGTTATAATAAAGTATCCATATAGCACTCATATTTAAGAATACTTCAAAAAATCCTAAATTATATAGAAGAAACTCAAACGCAGTAGTAATACTAAACATGACTAAGGAGAATCAATTTTAGGAATTGTCAAGATAAATATGAGAAGAATCTATTAACAGGACATCACACAAAGATAAAAAAGAGAAGAAGATAGGTCTTCTTGACAATGCCAAAAGGGAATCTAATAAACGACAGCACTCATTCTTGACAAAAATCTTAGTAAATTAAAAAAAGGATATCTCCTAAAAAAAAAAAAACCAGCTTCATGTCAAGAAAATAAAAGAAATACTAGAGACATTCACACTAAGATTAAAAAGAATACGAGCTCTATCAAGCAAGTGAAAAAGACAACCCACAGAATGGGAGAAAACATTTGTAAATTATATATCTGATAAGAGACTTGTACCCAGAACATATAAAGAACTCTTAGAACTCAACAATAAAAAGATGACAAAACTTAAAAATGGGCAAAGACTTTGAACAGGCATTTCTTAAAGTTATACTAATGGCCAATAAGCACATGAAAAGATGCTCAACATCATCAGTCATTAGGGAAATACTAATGAAAACCACAACAAGATAGTATTTTACACCAACTAGGGATGACTATGACCAAAAAGACAGGCAATAACAGGTTTTAGGGAGGATGTGGAGAAACTGGAACCCCCATAGGTTACAGATGGAAATGTAAATTGCTGCAGTCACTTTTGGAAAAGTTTGGCAGTTCCTCCAAAGGGTTAAATATAGTTACCTTTAAGACCCATCAATTCCACTCCTAGGTAGTACATAACCAAGAGGATTGAAAACACATGCTTTCAGAAAAACTTGTAACTAATGTTCATAGCAGCATTATCCATAGTGGCCAAAAAGTGGAAAGAATCTAATCCCCATCAACTAACAAATGGATAAACAAAATGTTCTATATCCATACAATGGAATAGTATTCAGCTATAAACTAGAAATTACTGAATTGTACACTTTAAACAAGTGAATTTTACTGTATGTGAATTAGAGCTCAATGGAAAAATAGCTTTAAGGAAAAGAAAAAGAAACCAAGACACCAGTTAATGCCACTGTTATGTATTAATATAGTAGATTGCAAACGGATTTCCTAATCTCCTTCAGTCAGCACTTGACTTTTTCCTTAAAACTGTTTTATTACCTCCCTTCTTCCTTTAAAAACTTAAAATAAATTACTTATACCCAAAACTCCATAAGCTGATCTCAGTTTACCTTTATACAAGTTTACTACCGAGTCAAATCCTTTGCTCGGGTGAGGCCTTTTTACCTTACTACAGACTCGTCCTTCCACCTGTCACTTCAACTAATTACTTCTTTGATTCTCTATGTGGTATTTTAAATGAAGCTGTCTATAAATAAAGTGTTTTTATGCAGTGTGTACACTGCCCTAGAAACTGAGCCAAACTTGTTGAAAAGCATGACCTGAATTGAGAATCCTGGACGTGAGCGCTACAGTGCTTGAAATTCCACCGTTAGTTAGTTATTTTGGACCCTCTCCAAACAATTTCTATCAAAACATAAATTCACCTGGTGAAGACAAGGCCCTAAATTCTTAAGGTGAATTTCTTTATATTTTTTCCTAAGTTCGAGAGAAGAGACACTATAGAGAAGGAACCACAAGCAAAGAAAAGAAAAACAGAAAAAATCAGCAAAAAAAGCAAGAAGCCAGTTTAAAATGCACATTTTTCTGTAAAGCTAATGTGTTTATTACTCAGGGGGGTTAACTCAACCTGGGTATAATTATAAACATCAAAAACCTTCCAAAGAAAACCAGATCACTTTCAACACTTGTTACAGAGGGATTTTAAAGGCTTAATTACTAACACTTATAAGCAAAGCTTTAAAATACAGCCACTTGATGAAATTCTTATCTATAAAAAGTTTCACTTTTAGTAGGATTCAGATTAATATTTTAGGTATAACATCTGTAATTTTATTAAGACATCCCTTACGACAGAAGACTCATTTATTTTTAAAGTAAAATAGCATCATATATGTAGAGAAGAATAAAACAAAAAAATTTAAGCTGCTTCTACTAATCACACATTACTTTTTCTTCTTATTTTTTTAACCACATCATTTAGTCACTATCTATTGACTGCCTTACTACAAAGGTGTTATGGGAACATAAAGTATAACGTGGTTCTCTGACCTCAGGGGCTTAGAAATATAATAGGGGATACAAGACAGAAATTTATTTTAAAAAGTCAGCCTAAAGGACAACAGTTAAAATGGCACATGGTTAAGAATTTGCTGGCAAAGCATAAACATTCTGATAAGATGCTGAATACCAGAAAACTATTACCTTTGTTATTATTAAGTAGAAGAACAATGTTTTAGGCTTTGAAGAAATCCCAAGTGTTAGTAAAAAAAAAAATCATTATAGTAGAAAATGTACAGTTTAAAACATTATCTTGCTATAGTGCAAACTTATTTATAACTATTCCATTTAACCAAAGTGGAACCAGAAACTCCTAACTGTTGACATCCCTAATGTTACAAGTGGCTGTGTCTTAAAGTTAGAATTTAAATTAGAGATTAGTGATTAAGTCTCACTACTTGATAATACAAAATAAAACCAAAAATGGACATTTAGTGGTTGCTGCTCTGTGCCAGGTACTCTGCTAAATGCTTATATGCATAATCTCATTTATTTCTCAGAATAATTCTGTAAAAAAGTATGCTCTAGTTTCATTCCTATTTCACAGATGAGGGTTTGTATTAGGCACGTGACTGAGGAAGGTTCCTAAGCTCAGCCCTATTGGCTCCAAAGTCCCAGACATCAACCAATGCATATGCTCTTTGTAGAAACGCCCCACTTATATTTAAAACCTCTTGGGCTTATCTAATTTATAATGCCTGGAATTAGCCTTGATTTTTCAAATATGACTTTTGAAGCTTCTTTTGTTAAGTAAGAAATTTCTTTAAAATTCTCTGCAGAAAAGTGGGAAAATGTTAGAGGAGCTAAAAACTGCTGGTTGCTTTGTGACAAGTTCATTCACATATACTGAATGTCCATCTAAATTAGGTTTTTATGCGTACTTAAACAAAGGTCACAGGACAAATAAGAGGCAAGTCTTAAGACTCCGAGTATAACGGCATCAATCATTCTCAATGAGTGGACACCTTCAGTCCAAAAATGTCAAGGATTGGCATGAAGATAATTACACTTTCAATATTGCTGTTGAGAAAACACTTATATGCATATGAATTTGGGAGTCTTTTGCAATAAAAACTCCATGGCCTATGGTGGGAAACACTCTAAAATTTCAACACAAATATTCTGTCTATACCAAAATGGATGATGGGAAAAAATGACACAGCAGACACCTTTAGAATAACTTCACAATTCACAATGACTCCTCCTTTCTCTGAGAAAAAGTGACCAAAAATCCATAAAATACCTCTGTGTAATTTTAAAAATAGAGCCCTAAAGGTAATACAATGGAGCAAAGACAGTCTTTTCAACAAATGGTGCTGGAACAACTGGACATGCAAAAAACGATGCACGAAAAAAATGCAGAAGAGGCCAGCCCGGTGGCGTAGTGGTTAAGTTCACACACTCCACTTCAGTGGCCCAGGGTTTGCAGGTTCAGATCCCAGACATGGATCTAGCACTGCTCATCAGGCCATGCTGTGGTTGCATCCCACATAAAATAGAGGAAGAATGGCACAGATGTTAGCTCAGGGCCAATCTTCTTCACCGCCCCCCCCCCAAAAAAGAAAAAAAAAAACGAATCTAGACACAGACCTTAATACCTGTCACAAAAATTAACTTAAAAGGAATCACAGGCCTAAATGTAAAACACAAAATTATAAAACTCCTAGAAGATAATGTAGGAGAAAACCTAGATGACCTTGGATATGATGATTTTTTAGATACAACACCATATAGGCATGATCTGTGAAAAAAACAATCGATAAACTGGATTTCATTAAAATTATAAACTTTTGCTCTGAAAAAGTCAATGTCAACAGAATAAGAAGACAAGTCACAGACTGGCAGAAAATATTTGCAAAAGATACAACTGAAAAAGGACTGTTATCCAAAATACACAAAGAATTCTGAAAACTCAACAATAAGAAAACAATCTAATTAAAAAATTGACCAAAGATCTTAAAATTTATCTCACCAAAGAAGATACACAGATGGCAAATAAGCATATGAAAAGATTCTCCACATCATATGACATCAGGGAAATACAAATTAAAACAATGAGATAACCACTGAAAACCTTTAGAATGGCCAAAATCTGGAACACTGACAGCCCCAAATGCTGGCAAGGATGTGAAACTTTCATTCAACGCTGATGGGAAGGCAAAATGGTACAGTCACTTTGGAAGACAATTTGGTGGTTTCTTATAAAACTAAACATACTCTTACCATACAATCCAGGGATTGTGCTCTTTGGTATTTACCCAAAGGAGCTGGAAACTTAGGACCACAAAAAAACCTGCATGCAGATGTTTTTAGCAGCATTATGCATAATTGCCACTACTTGGAAACAACTACAATGTCCTTTAGTAGGTGAATGGACAAATACACTGTGGTACATTCAGACAATGCGTTATTCAGAGCTAAGAAGAAATGAGCTATCAAGCCATGAAAAAACATTGAGGAACCTTAAATGCACATTGCAAAGTAAAGGCAGCCAAGCTGAAAAGCTACACACATACATACCTATGATTCCAACTATATGACAAGCTGGAAAAGGTAAAACTATGGAGACAGTGAATAGATCAGAGGTTTCCAGGGGTTGCGTGCTAGCAGGGGAGGATGACTAGGTGGAGCACAGAGGATTTTTAGGGCAGTGAAAATACTCTGTATGATACTACAATGACAGATACATGTCATTATACATTTGTCCAAATGCACAGAATATACAAAACCAAGAGTGAACCTAGAGTAAACCATGAATTTTGGGTGATAATTATGTGTCAATGGAGGTTCATTAATTGTAACAAACGTACCACTCTGGTGGGGGATGGTTTTAATGGGAGAAGCTAGCACATGTGTAGGGCAAGGAGTATATGGGAAATCTCTTTACTTTATGCTCAATTTTGCTGTGAACCTAAAACTGTTGAAAAATCAAGTCTATTAAAGAAAAGGACAATTAGTTCTGACATTTAACATACTATGAAAAAAGGAATGGCTATACCTTAACTAGAAGAATTACAATCTCTGTCAGTGGCACTCCTACTCCAACAGGCAAGTATAGTGTAAAATAATACCTCACTCTAAGTCACCTCTTTCAATCCCCTGAAAAGTTGTTTGGTTTTTTTAAGTTAACTCAGTCAAGCAAAACAGGACACCATGCTGCCCAAAATACGACATTTCTTGGAAATATGAGGATTTTTTTACAGCAGACATCTGACTGGTTATACTACTGGAAATCTTGAAAGTCTTTTAAGCCAAAATGATCTGTATCACATTCTTCAGCATTTGTTTGTTTTTTTGCTGAGGAAAATTAGTCCTAAGCTAACATCTGTGCCAATCTTCCTCCACTTTATATAGGGGTCACTACCAGAGCATGGCTGACAAGTCATGTAGGTCCACATCTAGGATCCAAACCCATGAACTCGGGCCACCAAAGCCAAGCACGCTGAACTTAACCACTACGCCACAGGGCTGGCCCCTCTGGTGTTTTTAGTGGTCTCAATAAAGCACTTGCATTAGGTGCCAGTAGCAGATCTAAACCTGCCTCCTGAGGAAACTGTAAGCTTTCTAACAGCAAGTACCCCTACAGAGAAGAAATGGCCTTCTAGTCAGACATAAATACTTCTCAACTTTCTTAAAACATACCGTTTCCTCAACTGATTTCCAGAGCATCAACAAGCAAAACAGAATTCTGATATGCCGTTATGCCGTTTTTTCATTAGAAAGCAAAATCCTAAAATTGTCTGCTACCCAGCTAGCGAAAGTCCAAATCAGAACAATGGCTAGAGGAGAATAAAAAATACTGTATCTATTCACGCCTATTTTACTCTTAGATCAAGTTAGAGTATCAAAACAAAAAGAAAAATCTATTATTTTGAAGCACATTAGCGTACCATCATATATAATCTATCTTCACTGAGTTTTTTATATACCATATCCTTCTCTTTTTATCAACAACAAAAAAATCATTACAAAAAAGAGTCTGAGAGCTACCGAATCTGTGCTGCTAAATTGTTGTCAACAACACCATCCATTCCTCTCTAAATAACTCTTACATAAGGGAATTCACATTTTAGAAATCATTTAGAATTTAATGCAAGGAAAATCTTTGTCTCCTCTGAAGAACTTGTGATATATTTCTTTACTTAGCGTAATGAGAACCTTGGCTCCCAGGAAGCTTAGATAAATCTTATGTTCTATAACAGCAAAGATGCTAAATTACTTAAAAGTTACATGTTTCCTCACTCCTTTCCTTAGATCTGACTTTCTATTAACTATTGTATTCACATCCCACTAAAAGTCACTTCAAGGGGCTAGCCCAGTAGTGGTCAAGTTTACGCACTGTGCTTCAGCAGCCTGGAGTTTGCCAGTTTGGATCCTGGGCATGATCTACCCACCACCCATCAAGCCATGCTGTGGCAGGCGTCTTACATATAAAATAGAGGGAGATGGGCATTGATGTTAGCTCAGGGACAATCTTGCTCAGCAAAAAGAGGAAGACTGGCAGTGGATGTTAGCTCAGGGCCAATCTTCCTCAAAAAAAGAAAAAAAGCCACCTCATTTTTAAGAAGTAATAAAGATAATAGTCAAATTGAACATACAGGGATCTTATTTAAAAATTATATCACATGGTGAAAGAACAAAAGATTAATTTTTTTTTGAAAAAAGAGGCTGCCCATGAAGTATTATTTGAAAAGACCTCCAAACAGACAAAAAATTGCTAGAAAGTTACATAACAAACTAACTGCATAAGTAAAGAGGCTGAATGGCACAATGGATACTGCCAAAGAATGCCTATGTGCTTCAGTTTCTTTGTTTACCAGAATAAACATAGGGCTACTTACTGACTAGTAATAGAATTAAGTAGGACTTCATATATTTGTCCCTTGTCCTCTCCCCTGAACCTAGAACAGTTCTCAGCATAATGTAGGTGCTTAAATACTGTTGTTGTATATACCTTCCAAAGCTGGAAGAGAATAGAATCTAGATTCTATATTTTCCTCCAGAAATCTGCCTCAAAGCCTTGTTCCTACACCAGAAGTAGACTAGATAGGTGAGACACCATAGTGTAGGAAAAAACTGTGCTCTGCAACCCAACACACTGGAACTTCTTCACCTTGTATACAATTCAAAGAAATAAACACTCTACTCTGAAGAAATTGCCAAATGCTGGAATTTACTCCAACGCATGGCAGAAGATAGCAGGTAAAAAAGGGGATAAAAAGTAAAGTAGAATTTTGTCTTTTTAAGGTAAACACTATATTCAGTAGGATGAGTCTGTCTAAATTAATTTAACAAGTATATACTAACAATATAATCATTATCCTGAATACTATGCTATGAAAAAAATGGATGGAAATACTATAAAATCCCATCAATAAAAACTACAGCAGAGCTACATTAAAAAAAAAGGAAAATGGCTCATCATAAAAAGAGAACAAAGCTAGGAAAAATTTCTGGGTTTTTTTTACACAAAAAGTACATAATGCCATGCACTTATACACACCTAAAAGAAAAGACTAGAAAGGAATAATAAAATATTAATAGTGATTATCTCAAAGAGGTGGAATTGCATGTGATTTTTATTTTCTATTTAGTACCTTTCCTTATGTTAAAAAATATCTATACGTACAAATATTCCCAATTGCTTTTCAGCAAGAATGCAAAGCAACTCAACAGACGAAAAATGTAGCCTTTTCAAAAAATGGTGCTGGAACAATTGGTCATCCATAGGTCAAAAAAAGAACCTTGAGAGCATCATGGCGGAGTGAGCTTCCCCAGTAATCTCTCCCCTCCAACATACAACGAAAAGGACATTCATACTCCAACAGAGGACATCCAAACAACACAAAAAACGTTGGAGAAACTCACACAGCCATACCACAGAGGGCAGAGAGGCAGGAGGACCCCTAAGAGGTGGTGGAATGGAGTAAGAGAAAATTTCTTTTCCCCCTCTAAAGACTGCGATCCAGGACTGTGGGAGGCCTCTGAGAGGGAAGGAGTGGGGGAGGGGATGTTCATTCATGGGAACATCAAGGATCCCCAGTGGGCTCTTGCAGCCTAGAGGCAAGTCCTCTAGCAAGGTGACAGCTTTTGTCAGGGGTGACCTTATCAAGTCAAAACCCCAGAAGAGCAGATAGCAAGAGCAGAGTGAGAAAACCCCCAAGAGCATGAAGGAGAAAGCGCCCCTCCCCCAACCCGCCCAGCCAGGCTCCACTGCTTAGGATCGCGCAGGAGGCAGAGGGCTCAGAATACGCGGCTCTTGACCCCCACCCAGTGGCAATAGACAGTAACTGTGACAAAATAACACCAGGATGCTAAAAAACATAGCCACTCCCTCTAGCAATATCAAACATTATATCAGATCTCCAGACCAGAGAGAAAACAACAAGTACCCAGAAATCAGTCCCGAGGACACAGAAATATGTAATCTAAATGACAGAGAATTCAAAACAGCTATCATCAAAAAACTCAACGAGTTAAAAAAGAATGTAGAGAAACAATTCAATGAGTTCAGAAGCTACTTCACAAAACAGGCTGAGACTATAAAGAAAAATCAATCTGAAATATTAAGAGATGAAAGACAGAATGGAAGAAATAAAACAAAATATGGATTCCCTGAACACTCAAGAGGGCATCATAAAGGAGAATATCAGCATAACTGAAGATAGACATGTTGAAATGCTCCAGCTAGAGGAGAAGAGAGAACTAAGACTTGAAAGAAATGGATAAAGTCTGCAAGAAACAGCTGACTCAATTAGGAAATGCAACATAAGAATCATAGGTATTCCAGAAGGAGAAAAGAGAATGGAGCAGAAACCTTGTTCAAAGTAATAGTAGCAGAGAACTTCCTAAACCCAGGGAAGGGGATGGAAATCCAGGCGGAAGAGGCTACCAGATCTCCTAACTATGTCAATGTAAAAAGACCTACTGCAAGGCATATAATAGTGAAACAGGCAAAAGTGAATGACAAAGAAAGAATACTAAGGGCAGCAAGGCACAAGAAAATAACCTACAAAGGAACCTCTATCTGGCTTTCACTGGAGTTCTCTGCAGAAACCTTACAGGCTAGGAGAGACTGGATTGACATATTCAAATCTTTGAAGGACAAAAGCTTTCAGTCAAGAATACACTATCCAATGAAAATATCCTTTAGATATGATGGAGAAATAAAAACTTTCCCAGACAAACATAAGCTAGGGGAGTTCTTAACCATTAGACCCTCCCTACAAGAAATCCTCAAGAAAGCCCTCATACCTGAAAAAAAAACACGGAGAAAGGGGTTACAAAGAATGCAGTAAAGCAATAAATAGGTAGGCAGAATCAGAGTAGGATAGCAAATACTCAAGTATAGCATTAAAGACAAAGAGAAGTAAAACACCAAAAACAAAGATAATCTTGTCATTTTAACCACAAACTCATAACACAAGATGGAATAAGATGTGAGACAAACAACTTAGGAGGGGAAGTGGAGAGGGACTGAATGGGTTTAGTCTAAGGAAATAAAAGGCCATCAGAAGAGGGACTATCTTATCCACGAGATTTTGAATACAATCCTCATGGTAACCACTAAACAAAAAAGCAGAACACAGAATTTGAAATATATTGTGATGTACATCTGAAAGTTATATATGTTATAGTCCAATGTAACTTCTATAAAAATTAAAATTAAAAAAAGTAATTAAAAAAAGCTGAAAAAAAACAAACAGAAAAGCAGAACAGAGACACAATAAATAAGGAGAAAACAAAGAAAGATAACATAAAAACTACATTAACTCGACTGGTAGACCAAAATACAAAGGAGGAGAAACAAAGGAAATGCAGGAGAATTGGAAAACAAGTGATAAATTGGCAGCATTAAGTCCTCATATATCAATAATCACCCTAAATGTAAATGGGTTGAATTCTCCAATAAAAAGACACAGAGTGGTGAGGTGAATTAAAGAACAAGACCCAAAAATATGCTGCCTCGAGGAAACACATTTCAGCTCCAATTAAAAACACGGGCTTAGAGTGAAGGGATGGAAGATGATACTCCAAGCTAATGGCAAACAAAAGAAAGCAGGTGTTGCCATACCTACATCAAACAAAGCAGACTTCAAGATAAGACAGGTAAAGATAGACAAAGAGGGGCAGTTTATAATGATCAAAGGGAAATTCCATCAAGAAGACATAACACTTGTAAATATCTATACACTCAACACAGGAGCACCAAAGTACATAAAGCAACTATTAACAAACCTAAAAGCAGATGTTAATAACATAATAATAGTAGGGGACCTCAACACTCCACTCACATCAATGGATAGATCACCCAGACAGAAAATCAACAAGGAAACAGAGTAATTAAATGAAAACCTAGACTAGTTGGACTTAACAAATATATAGAGAACAGTCTATCCAAAAACAGCAGAATACACATTCTTCTCAAGTGCACGTGGAACGTTCTCAAGGGTAGACCATATGTTGGGAAACAAGAAAAGCCTCGATAAATTTAAGAAGATTGAAAATAATAACAAAGCATCTTTTCAGAGCACAATGCTATAAAGCTAGAAATTAACTGCAAGAAAAAAGCTGAGAAAGGGACAAAGATGTGGAAACTAAACAACATGCTATTGAACAAGCAATGGATCACTGAAGAGATTAGAGGAGGAATCAAAAAATATCTGGATAAAAATGAAAGTGAAAACATACCAGACCAACTAACATGGGATGCAGCAACAGCCGTATTAAGAGAGAAATTCATCGCAATACAGGCTCACCTTAACAAATATGAAAAATCCAAAATATGGAATCTCAAACTACACCTAATTGAATTAGAAAAAGAAGAACAAAGCCCAAAGTCAGCAGAAGGAGAGAGAGAATAAAAATCATAGCAGAAATAAATGCTATTGAAACAAAAAAAAAAAAGCAGTAGAAAATGATCAATGAAACAAAGAGCTGATTCTTTGAGAAGATAAATAAAATTGACAAATCCCTAGCCAAACTTACAAACAAAAACAGAGAGAAAGCTCAGAAAGATAAAATTAGAAATGAAAGAGGAGAAATAACAAGAGGTACCACAGAAATACAACAGGTTATAAGAGAACATTACGAAAAACTATATGCCAACAAAATAGACAATCTACAGGAAATGGATAAATGCTTAGGCTCTTACAACCTCCCAAAGATGAATCAATAAGAAATAGAGACTCTAAATAGACCAATCACAAGTAAAGAGATTGAAACAGTAATCAAAAGCATCCCAAAGAATAAAAGCCAAAGACCAGACGGCTTCCCTGGGGAATTCTACCACACCTTCAGAGAGGATTTAATATCTATCCTTCTCAAGCTATTCCAAAAAACTGGGGAAGATGGAATGCTTCCTAACACATTCTACGAGGCCAACATCACTCTGATACCAAAGCGTGACGAGGACAACACAAAAAATGAAAACTGCAGGCCAATATCACTGATGAACATGGACGCAAAAATCCTCAACAAAATACTGGCAACCTGAACACAGCAACACATCAAAAAGATCATATATCATGATCAACTGGGATTTATTCCAGGGACAGAGGGATGGTTCAACATCTGCAAATCAATCAATGTGGTATACCACATTAACAAAATGAGGAATAAAAACCACATGATCATCTCAATAGATGCAGAGAAAACAACTGACAAGCTCTAACAGCCATTTAAGAAAAAAACACTTAAAATGGGGATAGAAGGAAATTACCTCAACATAATAAAGGCCATCTATGACAAACCCACAGCCAACATCAAACTCAACAGGGAAAAACTGAACACCATCCTTCTGAGAACAGGAACAAGACAAGGATGCCCACTATCACCACTCTTATTCAACACAGCACTGGAGGTTTTGGCCAGAGCAATTAGGCAAGAGAAAGGAATAAAAGGAATCCAAATAGGGAGTGAAGAAGTGAAACTCTCACTGTTTGCAGATGACATGATCTCATATATAGAAAACGCTAAAAAAATCCATCAGAAAACTATTAGAAATAATTAACAACTACAGTAAAGTGGCAGGGTACAAAATGGACTTACAAAAATCAGTTGCATTTCTGTACTCTAATAACAAACTTACAGAAAGAGAATTCAAGAATACAATTCCATTTACCATCGCAACAGAAAGAATAAAGTTCCTAGGAATACATTTAACTAAGGAGGTGAAGGATTTATACAATGAAAACTGTAAGATATTATTGAAAGAAATACCTAATGACATAAAGAGATGGAAAGAGATTCCATGCACATGGATGGGAAGAATAAACATAGCTAAAATGTCCATACTACATAAAGCAACCTACAGATCCAATGCAATCTCAATCAGAATCCCAACAACATTCTTCACAGAAATAGAACAAAGAAGCCTAAAGTTCATATGGGGCAACAAAAGACCCCAAATTGCAAGATCAATCCTGAGAAAAAAGAACAAAGCTGGGGGCATCACAATCCCTGATTCAAAATATACTACAAAGTCATAGTGATCAAAACAGCATGGTACTGGTACAAAAACAGACACACAGGTCAATGGAACAGAACTGAAAGCCCAGAAATAAAACCGCAGATATACAGACAGTTAATCTTCGACAAATGTGCCAAGAACACACAATGGAGAAAAGACAGTCTTGTCAACAAATAGTGTTGAGAAAATTGGACAGTCACATGCAAAAGAATGAAAGTAGACCATTATGTCATGCCATAGACAAAAATAAACTCAAAATGGATCAAACACTTGAAGATAACTGAAACCATAAAACTCCTGGAACATAATATAGGTAGTACACTCTTTCACATCGAACTTAAAAAAATCTTTTCAAATACCATGTCTTCTCAGACAAGGGAAACAAGAAAAAATAAACGAGTGGGACTTCATCAGACTAAACAGCTTCTGCAAGGCAAAAGAAACTAGGATCAAAACAAAAAGACAACCCACCAATTGGGAGAAAATATTTGCAAATCATGTATCATATAAGGGGTTAATCTCCATAACATATAAGAAACTCACACAACTGAACAAGAACAAAACAAACAGCCCGATCAAAAAATGGGCAGAGGATATGAACAGATATTTTTCCAAAGAGGATATACAGATGGCCAATAAACACATGAAAAGACGTTCAACATCACTAATCATGAGGGAAATGCAAATCAAAACTACACTAAGATACCACCTTATGCCTGTTAAAATGGCTATAATCACTAAGACTAAAAGTAGCAAGTGTTGGAGAGGGTGTGGAGACAATGGAACCCTCACACACTGCTGGTGGGAATGCAAACTGGTGCAGCCACTATGGAAAACAGTATGGAGATTCCTCAAAAAGCTAAAAATAGAACTACCATATGACCCAGCTATCCCACTACTGGGTATCTACCCAAACAACTTGAAATCAACAATTCAAAGCAACGTATGTACCCCTATATTTGTTGCAGCACTGTTCACAATAGCCAAGACACAGAAACAATCCAAGTGCCCATCAACCGATGACTGGATAAAGAAAATGTGGCGTACATATATACAATGGAATACTACTTAGCCATACAAAAAGACAAAATCACTCCACTTGCAACAACATGGATGGACCTGGAGGGAATAATGCTAAGTGAAATAAGCCAGACTGAGAAAGACAAACACCAGATGATTTCACTCATATGTGGAATATAAACAAACACATGGACAAAGAAAACAGTTTAGTGGTTACTGGGGGAAGGGGTCTGAGGGGTGGGCACAGAGGGTGAAGGGGAGCACTTATGTAGTGACAGAAAGAAATAAAGTACAACTGAAATTTCACAATGATGTAAACTACTATGAACTCAAATTAAAAAAAATTAAATGCAAAAAACAAAAGAACCTTTACCTAAATTTCACACCTTACACAAAAATTAACTCAATGGATCACAGACTCGAATGTAAAACAATAAAGCTTTCAGAAAAATATGGTAAAAAATTTTCAGAATACAGGAATAGGCAGAGTCTTAAGGCTTAATTAACTAAAGCACAATCCATAAAAGACTGAAAAATTGGACCTCATGAAATTAAAAATGTTTCCTCTGCAAAAGACCCCGTTAAAAGAATGATAAGCTATACAATGGGAGAGAAAATTTGCAAACCACATATCCAAGAAAGGATCACTATGTAGGATATATAAAGAACTCTCAAAACTCAAGAGAAAAAAAATCCAATTAGAAAATGGACAAAAGATATGAACAGACATTGCACTGAAGAGAGTATGCAGATGGTGAATAAGCACATAAAAGATGTTCAATATCATTAGCCATTAGCAAAATGTAAATTAAAAATATGATGAGATACCACTATGTTCCTATAAGAATGGCTAAATGAAAATTAGAAAGAAAGAAAGAAATAGTAATACCAGGAAATGGTGGCAAGGGAGTGGAAAAACTGGGTCTCTCATACACTTCTGATGAGAATGCAAACTGGTACAGCCACTCTAGAAAACAATCTGGTAGTTTGTTATAAAACTAAACTATGGAGGGAGTGACATCAGCATCATGGGAGAGTGAGCTCTTCCCTTAGTCTCTGCCTACAAAGATTAAATGAAAAGGACATTCATAAACCAACAGAGGACACTCAAACAACACAAAAGATGTCTGAGAGATTCTCACAGCCATACGTTTGAAGGTAGAGGTGCTGGATTCCCCGAAAGGAAGTGGAATGAGGTAAGGTGAGCTCCTCTCCCTCCCAAGTGGCAGCACCCCAGGGCATGGGATCACACGTGACTCTGAGAAAAGGGGGAGAGGAGCAACTCTCTGTGGGAATACTTTTACTCTCCAAATTCCCTCACAGCCCATGGAAAAGCCACACAAAGGGGTGGCTAAGCTATTGCAAGGATGTCTCCATCAATTCAGCACCCCAGGAGAGCAGATAGCGAGGGCAGAGCAAGAACACTCCCGGGACTGCACATGAGAGAAAGCGCCCCTACCTCCACTCAGTGCTCTAGCTCAACCAGTGGGCCAAAGCAAGGGACCTCTGCCAGAGCACCCACAAATACATTAGAAAAGCCATAGCTATGAGCAAGGGAACCAGAAATTGCAGATGGGTCCTTTCAGCATAGATTCTAAGGACAGGCAGAGACGTCACGAATAGTGGTGGGCTCAGAATACAGAGATTGTGACCCTCGCTCCCAGTGTCAGCAGGTGAAATCTGCAACCAGTTACTATCACTATGAGAAGGCCCAAATCCACATCATCAAACAGAATGAAGACATATATTAATACTCTAGACCACAGCAAAATGATAAGCACCCAGAAATCAACCCTGAAGGCACAGAAATTTACAACCAAAATGACGCAGAATTCAAAATATCTATCATAAAAAAACTCAACAACTTACAAAAAAATACAGATAGTTCAATGAAATCAGGAACAAAATTAATGAACAGAGGGAATTCTTTACAAAAGTGACTGAAACTGTAAGAGAAAAACCAATCACAAATGTTCGAGATGGAAAAACAACACACGAAATAAAGAAGAATCTGGTGTCTTTAAATAACAGCTAATGTTATGGAGGACAGAAATATAGAAATGCTTCAGATGGAGGAGGAGAGAGAATTAAGACTAAAAAGAAACGAAAAAACTCCCCCAAGAAATACCAAACTCAACACGGAAATGCAACATAAGGATTCTGGTATTCCAGAGGGAGAAAAAGAGAGAGAATGGAGCAGAATGCTTGTTCAAATAAATAATAGCTGAGAACCTCCCAAACCCAGGGAAGGAGCTGGAAATACAAGTAAAAGAAGCTGACAGAACTCCTAATTATACCAACGTAAAAAGACCTTCTCCGAGGCATACAGTAGTAAAACTGGCAAAAAGTCAATGACAAAGAAAAGATATTAAGGGCAGCAAGGCAGAAGAAAATAACTTACAAAGGAACCCTTATCAGACTTTCAGCAGATTTTGCAGCAGAAACCTTAAAGTCTAGGAGACAGTGAATAATATATTCAAAATTCTGAAAGACAAAAACTTTCAGCCAACAGTACTGTATCTACTGAAAATAGCCTTCAAATACGATGGAGAAATAAAAAATTTCCCAGATAAACAAGAACTTAGGGAGTTCATTGCCACAAACCCCCCCAACTGCCAAGAAATGATCAAGAAAGCCCTCATACCTGGGGGGGAAAAAGGGTTTACAAAGCCTTGAGCAAGGAGACAAATAAGCCGGCAAAATCATAAAATTGCAGATCTCTATCAGAACAGGTTAACAAACACTCAATTATAACATTAATGATAAAAAGAAGGAAAACGTCAAAAATAAATATAATCTTTTCATTTGAACCACAAAGTCATGACACAAAATGGAATAAGTTATGACAACAATAACTTAGATGGGGAAGAGAAAAGGAATTAAACCTGCACAGACTAAGAAGATAAGAGGCTATCAGAAAATGACCTATCTTATCTACAAGATTTTTTATACAAACCTCATGGTAAATACTAAACAAATAATCAGAACAGAAATACAAATGATAACTAAAGAGAAAACTGAGAAAACCATCATAGAGACAACCAAACTGAACTGGAAGTCTGAAATACACAGGATGAGAAACAAGGGAAATACAGAACAAAAAGAAAATGAGAGAGAAAATGGCAGCATTAAGGACTTATATATCAATAATCACTCTAAATGTAAATGGACTGAGTTTTCCAATCAAAAGACACAGAGTGGTGGGATGGATTAAAAAACAAGACCCAACAATAAGTGGCCTCATCTCTAAAGACAAACACAGGCTCAAAGTGAAGGGTCAGATGATATTCCAAGCTAATGGCAAAAAAAGAAAACAGGTGTTGCCATACTTTTATCAGACAAAGTAGACTTCAAAATAAAACAGGCACTAAGAGACAAAGAGGGGCAGTATATAACGATAAAAGGGACACTCCACCAATAATATATAACACCTATAAACATACATGCACCCAATGTGGCAGCACCAAAGTACATGAAGCAACTATTAACAGACCTAAAAGGAGACATTAACAACAACACAGTAACAGTAGGGGACCTCAACATCCCACTTACACCAATGGATAGATCATCTAGGCAGAAAGTGAACAAGGAAACAGTGGATTTAAACAAAAATCTAGACCTGATGAAGTTCATAAATATATAGAGAATACTCCATCCAAAGCAGCAGAATATACCTTCTTCTCAAGTGCACATGGAACATTCTCAAGGATAGACCATATGTTGGGAAACAAGGAAAGCCTCAATAAATTTAAGAAGACTGAACTCATATCAAGCATCTTTTCCAACCATAATGCTATGAAACTAGAAATCAACTACAAAGAAAGAGCTAGGAAAGGGACAAAGATGTGAAGACTAAATAACAAGCTTCTGAACAATCAATGGATCACTGAAGAAATTAAAGGAGAAATCAAAAAATATCTGGAGAAAAATGAAAATACAACATACATGGGCCGGCCCGGCAGTGCAGTGGTTAAGTTCGCACGTTCTGCTTCTCGGCGGCCCAGGGTTTGCCAGCTCAGACACCGGGAGCGGACATGGCACCAATTGGCAGGCCATGCTGTGGTAGGCGTCCCACATATAAAGTAGAGGAAGATAGGCACAGATGTTAGCTCAGGGCCAGGCTTCCTCAGCAAAAAAGAGGAGGACTGGCAGTAGTAGTTAGTTCAAGGCTAATCTTCCTCAAAAAAAAAAGAAAAGAAAAGAAATACAACATATGTACTCATGTGATGCAGCAAAAGTAGTCCTAAGAGGGAAATTCATAGTAATACAGACCTACCTTAACAAACAAGATTAATCTCAAATAAGCAATCTTAAACTACACCTCACCGAATTAGAAAAAGAAGAACCAACAAAACCCAAAGTCAGCAGGAGGGAAATAATAAAAATTAGAGCAGAAATAAATGAAATTGAAACCAAAAAACAGCAGACAGGATCAATGAAACAAAGAGCTGATTCTTTGAGAAGATAAACAAAATTGATAAACCCTTAGCCAGACTCACTAAGAAAAAAAGAGAGAAGACCCAAATAAATAAAACTAGAAATGAAATAAGAGAAATTACAACAGATATCACAGAGATACAAAGGATTCTAAGAGAATACTATGAAATACTATATGCCAACAAATTGGGCTAGCTAGAAGAAATGGATAAATTCTTAGACTCAGACAACCTCCCAAAACTGAATCAAAAAATAAGAATCTGAATAGATCTATCACAAGTAAAGGGATTGAAACAGTAGTGAAAAACCTCCCCCAAAATAAAATACCAGGACCAGATGGCTTCTCTGGAGAATTCTACCAAACATTCAAAGAAATTTTAACACCTATCATTCTCAAACCATTCCAGAAAGTTGAAGAATTCAGAACACTTCCTAACACATTTTACAAAGTCAACACCACTCTGATTCCAGACAAGGATAACACAAAGAAGGAAAATTACAGGCCAATATCACTGATGAACAAAGAGCAAATATCCTCAACAAAATATCAACAAACCGAATACAGAAATACATCAAAAAGATCAAACATCATGATCCAGTAGCATTTATATCAGGGATGCAATGATGGTTCAACATCCACAAATCAATCCATGTGGTACATCACATTAACAAAATGAGGAATAAAAACCACATGATCATCTCAATAGATGCTAGGAAAGCATGTGACAAGATCAAACATGCATTTACTATAAAAACTCTCAATAAGATGGCTATAGGGGCCAGCCCGGTGGCACAGCAGTTAAGTTTGCATGTTCCACTTGGCGGCCTGGGGTTCACCGGTTTGGATCCCGCTTGTGGACACGGCACTGCTTGGCAAGCTATGCTGTGGTAGGCATCCCGCATATAAAGTAAAGGAAGATGGGCAAGGATGTTAGCTCAGGGCCAGTCTTCCTCAGCAAAAAGAGGAGGATTGGTGGCAGATGTTAGCTCAGGGCTAATCTTCCTTAAAAAAAAAAAAAAAAGATGGGTATAGAAGGAAAGTACCTCAACATAATAAAGGCCATATATGACAAACCCACAGCCAACATCATACTCAACAGGGAAAAACTGAAAGCCAGCCCTCTGAGAACAGGAATAAGACAAGGATGCCCAATCTCACCACTCTTATTCAACAAGGTACTGGGGGTTTTGGCCAGAGCAATTAGGAAAGAAAAAGAAATAAAAGAAATCCAAATAGGCAATGAAGAAGTGAAACTCTCACTGTTTGCAAATGACATGATTTTATAGACAGAAAACCTAAAGAATCCATCAGAAAACTATTAGAAATAATCAACAACTACAGCAAAGTTGCAGGGTACACAGTCAACTTAGAAAAATCAGTTGCATTTCTATATTCTAACAACTACTAGAAGAAAGAGAACTCAAGAATACACTCCCATTTACAATCACAACAAAAAGAATAAAATATCTAGGAATAAATTTAACCAAAGAAGTGAAAGACCTATACAAGAAAAGTATAAGACACTATTGAAACAAATTGATGATGACATAAAGAAATGGAAAGATATTCCATGCACGTGGACTGGAAGAGTAAATATAGTCAAAACGTCTATCTGACCTAAAGCAATCTACAGATTCAATGCAATCCCATCAGAATTCCAATGATATTCTTCAGGGAAATAGAACAAAGAATCCTAAAACTCATATGGGGCAACAAAAGACCCCAAATTGCTGACGCAGTCCTGAGACAAATGAAGAAAGCTGGAGGCATCACAAAGCTACAGTAATCAAATCAGCCTGGTAATGGTATAAAAACAGACACACAGATCAATGGAACAGAACTGAAAGCCCAGAAATAAAACCACACAACTACAGACAACTAATCTCTAACAAAAGAGCCAAGAACATACAATGCAGAAAGGAAAGTCCCTTCAATAGATGATATTGGGAAAACTGGACAGCCACATGCAAAAGAATGAAAGTAGACCGTTATCTTTCACCATAGACAAAAATTAAGTCAAAATGGATCAAAGACTTGGAGGTAAGACCTGAAACCATTAAACTCCTAGAAGAAAATACAAGCAGTACATTCTTTGACATCAGTCTTAGAAGGATCTTTTCGAATACCACCTCTACTCGGACAGGGGAAACAAAAGAAAAAATAAACAAATGGGACTTCATCAGACTAAAGAGCTTCTGCAAGACAAAGGAAACATGAACAAAACAAAGACAACTCACCACGTGGGAGAAAATATTTGCAAATCATATATCCAACGTGGGGTTAATCTCCAAAATACATAAAGAACTCACAACTCAACAGCAAAAACACCAACAACCCGATCCAAAAACAGGCAGAGGATATAAACAGATATTTTTCCAAAGAGGATATACAGATGGCCAATAGGCACACGAAAAGATGTTTAACATCACTAATCATCAGGGAAATACAAATCAAAACTACACTAAAAAACCACCTTAGACCTGTCAGAACAGCTATAATCACCAAGACAAAAAATAACAAATGTTGGAGAGGATGTGGAGAAAACGGAACCCTCATACGCTGCTGGTGGGAATGCAAACTCGTGCAGGCACTGTGGAAAACAGTATGGAGATTTCAAAAAAAAAGAAAAGAATATCATACAACCCAACTATCCCACTACTGGGTATTTATCCAAAGAACTTAAAAGCAACAACGTAAAAGGACTAAGCACCCCTATGTTCACTGCAGCATCATTCACAATAGCCAAGACGTGGAAGCCACCCAAGTGCCCATCAACTGATGACTGGATAAAGACATTGTATATATATATATATATATATATATATATATATATATATATACACGATGGAATACTACTCAGCCATAAAAAAAGACAAAATAGTCCCATTCCCAACAACATGGATGGACCTTGAGGGTATTATGTTAAGTGAAACAAGCCAGACAAAGACAAACACCATACGATTTGTCTCATATGATTCCACTCATATGTGGAAGATAAACTAACACATGGACAAAGAGAACAATTAGTGGTTACCAGAGGGGAAGGAGGGTGGAGGGTGGGCATTGATATGGTAACTGACAATAATGTACAACCGAAATTTCACAATGTTGTAAATTATGATGACCTCAATAAAATTTTTAAAAAATAATAAAAACTAAACTATATAACACAGCAATTACACTCTTAGACATTTACCCCAGAAAAATGAGAACTTATCTTCACTCAAAATTCTGTACATAAATGTTCATAGAAGCTTTATTCATAACAGCCTCAAAGTGGAAACAACCTCAATATCCTTCAACGTAAAATAATTAAACAAACTGGTAGTACATCCATACTGTGGAATACCACTCATCAATAAAAATGAATAAATATTACTGTAATCAAGAACTTGGATGAAGCTCTAGGGAGTCTGGCTGTGTGCAAAAGCCAAACCCCAAAGTTACATACCATATGATTCCATTTATACAGTTTTGAAAAGACAAGGGGGTGGGGGGTCAGTAAGGGAGGGTGATAGGTATTGTAGTAATAAAAGGGAAACAACAGGGATTCTTGTGATGACGCAACTATTCTGTATCTGGACCATCAATTCCAATATCGTGTATGGGATACTGTACTGTAATTCTGCAAGGTGTTGCCTCAAGGGGAAAATGGGTAGAAAGTACATGAGATCTTGCTGAAGTATTTCTTAAAACTGTATGTGAATCTACAATTATCTCAAAATAAACGGTTTAATTGCAAAGAGAAGCCTGAAAATGAAACATTTATAAACTGGGGAAAGAGAGAAGAATGCTAGCATTTCTACTTTTAATTAAAAAAGAAAAAATTTGGTTAGGTTAACCAAAATATCCAAGAACAATTAGAAAACAATACAAAACAGTTTATATATTTAAGTTTTAAATTAAATGCCAAAGCACTTTTTAAAGATATAAATCTAAACTAAAACTCTTAGAAGAAAACATAGGGCAAAAGCTTCATGACATTGGATTTGGCAATGAGTTCTTGGCTATGACATGAAAGCCAGAGGCAACAAAAGAAAAATCAGACAAATTGGATTTCATGAAAACTTAAAAATTATTGTGCATCAAGCTACTATCAACAAGAGTAAAATGGCAATCGACAGAATAAGAGAAAATATTTGCGAATCATATATCTGATTAATATCCAGAATACAGAGAACTCCTAAAGTTCAACAACAAAATAACCTGACTCAAAATTGGGCAAAGGGTTTGAACAGACATTTCTCCAAAGAAGATAAACAAATAAGCACACTAAAAGTGCTTATGGTCAATAAGCACATGAAAAGATGTTCCATATCACTCATCTGCAAGTCAAAACTACAATGAGATATCACTTCACACCCATTAGGATGGCTACTATCACAAAATCCGCAAAAAAAACAGAAAATAACTGTTGGCAAAGAGGTGTTGAAATTAGACTCCGTATGCACTGTTAATAGGGATGTAAAATAGTGCAACCACTGTGGAAAACAATATGGCAGTTCCTCAAAAAATTAAAAATAAAATTACCATATGATCCAGGAATTCCACTTGTGACTATATACCCAAAGAATTGCAAGAAGGGTCTGAAAGAGATATTTGTACACCTATGTTTATGGAAGCATTATTCACGACAGATAAAATGTGGAAGCAAACCAAGTGTCCATTATAGATGAACAGTTAAGCAAAACATAGTATATACAATGGAATACTCAGCCTTAAAAAGGAAATTCTGACATGTGCTACAAGATGGATGAATGCTGAATACAATACGCTAAGTGAAATAAGCCAGACGCAAAAGGACAAATACTATATGGTTCCATTTATATGAGGCACTTAAAGCAGTAAAATCTTAGAGACAGTAGAATGGTGGTTGCCAGCGGCTGGGAGGAAGGAGGAAGGAATAGGGAGTCACTATTTATTGTGTATAGAGGTGCAATTTTGCAAGATGAAAAGAGTTCTAAAGATGGATAGTGGTAATTGATGCACAACAATATATACTTAAAAAAACTGAACTGTACACTTAAAAGAGGTTAAGATAGTAAATTTTACGTTATGTGTATTTTACTACAATTATTTTTTTAATTTAAGCTATAAATCCAAAGGAGGGGAAACTTCTTAAATATCTGGGGAAGCTCCAGTGGAAACAATGACTTGAGCTGGGCTTGATGGATGAGCACACATTCGTGTACAAAGAGGCCAAGCAGGAGTTGTAAAACAATGACTAAAAAATTTAACGATGAAAATGCTTCCACTTTCATCTATAACCATTTGCCTATACCTCAGAAATAAAACAGGCCAACATTTAAATTTTAATTTTCCAGAAACTGTGGACACAAATTACCAAAAGTTTATCATTTCTTTAAAAATCAGCTTCCAAATATCCAAGATAGGTGATTTTAGTATTTATATTACATTATTCCTACAGATGTGTCAGTAAAACGTAACTTGATCTTCGCAAGTAATGCAAGTACCTTATAACAGAGTATTCCCAATTCCTTCCTCCCATCCGTTTTAACATTGCTGTCATTAATTTCACTTATCCATAAACTATCACCACTGAATACACTGGTGCTATTATTAGCAACAATGGTGGATATCTGTCATTATTCATTTGTCAAAACCCAAAGAATGTACACCACAAAGAGTAAACCCGAATGTAAACTGAGAGTTAATAATGTATCAATATTGGTTCACCAATTCTAAGAAACATGCTGCAGTTAATAATATGGGAAACGGCAGGGAGGGGGTGGAGTATATGTGAACTCTATACTTTCCTCTCAATTTTTTGGAAACCTGAAACTACTCAAAAAATAAAGTCTATTTTTAAAAACCTGAGATTACAAATTACACACTGCTTTAGGACAAATCTTTCCATGGAACTTCTTGGCTCAAATATTGACGCTAACATTTTTTGTAAACTGAGGTGTATTCCAGTTATTTCTAAAATTAAAAACAATCATCTATGACAAATTGTCATCTGACAAAGAAAAAAAAAGGTGTATTAACCCAAGGTTTCCTCATTTATGTGAACCCACACTTTTTTCCTATAACACTTATTAAAAATGTTCTGGAAAAAAAAAGTAGAAGAGTTCTGGGGATTAATGCACAGCACTGTGATGGGTTATAGTTAACAATACTGTATTATACACTTCAAACTTGCTAAGAGAGTAGATCTTACATGTTTTTACCACAAAAAAGAAAAGGTAATTACGTGATATGATGGAAGCATTAGCTAATGCAACCGTGGTAATCATACTTTAATATACGTGTATCAAATCAACACGTTGTACCCCTTAAACTTACACAATCTTATATGTCAACTATATCCCAAGAGAGCTGGGGTGGGGGAACAATGAGATTTGAAAAGAGGTACAAAATAAACATTTGGCACATAAAAAGATAGTGCTATTCTAAAGAGATTCTACTTCAGAACACACCTAGGAAAATGCTGGTATAAGGGAAAAACCAAGAGTCAGGAAACCTGGATTTATCTTTCTAATCTCACTTATATCACTAACAAACTAGATGACCTCTAGGATTTCACTTCCTCTCTCTGGGCCAACAGTTTCCTCTTCTGTTAATTAAAAAGGAAAGGAAAGGTAGTTACCTAGACCATTTCAGAGTTAGTGACTGTCACTGATAAAATCCATTGAGCGAGAGGAAAATATCAGCATTCTAAGGAACGTATCTTTCATTTATACCAAATTATCTCTTAAATATATCACAAGGAAGTATAAGATCAAGTTCAGCAAAACATGTAAATTGACAAAAATAAACCCTAGGGTGTAACAAAAGTCCTGTGCACCCCAATGTTTATTGCAGCACTGTTTACAATAGCCAAGACGTGGAAGCAACCTAAGTGCCCATCAACAGACGAATGGATAAAGAAGATGTGGTACATATATACAATGGAATACTACTCAGCTGCAAAACAGAACAAAATCATTCCATTTGCAATAACATGGATGGACCTTGAGAGAATTATGTTAAGTGAAATAAGCCAGCAAGAGAAAGATAATCTGTGCATGACTCCACTCATATGAGGAATTTAAAACTATGGACCAAGAACAGTTTAGTGGATACCAGGGGAAAGGTGGGGTGAGGGGTGGGCACAAAGGGTGAAGTGGTGCACCTACAACATGACTGACAAACATTAATGTACAATTGAAATTTCACAAGATTGTAACCTATCAATAACTCAATAAAAAAAAAATGATAAAACAACAAAAAAAATAAAATAAAATAAACCCTAGGGTGTAAGCAGTGGCAAAGATCTCCTGGGAAACGTTTATTGTGTGTATAAACTACATAAGTAGAGAGTTTACTATTATAATCAAATAAAGGACCAGAATAACTCTAATTTAATGATATTCATAATTATTACTGTGCATTACACTGAATACTAAGCAGTTAAGGAAAATGTTTACAAGTAGCATTATTTTTTTCAGAGATAAACCAAAAAGCAGTTAAGGAACAGCAAGGTTCAAGAATCCATTTCTCTATCACTAAACACACCTTCAAGAGGAAGTTAAAGAGCTGAACAGTAGTAGAAGGGATCAACTTCTACATAAATCAACCCAAGGATTTTTGCTTCTCTAACAAAGGATACTCAGTCTTCCAAATTTTCTTTCTCCCCTGCCCATTCCCACAGCCAGACAATGCTAGAGAAAGCAAGTACAGTGTGATTAAATGGAAGCTCCTGGGTGGCAAGAAAAATTCCTGATCCCCTTACTGAAGATTAATCAGACTGCTATCCTAACGTTGAAGGATGATCTCAAGCAACAGAAGGAAACAGAGGGAAGAATTTTGTAGTTAAAAAGAGGGGTTATCAAGTACTTGTTAGTATGCATAATAAATTATAAAGTATTAAAATATACAATTTAATTAATATATTTATGATTCAACTAAAAATAAAAGGTACTATTGCTAGTGCATCTATAATTACATACTGAGAAGATCCAAGCATATCATCTAAAAATCTATTAGCAATGTTTTAAAGTCCTCAGTAGAATTTAGTAGGCAATAAACAAATGAAAAATTAACCTCTATTTAAATATCCAGTGAGAATACAAATAACAAAATAGCCCCATTCATAACAGCAGCAGCTCTCACCCTCCCTCAATTGTTTTTGAAATAAATTTAACAAAAAAATACATATTTCTAGGGGCTGGCCCCGTGGCCGAGTGGTTAAGTTCGCGCGCTCCGCTGCAGGCGGCCCAGTGTTTCGTCGGTTCGAATCCTGGGCGCGGACATGGCACTGCTCGTCAGACCACGCTGAGGCAGCGCCCCACATGCCACAACTAGAGGAACCCACAATGAAGAATACACAACTATGTACCGGGGGGCTTTGGGGAGAAAAAGGAAAAAATAAAATCTTTAAAAAAAAAAAAAAAAAAATACATATTTCTTAATAATACCAAGAAATATGCATACTAAGAAGAAACAGGGATATGACAAGAAGAAAATCATAAACTCCACTGAATGGCATAAACTATTTAATAAACAGAAAAGGTATCTTCCTAGAAAGAGATATGCTATTGTAAAGGTATCAATTACTTCCTAAATTAATCTATAAATTCAAAGCACTCTCAATCAACATACAAACAAGATTTCTGGAAATAAGAATGATTCAAGTCCACCTGGAAAATTCTTTGAAAAGTAGAGTAATAAACTGACACTTCTAGATATTAAGCATACTATAATGAGAAAAGAAAAGATCAAGATAGCATAGTATTATCATAACAAAAACAGTAAGAAAGAAAATAACACAGATTACGTAAATATATTTGGGAATTTACTATTGCTAACGAGAATTTTAGCTGTAAAAAGATGATTTATTCAACAAATAGTGTTACAACAACTGGTTAGAAATTTGGAGAGAATAAATCTAGATGATTATTTCACTCCTTAAAGGAAAACTTAGGTTATTATTTTTATAATCTTGTCACGAATTTTTTCTAAGAATATCATTAAGCCCCCAAAATGCAGAAAGACTGACAAATTTGACTACACTAAAATTTAGACTTCCAGAAAAACTTAAATTCAAAAACATTTTTAATTTCTACATAATAAACACCATAACCAAAGCATATAAGCAACAAACCAACTAAATCCATAGGGAACACAAAAGACATACAAATAGGTAATTCCTAAAAGAATTCTTTACATTTATCTTGCCAACGTCACAATTAGTTAACAGATTTACATCTATGCAATCTGACTCCAAAGCCTATTATCTTATATATATAACTATATTGCCTGCCTCAGATTTGCACAAGTATTTTAAGACAGCTAATATCCAACCTCTTCAACAATACACATACAGAGGTACTCTTATATACTACTGATTAAAGTATAAATTGATACAAACTCTCCAGAGGGAATTTGATTCTATGTATCAATTTTAACTACATACATAGCAAAATGCACTTTGGGTATTTATCCACCAGAAAAAATTCATATAAAAGTGCAAAAATTTATGTGCAAAGAGTACAATAAACCTATATTCTGTACAGCATTGTTATGTTTAACAACCTAGAAACACTCCTATTAACACATATACATATCTACTATATTCCCTTATATATAAATGAAATATATCTTCCATTTTTACTTAAAGATATTTATACATGTATACACCTGCACACTGATATGTTGGAATATATATAGAAATCTTCAGAAGAATACACAACACATTAAGAGTATCAGTGGGAGATGGGATTATAGAGAATTTTCTTCTTCTACAGTATACATTTCTGTACTTGAATTTTTATAACCAGAAATAAAAATTAAGGTAATTGTTTTAGCCCTTTGCCTATCAAAAAGCCTCTCACTGCTTGTACCTTATCCAGCCTTCCTAGCCTACTCTACAGTATCTCCCTCTATACATAGTTAAAAGACAGAATTGAGAGAAATAGTATTGATTTCAATAACTAAGGTCAAGGATACTATCTTAACATCAGGTATCTCCGACAAATCAAACTGCATCTACTATACTCTGTCTCAGAGATTCTGCAGCTAGCCCCAGGACAATTAACTAATCCTTTTGAAGTCCCCAGAGATTAACAGGGCACCCAAAGAATCCATTTGCTGCTGCCAGGATCCTTATCTTTTCCTAGAAGACTGAAAGTATATCTATTCTAGTCACAAAAAGATATCCCAGTATGCCTCTTAAATCATTTCCAAAATCTCCAGGGATGAGGAAGTCAAACCAATTTATTCTAGGCTGGGTGATAGCCTTGGCAAAGAGATTCATTTTTAGATTACAGGATTCTTGAACGGCCCTATACAAATGAAACAATCTTCCCACCTCACTGTCCAAGATTCTAGAATTCATCTAAGGTTTGAAATTCCAAGGACACCATTATCAGGAAGATAGATACGTGCTCCAAACTTTGGGATCATACAAACAATATAACCTCAATATGGACAGACACAGTTGCATCAAAATTACTGCACTCATACTAAAATCGAGATCCAACATATGTCTATAAGGAGCTTATCCAACATAGACAATACAAGTACTGATTCCTTTGCATCCACCTTTCACATAGTCATCAGGATAACTGAGAAATGAAATATTTCACTTAAGTGTATTTTACCAGATATTACATTTTAGAATTTTATCCCTTTAGAAATACTTTGCAAATTAATCAGACTACAGGGACATCTGACTGAAAATGTCTGTATGAACAAATGTTTACCTCATCTCTCTTATCAAAAAAAGTACAGAAACAAAACTAATTCTCATTGTCAGAGATAAATTACAAATATAGAAAGGGAAAACATTAGAATGAACCCCACGGTGCTGGATCAGAACTGGAGATATCATTGTGACATCATACTATATTTATAGAAATAAATATAGATGTAAATGTGAATGTGCACATCAAAATATCCTTTTGCTCTATACACTAACAAGGCCTGGCAGCAGCAACACTCTAAGAGCAATAAACACAAGAAGTGTTCAGATCTTGGCTTCTAAGTACCATTTTCCACTAAACACACCTGGAGCAAGTTTGAAGCTACGTCTGGAACATGATATTGTGTTAGACACAAGGAAGTGCTCAAAGAAGGAAGAGTTATGTCAAAAAGAAAATAAGCCAGCTGGAAGGGATTCCCATTAGCCAAATCAAGAATAATTTGAGAATCAAAATAAATGATAATGGATTATAACCCAGTGAATATAAACACGAATATATGTAGATGTAAACAGACAAATAAATTAAAAATCTGATGAAGAGCAAAATATTTACATACCCACACAAAAAATAAGGAAAAAGTACCTAGACATAGGAGACGTCTGGTAGTTACCACCTTAACCATATAATCAATGACTATCAGTACTGGGACAACTGAAATTGACCGCCACCTGGTAAGATGAAATGAGAAGAACGCAGCATCACTTCCATGATAACCCTACTAAAGATCTAATCCTGAAAATTTAATCAAAGATCTAATAAAAATATCGGAGAAATGCAAATTAAGAGGTATTCTACATAATAACTAGATCTATAATCTTCTAAAGTGCCAAGGCCCTGAATGTAAAGGGAAGACAAATTGTTCCAGATTAAAGGAGACCAACAGACATGACAACTAAATGTAACACATGATTCTAAACTGGATCCTTTTTCTCTCAAAGACACTGAGACAACACCTAACAGATTTAGGTGTCAGTAATGTATTCCTGTTAACTTCCTAATGTCGATGGTTATGATGTCATTATGTAGGAGAATGTCCTTACTTGGAGGAAATAAACATTACAGTATTTGGGGGTGTTGGGCACCACGTGGGCAACATACTGTCAAATGGTTCAAAAACAAAAAAATTCTTTGTACTATGCTTCCAACTCTTCTGTTTTTCATCATTCCAAACTTTAAAATATGAAAAAAAAATTACAAAAAATCTATAGGAGTACTGGAAAACCTGGGAGTGGTCTATCTACAGATAAGAACAGAAAGGAACTTGTAGAGAATACAAAGTGGATTGGTGGGGAAACGAAAGTAAAACATAACACGTCTGAGGAACCAGATACACAAAACAAACATAAAGTGGGATCTCCAAAAGGAATAAGTTTTCTTAGCAAGACATATTGGGAGAAATGTGTCCTAGGCAGTCAGCCCAGTAATAAAACCACAGCGGAACAGCTGCATAGTTAAGGCCTCCAGCAGAGCTCTCTGTGCAGTGGGAGATCTGACCCTCAGGCAGCATTAACTGTGAAAACAGGGGTTTATTATCTCCTGAGGGAGAGGAAACACGTGAAAGAGGACAAGCTACCCACATACCCTCAAGGAGAAACCCATATATACCAAAGCAAGAACAGGGATTCACTTGGACTGGGGAAATACAGTTAAATGACCAATATAGTCAAGTCTAGACCATAAGATAAAACTTTAGCCACAATGAAAAATCTAACATTTGAGCGAAAACCAAAAGCATGATAAATATACTAAGCACAAGAAAATCAAAAATTTGATCTATCTCTTGAATTTGATCAATCTCTTGAATCTTCTTCAGAGATGCAAGTTACATGTAGAAGAAATATACAACTAAAAAAATAAAAATCAACTTCTAAGAAAAAGCAAGAGTTCTCAGAAACTCTAATCCTCGCCCCCAAAAAGTAATGAAATAATTGAAAAGAACTGACGACCAAATTAGTATGCTAAAAGATCAAGCCTCAGGATTCTCCCAGAATTTCATACCAGAAGACCAAAAAAAAAAAAAATCAAAAGAAGTAATGAAAAGCTCCATAAATCCCAACACCCATCTAAGTTCTCAAGTGTAGTGCGTGGGCCTTTCAACTCCTGAGAAACTTTCAAGGAGTCTTCAAGGTGAAAACGATTTTCATAATAATACTAAAACATCATTTGCCCTTTCCCATTGTATTCACAGCAATGGTGAGTAAAACTGCTAGCACCTTAGGACAAATAAGGGCAGTGGTATCAAGCTATACTAGCACCACTACATATTCTGATTTCTTCTTAAATGTCACTTTCACTTAGGAATAACTTTAATGGAGCAGTAAAGAAATCTCAACTTTTCAATATGTCATCTTCATATTCTATGTGAAGGAATGGCAATCTCAAGGAAAAGCACTTGAGAGCACTGGTGTAATTATGTTGAGTTATGAGCTAAATTAGCCTTTCTTTCATGGAACATCATTTTGACCCAAAAGAACAAACGACAAACTATGATTGTTACACAGACTCAGGAATCTGGCAGACATTTTCTCAAAAATAAACCAATCTAGTAACTTCAAGCGAAAAACATTAATACCATTTGCTACCAATGATTAATATTAGAACTTCCAAGTGAAAATTTAGAATTGTAAAAAACTTGTATCTGCCACCCTGAGTTTGACAGCTTCATAGTATTAAAGACTTTTCTGATGAGATTAGTAGTGATATTAACAAAATTTTTTGTTTGCTACTACATAATTAAACATGTCAACATTTGGAAAAAACGTGTGACTCAATGAACCAGTATTTCCCAAACATAGTGTTACAAAATCATCAACAGGTAAAAGATTCAAAGTGCAAGATAAACCATGGATTTTCAGGTAACAAGAAATCAAAAATTCATTAATACAGTTCCAAATCCAACACTGCAGCTAACCTTTAAAAAACTACCACTGGTCAAATTTTAGTGTGCTATCAAAGAATACCCACAATTATCTACAAAGGCTGTGAAAATACGCCTTCCTTTTCCAACCATATATCTGTATAATGCTGGATTTTCTTCATATAACTTCAACTAAAACAACATATTGCAAGATTGAATGTAGAAGCAAACATGAGAATCAAGCTGTTTTCTCTTCAACCAGACATCAGAGACTTGCAATAATATATAACAATGCAACTCTTTTTGCTAAAGATCTGTTTTGGAAAACAGTAATTTTTTAATTAAAACAGTGTTATGTTAACATGCAATCATTTATTATTATTTTTAAATTAATTTTTTTAAATGTCCAATATGGGAAATATAATAAATACAACCCACATAAACCAAAGCTCTGTGGGGTTCTCAATAACCTATAAGAATATAAAGGGATCTAAGACCAGAAAATGTGATAAGAGCTGCCTTAGGGATATTACTATTACTTGTAATTATACTATGTTATAACAGAATGAATCTTCCCAGGGACAAATGATATGTATAAGATACTCAGCCCCAAAGCAAGCTGTCTGGGACTGCTGTATTTTCTAAGTTAGTCAGTCTTCTTTCCATTTTTCTATTCCCTGACTGTAACACCAAAGGCCATAACTTTGCGATGCTGTCAATGTGCCTTTCTCACCCTTTCTAGGACACCAAAAAGGCAGGAAACAGCTCACTGCGTACAAAGTAAATGGGCTCTGAATAAGGATGTCCCTATGAATGAAGTCCTCTGACTTTATTACAACCATTCTGATTACTCAGATGTCTTTTTGATTATTTGCTAATTTTTCTACTGTATTCTATATACATAAAGTCATAGATTAAAAAAAACCTCCAGATAAGTAGAATTATCTTTCATTAACTTAGTTTTTAGGTATTCTTTTCTATTGTCTTACAAACTATCATTTATAAAGTCTTACAAGGCCTTCTTACAATGGTATGTGGGAAAAAACCAGAAGTGACAAGACTAAAGTGAGTGACAGAATTCCACTGTGCTTACTTCATAAAAACAAAGGCAATTTCAAAATTTTAGGGACAACACAGAAGACATCTAACTTGAGAGGTAGGACAGAAAGGAACAATGGAGAAGGAAAGTACAGAGGATATAAGCTTGTGTGTTTTAAGAGGCCAAAAGCATAATAAAACAAGAAGGTATAGGGGGTTGTAGAGTCTTAATACAAGAAAACATAGCAACCTGATCTGAACAGAGGTAACCCTGGGGATATTAAACAGGAAAAAAAGAATGGAAGAAACAAAGCACAAAAAAAACAAAATATATTAATGAATATCAGATTAAAATATCGGCATGTAAACTGAGTTGGAATGCAAAAGGGATATTCAGAATTGAATGGGGCTAATCAAATAAATTTTTTCTATTCATGTTTTGAACGGTCTTTAGGTATAAATACGGACTAATAAAGTTTAGAAAAGAAAGGAAGGGCAAAATATAAGTAAGAAACAACAGCTGAACATGGAGAAAATAGGGGAAGTAAATGAAGATAACAGTAATAATAGGAACCTAAAGGAATTAGAAGAAAAAGCTGAATAATGGCTAGATTTCTTTTTTACAATTAGCAAACACAAGACGGAGGAGAAAGCTAAAAGGTAAATCTGAAAAATGGGTGTAGCCTCGTTCAAGAGTTAGTGATGATAGGCACCAAGAAAGAAACAAAAAACAAATAATGTGAGTAAATCAAAGAAAAGTGGAAGGCAGAAATGCTAAGCTTATTTCCTCAGAAAATTCAAAAGTGGGTACTATAAAGCATAATTCATGTATGCATTTTCTAGGACAGAGCAAACAGTGAGCATTCAAAAACAATAATCTATTGTCAACAGCTAAACACAGGTACAACATACGTTGTCAGCAAAGGAAAAGAGAAAGACATTTTTAGGACCTCATAATACAGGTGTTCCCAGAAAAAAACAAAGCATATAACAGAGAAATGGATGAGCAAAGGAAAGAGTCAAAATAAAAATGCAAGCAACAAAGTGTGTTTAAAGAGAATTTAGATAAGTAGCAATTATAGAAAAGAAAATTACTTTGCTATCCAACATCACTAAAATTCTGCATAATCCCAAATACTTTGTAAACACTGCCAGAAACTACTTCTATATCAAAAACATTTTAAACTCTAAGTCATGTTACCTATAAGCAATTATTTAAAATAAATGCCTAAGTATGCACCTAATTTTCTGAAATTTTAAAGTGTGTTTATCAAAGTAAGGTAGTGTGTACTACCAAGAGCTCAATACCAATACAGTCACATGTCACATAATGATGGGATATATTTTGAGAAATATTTCATTAGGCCATTTCGTCACTGTGCAAACATCAGAGAGAGTACTTACACAAGATGGTACAGCCTACTCTACACCTAGGCTACAGGGTACTAATCTTATGATACCACTGTCATATATGTGGCCCATCGTTGAGTGAAACTGTTATGTGATGCATGACTGTATCTGTAAAATAACTGAATTTTAGAGATTTGCCAATGTGATATATGTAAAACATCTGTAACTACAGTTATCACTTCATTAAGAAACAACAGGCACTAAATATTTCGTTTCCATATTTGAACCTCTCGAAGCTTTTCATACATCAAAAGTTTGCAATAGCTTGTTCTCAAACAGCAGGCTGACTTCATAACATAATATTCAAATTAATTAGTTGAAGAATCAAGTTTACTACTATTGAAAACTCCTAAGTACCTTCAATAAACAGTGTCATTAAATGTGCATTTGTGCAATATAAGCAAGCACTCTGAAGTACTCTATACTTGCCAATTTAATCTATGAAAGCCCACACAATACTAAGAAGAATATACAAAATTTGAAGCTATTTAAAAATATTTTAGCTGATTATCGCTTTTTTAACCTCTTTTCAAACCACTGTCATATTTTAAACAAGGTTTTAAAAATATTTATACTCTGACAAGAGTATAATGCCTAAAATTCATTAATTCAGTGCTAAACTAACAAAATTCTAAGGAAACCACAAAGTAAATTTTGCCTTGTTGAAGGGAAAAAGGAATCGAAGGTAATTATAAAGGTCAACGCCTCACTTTTAAAAATGTGTGGTCTGCGTCTAAACATGCTATTGCTCCCTAAAGAAAAACAGCAATCAACAACTATATCTAAAAACAGGAATTTAAGTAGTTCTTTTCAAGTGCTACAATACTTTTTCACACGTAAAATTTACTAACGCAGAGAAACATCTTCACAGAGTGATAATTCTCTATAAAAGACTTGCTCTATTAAGGCTTTGTTGCTCTGAGGCCAAGTATAAGCCAAATAAGGAAACCGAAGTTCAATGCCATTTATTTTGTTCCACTCTTTCAGATGCCCAAGAATAACCTCTTTTGCTGCCTAATGATACGTTCCAAAATGAAAAAGTAGATCAGTTATTTACTTTAAATTCCTTGATAAAGCTACTTTGACTTAAGAGGAATTACTTGATGGCTCACAAATCTTACCAACAATTTTCTTTTAACAAGAAGGATCTTTAGAGACTAAGCTCTGGGGAAAAGATCAAAACAATATATAGCAATAAATAGTTAAAAGAGTCTTATTTTGCAATATACTTAATAAAGTAACAACAAGCAAGTTGTGAAATAATTTGATCTTCCTATTTAAAACCTACCTTTTCTCCTCTTTGAGATAAAGAAAGCCAACTATTTTTCTTGGGGTACCATGGGCAAATTAAACATCAATTTATATTTAAGATATACCTACAATAGAAAACCATATTTATCTAATATTTATCCAAAAGCACAGTATTATCTTTCACCTCCCTCACCCACAAAAATACTGGGGAAAAAAAACAAACTTAAAAAGACACACTAAAACACCACTGAAGAAACCGTTTTGTGTTTGCTGCGACCAAAACTAGTTTGATCGATAAAGACACAGACTGGGTCAGAAGTGTTTATAACCCTGCCCGGTGGAATGTCTCTCACGCTTCACTAACTCCTGCCTCTACAGTAGGGACCTATCACTTATTAGGCAGAACCGGCCAAAACATTTGGGCCAACACAAAAATGTAAATACTGTACTATTCAAAAAGCACAGCTGTTGATCACAACGTGATTCCCACGAAAATCGTTTTAAGCATTTTACTTTCCTTCGTATAAATTCTGCTCTGAACTGCAGAGAAGTCCTAACAAATCAAACTACTTACAGGTGTTTTTGTTTGTTTTTTAATTATAACTATTTATCCATAACACTTAGACTTTCTCCTTTTTCTCCCTACTAGGTCAGTTACCCGAAAAAATTTAGCAGACGCTTGCTCTCAATTAATTAACCAAACAAGTATTATAAGGTTCCAAATGTCTGAAAGGGACAAGTTCCTGAAGAAATATATCACCCACCTAGGAAAACGACTAAGAAGGGCAAAGTTCTCTTATTTATACAATCCAACGAAACATATTTATAAGGGTAGGAACTGAAACATCTCTATATATGATTAAACGCAAAAGCCAAATAATCGGTAACAGTATCAACAAATGTGGCAGCCATCTCAACAGCAGCCAGCCAACTCGCTGCAGCGACCTAACTTTCTTCCAAAACAAAAGTGGCCGGTTCAGCAACTGAACAAATAAAAAATATACATTGTATACGTTCCGGGAAACTAAAACTTCTGGACCTGGCGCTGAACAAAGGCACTCTTTCTTCAGATTGCTTAAAACTTTTCGTCCCACTGCATTCTTTCAACCTCCTCTAAAATAACGCGAGTCCTGCCGGTAGAAGGGGGAAAACAAACCGGTTCTACTATTTAGCACCTAAAACAGCGTCCAGTTCGACAGCAGAAAAGGAGAATTTAGGGCCACTTGGGAAAAAGTGAGACACACTCGAAGTCTCCTCTCTTTCCTGGCCCAGGAGCTCTGTGACTTCTCGACACTTGTCGTCAAAATTACCTTTCGGTAGGGCAGTGTCTCAGGGCAGCTCTTTCAAGACTTCGGCTGACATGATTTCCTTCCCTTCATGAGTCACTTTGGATCCAGCCGAATTTCTCTCTCCGGTAAGAGCGGATGTGGAGCGGCCTCCCGCAGGAGGAAGACTAGGTTGCTTTGGTGGGGGCTGGGAAGCGCGCTGGCTTCCTGGTCTCGAGTTTTGCAGGAGTTTCCCAGCCCCAACCAGGATCTCCGCCGAAAAAAAACTTTTCACTCGTGACACCGCCCGGAATTACCGTGCGAAACTCACTTCCTGCCCCGGCGAGCGGCAGGAGCCAGTTCGGTCCAGGGGAACCCGGAAAACCAGCTCGGCGCGCGGAGGGGGGAGGGGCGCGCCCGGGAGGGGGCGTCGGCGCGGAGCCTCGGGCTCGGGGCGGCCGGCGCGCCCCGCACACCCGACGGCGGCCGGACCCGGCCCGCGGGCGCGAGGACGCCGCCGGGGCGCTGCGCGAGCCTCGGCCGCGCTAGGCCGCCACCTCCGCCTCGCCGCCGCCCCCAGAGCAGGGCGGCGGGGTTATTGTCTCGATCGCGCCCGCCGCGCCCTTCGCCCGCGCCGCCGCCGCCGCCGCGGCCCGGAGCTGGAGCCGAGGGTCCCCGCAGGCTCGAGGGCGGCCCCCTCCCTGGGCCGCCCGTCGGGCTGTCCGTCCTTCCGTCCGTCCCTCCGCGCCTTCCTCCTTGCCCTCGAGCCCTCTTCTCCGCCCTCTCCCGTTTTCCCGCCGCCGTCCCTTCGCTCCCCTCCTCGTTCTCCTTCCCCGGCGGCGGCGGCTCCCCGGGAAGCGCAGGGGGCGGGGGCCGGCGGCGGCGGCGGCGGCGTCTCCTCAGGAGCTCGCGGGGCCGCGGCAGGGGCCGAGGCTGCGTCCCGCGCCGCCGCGCCACATTCACTCGAGCGAGAGACGGCGCGGGGAGGGGAGGGGGGAGAGCAGAGAAAGGAGGAGGAAGGGGCTGGGGCGGAGGGGAGTGGACTGCCTCACAGGCCGCGGCGGCCACAGCGCCACCGCCCCGCCGGCGACGGGGGAAGAGGCTGCGCGGCGGCTCGGCGGCGGGGGCGGG